>NC_071997.2:63004987-63329533 GCF_028885655.2 Pongo abelii
TGAGTGTAGGCTTGGTTAAAAAAGTGGGTCTTGGCTGGGCGTGGTGGCTCACGCCTGTAATCCCAGCACTTTGGGAGGCCGAGGTGGGCAGATCATGAGGTCAAGAGATCCAGACCATCCTGGCCAACATTGTGAAACCCTGTCTCTATTAAAAATACAGAAATTAGCTGGGCGTGGTGGTGTGTGCCTGTAATCCCAGCTACTTGGGAGGCTGAGGCAGGAGAATCACTTGAACCAGAGAGTCAGAGGTTGCGGCGAGCCGAGATCGTGCCACTGCACCCCAGCCTGGTCACAGAGTGAGACTCCATCTCAAAAAAAAAAAATGTGGGTCTTGAATACACCAAAGCTTAGGAGTAAGTGTTTACTTAAACTTTAGACTTGTTTATAAACTGGTACAAAAGAGCATTTGTGTGAACAAAAAATTTCTGTGATGAAGCCAGTATGTTCTAGGCATTTCTGACTTGATAATTGATTATAGTAAATATTGCTAATGCATTTTTTTCCCTCCATAGGAAGGTGCTTTTGCACTCGTATTTAAAAGCGTTCATTTTCCTGGGCAAGCAGTTGGCACAAGGTACATATAACTCTAACAATGACTAAGGCATTTCAACATATTTGAGTTACATGTTTATTCTTAGACTATACATGACCCTTTATTATAAAGGTTCTGCCCTTTATTAGATATATTCATGTGAGCATATTTTCGCATGCTCCTTCTTGTCTGTTGCTTCCACTCTTCCATTTAACAGAATCCCTGAAGAAAGCAAATACAGGCCGGGCGCTGTGGCTCACACCTGTAATCCTAGCATTTTGGGAGGTCGAGGCAGGCGGATCATCTGAGGTCAGGAGTTTGAGACCAGCCAGGCCAACATGGCGAAACCCTGTCTCTACTAAGAATACAAAAATTAGCCGGGTGTGGTAGCACATGCTTGTAATCCCAGCTACACGGGAGGCTGAGGCAGGAGAATCGCTTGAACCCAGGAGGCAAGACGTTTCAATGAGCCGAGATCATGCCACTGCACTCCAGCCTGGCCTACAGAGCGAGACTCCGTCTGAGGGAAAAAAAAAAAAAAAGAAAGCAAATATATTTTGGCATTTAATTGGCCTTTTGTCTTTGTTGGGCGCACCAAGGTTACTTTGTGAATTTGGATATTGAATATTATCTAATAAAGTTAAAATATTAGCTTTCTCTGTATTTTTTGAAACATATATTCTAGACAGATTCCTAGATAATTGTACCATTACTACTTCTTGCTAGGATATTTAGGCCTGATCATGAAGTCCTAAGTGAGGCGCCCTAAGATATTATGGTAAGAGAGAGATATTTTTAATCTGAAAACAGGGTGACTAAGGAGAAGGTGCTACACGTTCGTATATTGGCATTCTGTGCACAATTGAAAGGAAGATTCCATTTAACATTACAAAGGAAAAAAATTAAAATACATTGTTACAGAACAGGTGTTGGCAAACTTTTCTGGAGTGGGCCAGATAGTAACTATTTTAGGCTTTCTGGACCATGTAGCCTCTGTAGCAACTACTCAACTTTGCAGTTGTAGTGTGAAAGCAGCTACAGAAAATAAGTAAAAGAATGGGCATGGGTATGTTCCAAAATAACTGTATTTAATACAATTTTTATTTGTCAATTAAGAAAAGAAATAATTTAATCCCAGCACTTTGGGAGGCTGAGGTGGGTGGATTGCTTGACCCCAGGAGTTCCAGATCAGCCTGGGCAACATGACAAAACTCCATCTCTATAAAAAATAAAAAATTTAGCTGGGTGTGGTGGTGCATGCCTGTAGTCCCAGCTACTCAGGAGCCTGAGGCAAGGAGATCACTTGAGGACAGGAGGTCAAGGCTGCAGTGAGCTGTGATTGCGCCACTGCACTCTAGCCTGGGAGACAGAGCAAGGCCATTGTCAAAAAACAAACAAACAAACAAAAACCATTTATTTATAAAAATAAACCCTGGGGCTGCAGGTCAGTTTGCTGACCCCTGATAGAGAATTTTTTGGATATAGGATCTCGTTCTGTCATCCAGGCTGAAGTGCAGTGGCGCGATCTTGGCTCACTGCAACTTTCACCTCCCAGGTTCAAGCAATCCTCCTATCTCAGCCTCCCGAGTAGCTGAGACTGTAGGCACGTGCCATCGCACCTGGCTAATTTGGAGACGGGGTTTTGCCATGTTTCCCAGAGTGGTCTTGAACTCCTGGGCTCAAGTGATCTGCCTGCCTAGGCCTCCTGAAGTGCTGGGATTACAGGTGTGAGCCATTGCACCTGGCCCAATACAGATTTTTTTTTTTTAATTCTTTTTATCTAGTTCTTATATCTGAAGTTGAGCTTGGGGGGATAATTTAAACATTTGAAGAGTATTGGCCCATTAAATTTTATATCATTAGTCCATTATTTATAAAAATGGTTTAATTCTAACTGCTTTTGCAATTTACAGGCGAGGTAGCCCTCTGTTGATTGGTGTACGGAGTGAACATAAACTTTCTACTGATCACATTCCTATACTCTACAGAACAGGTAAAATTACCTCTACAAATGCAGTGCAGTAGATATGAAGAATTATTTTCCTTAAGTTGGAATAAATGCCTCTTTGGTCAGGTGCACATGTATATATAGTTCTGTCTAGACATGAAAAAGATTTGTTTTTGTGAGTTCTCTGATGATTAGAATTTTTTTCTGTTGTGTATCCTTAGCTAGGACTCAGATTGGATCAAAATTCACACGGTGGGGATCACAGGGAGAAAGAGGTGGGAAATGCACTCTGCATGGTTGGGGAGGATCTTATCCTCTTTTGTTTATTCTTTACTAATTCTTTTGTTCTTGGAGTGAATGAATGTGCTGGGCCTCTAAAAATGTGCTTATTTTGTGGGGAAGTGTATTTTGACATTTTTCTAATTTGCAGAGTATATTTTGCGTGTCTGCTTTTGGCATTTAGAAAGTGCTTTTAATAATTTCATTAAAATTTCTGAAATTTGAGAAAATAGTTGAAGTTGTAAATTATTTTTTCCTTTGTTTTAAAATCATGTAGGATATATGCTTAGATTAGGAAAAGCATTGTGTGCTAGGTTATTATAGATTGACTAAGTGGTAGTTATTTGAATCATTTAGGTTAACTTTTAACTGAAATATGTTTAAATGATCTTTATTTTATGCATGACATATTACTGTTGGATTTACATTTGCTATCTTGATTGGCTTTATTTGAATTTGTAGTGATTGTTCTTTTATATTGTTTATGTGTAAAGTTTATTTTTTGTTTTTCTTATTTATTTACTTCGATGTAACTTTATATTACTTTTTTTATAGAGCGGCATGGGGAGACAGGGTCTTGCTCTGTTGCCCAGGCTGGAGTGCAGTGCAGTGGTGTGGTCATACCTCACTGCAATTTCGAACTCTTGGGCTCAGGTGGATCCTCTTGCCTCAGCCTCTCAAATAGCTAGTACTACAAGTGTGTGCCATCACGCCCAGCTAATTCTTATTTTTAGACAGGGTTTTGCTCTCTCAGCCAGGCTGGAGTGCAGTGGCTTCGTCATGGCTCACTTCAGCCTTGGCTGCCTAGGCTCAAGTGATTCTCCCACCTCAGCCTCTTGAGTAGCTAGGACCACAGGCATGTGCCACCACCCCCAGCCAATTTTTTTATTTGTAAAAAGGAAGTCTTGCTGTGTTGGCCAGGCTGGTCTCAAACTCTTGGGCTCAAGGGATCCTCCCACCTCAACCTCCCAAATTACAGGGATTACAGGAATGAGCCACTGTGCCTGGCTCCCAGCTAACTTTAAATTTTTTTGTCCAAATGGAGTCTTGCTATATTGCCTAGGCTGCTCTTGAACTCCTGGAGTCAAGTGATCCACCCGCCTCAGCCTCCCAAAGTGCTGAGATCACAGGTGTGAGCCACTGTGCCCAGCCCAGAAGTGTTCTTTTCATTTAAACAGACATTGATATCTCAAATTCTTTTACCTTATTTATTTATTTTTGAAACAGTCTCGCTCTGTGCATTGTCATGATCTTGGCTCACTGCAACCTCTGCCTCCTGGGTTCAAGCGAGTCTCGTGCCTCAGCCTCCAGAGTAGCTGGGACTACCGGTGCACACCACCACACCTGGCTAACTTTTGTATTTTTAGTAGAGACGGGGTTTCGCCATTTTGGCCGGGCTAGTCTCGAACTCCTGACCTCAGGTGATCCGCCCACCTCGGCCTCCCAAAGTGCTGGGATTACAGGTGTGAGCTGCTGCCCCCAGCCTCAAATTTTTTAACATATTTTAACTAAATATACTTTGTTATTTGAAGAATGAAATTATCAATATTTGGAGAAAAAACAGTGAAACTCAAGCCTATTAGGACATTTTATAAGCAAAGGTAGTTGGTTTTTTTTTTTTTTTTTTTTTTTTTTTTGAGATGAAGTCTTGCTCTGTTGCTCAGGCTGGAGTGCAGTGGCGTGATCTCGGCTCACTGCAACCTTGGCCTCCCCAGTTCAAGCGATTCTCTTGACTCAGCATCCTGAGTAGCTGGGATTACAGGCACGCGCCACCACGCCGAGCAAATTTTTCTATTTTTAGTAGAGACGGGGTTTCACCATGTTGCTCAGGCTGGTCTCGAACTCCTGACCTCATGATCCGCCCGCCTCAGCCTCCCAAAGTGCTGGGATTACAGGCCTGAGCCACCACACCTGGTCGCATTTATTTTTTTTTAAATGCTGAGCTCTCTTTTTATGTGTTTTTAAATTCACTCTTGTTTTTGTTTTTGAGACAAAGTCTTGCCCTGTCACCCAGGCTGGAGTGCAATGGCACAATCTCATCTCATTGCAACCTCCACCTCCCAGGTTCAAGCGATTCTCCCACCTCAGCCTCCGGAATAGCTGAGACTACAGGCGCATTCTACCACTCTAAGCTAATTTTTTGTGTTTTTAGTAGAGACGAGGTTTCACCATGGGCCAGGCTGGTCTTGAACTCCTGACCTCAAGTGATCTGCCCGCCTTGGCCTCCCAAAGTGCTGGGATTACAAGCACGAGCCACTGTGCCTGGCCTCTGTTTTTTAACATACAGTAATATTTACTCTTTTTCATGTAGTTTCACCAATTTTGTCAGATGCGAAATTGCATAACTACCACCACAATCAAGATACAGAACAGTTTGATCACTCAATAAGTTCCCTCAACCTGCCCTCTGTCATCAACCCTTGTCTCATTCCCAGCCCCTGGCAAACACTAATATGTTATTTTTCTATAATGTTACTTTTTCTTGGATGTCATCTTACATTTATTTTTCAGTTTGGCATCTTTGCTGTTAAATATGAATAGGAAAAGTTACTTTGTTTTCATCACTAAAACATCAAATAATCACAGATGGTAGAAAACTTTGAATGTACTTTTTTTGGCTTTTATTTTTGATAGATATATAATTATATATTTATGTGGTGTATATTTCAGTACATGTGTACAATGTATAATGATCAGCTCAGGATAAATAGCACATTTGAATGTACATTTCTAATAATTATTATCAAGTCTGTCTTTATATGTGCATTTTAAGAGGATAGATGAAACAGCAGTTTTTATAAGTATACTTGTGATGTTCTCTGGCTATTGTGTCCATAGTTCCAAGTTCTATTATGTCCTGGCCTTGAAGAAAGGTGCATTTTTGTCTCTAGGACATTTATGTGGTCTTCAACTAATAGATTTTTTTCCTGTATTAGGCCAATTTATAAAACTTTAGCATTCCAGTTTTGATGAAAAAATTAATATTAATGTCTTGACAAATTAAGTAGAGGTGTCATAATTCTGAAATACAAGAATTAAAAGGATATTAGTTTTGCAAAAAGACCCTACTTTATCCTGACTTAAAGGAAGTGTAAGAAAACCCAAGTTGAAGAAAGGAGAGTTTCTTGGTTTATAAATTTTGTCTCTAACAGTGGGTGCCACATATGATACACCATAATTAGAGAGTGATATGCATCTGTTTTGTTTTAAAATCAGAATTAGTGTAGACTACAACTTGATTTGTTATGCTGACTTGCTGCTAAAATCTAGTGAGGTTTTGTTATGATACAATAAAAATTAATTTGCCACTAGCCTTCATTTTCTTTTTCTTTTTTTTTTGAGACAGAGTTTTTGCTCTGTTGCCCAGGCTGGAGTACAATGGCGTGTGATCTCGGCTTACTGCAACCTCCACTTCCTGGGTTCAAGTGATTCTCCTGCCTAAGCCTCCCAAGTAGCTGGGATTATGGGCGTCTGCCACCACGTCTAGCCAAGTTTTGTATTTTTAGTAGAGTTGGGGTTTCGCCATGTTGGCCAGGCTGGTCTTGAACTCCTGACCTCAAGTGATTCACCTGCCTCGGCCTTCCAAAGTGCTAGGATTACAGGCGTGAACCACTGTGTTCATTTTATTTTTCGTTGCACAATTTTGATATTTTAAATGTAATTTTGTTATCATTATAGGTACACAAACCTTAATGTGTTAAGATCATTGTTTTGTATAAAGTTAAAATTAATTTATACATACTTTTGATTAAAAAAACCAGTTAATATTAAGGAATTACTTTTACCTGGAAAATAAATATTATATTAAAAAAACATATAATGTAGCACTTTTACCTGCCACACACTCTTTGATAGTTGCTACTTCACTGTACACTTTTTGTCTGTTCTTATTGGCTTATTGCATGAAAATAAGGTGATCTACTTGGCTTTTTAAATTTGCTAAAATTGTTTTGTGTTGCTATGATTTTTTCTTGATTTTGTAGAAAATTATGCATATTTCTACATTGGACATGATTTTCTACATGTTTGCCAATTCATGTTAACTATATGCTTTAGGCAAAGACAAGAAAGGAAGCTGCAATCTCTCTCGTGTGGACAGCACAACCTGCCTTTTCCCGGTGGAAGAAAAAGCAGTGGAATATTACTTTGCTTCTGATGCAAGGTGAGCTTCCTTAGTTGATTCAAAGATTTTTAGTAAAACTTCTCCTTCTGCAGGAAGCCCAAGAAGTCATTGTGTATCAGTCTAGTGCTCTGTGAGAGAACTTTTTAAATTAAAGAAATACAGGTGACCATTTTGGAGATGGGGCTATAAGGACACTTTTTCTGTCATTTCAAAGTATGTAGGTCAGTTTACCAAGAACACATATACTGCTTGAGACTTGTTCCAGTGTATTTATTTTAGAGCTCTTACATTTTTTTCCTTCTTATTTCAGGGGCCTTATCCAGGTTTTGAAGGGAGGAGATTCTAGATTGAAGAGTAAAATGGCTTAATTAGTATCCCAATAGTTATAGTTGCTAAACTATTGTAGTTTTAGTCTAATGTAGATACTCATCTTTTACATTTAGAATTAATTTGCAGCATAATCACTTTTATAAAGGGATAGTAGTAGACTAAGATATTTAGAGAGAAAATGCAGGGGGATGTTTACATGCATTTATAAGTGAAATAGTAATGAGGATAAAATAAAATCACCGAAATTGCAAACAAGTATTTGAGTCATCCACTGTACCTGAAAATAAGAGAAAATAATAAAAATAAGAAAATAATGCCATTTAGGACATCAGGGAATATATTATCTCAGTGGGAAAACAAGCTTTACTCTTTAATGTTTTTACAGGTGTGTAAGGTGTGTAGTCAGGGCTAAGATGTTTAAGATTACACAGTTGACAGTTATGGCTTAAATACACTGGAATTACAGAAACATACCAGCCTTTTCTCATTCATTTATACATTCATATTGAACACTGAGTGAAGTCATATGCTAGCCTCAGGAGATAATGGTGAGTAAAAATAAAAATATTACTTTTCCTTAGGAGCTCTTCCTTAGTGAGGAGGCAAATTTTAAACAATGATCACACAAGTGTAGAATTCCAACTGTGACAAGAGCTGCAGAATGCTAGTAACAGAGTGATTTACCCTCGGTGGGTAAATTTCTTTAAGGGAATGATGTTTGAACTGAGAGTTAAGGAGAGATAAAGAGTTAATTAGGTTAAGAGGTAGAGGGAGGAACATTCATTCTTTGCAAATGGCTCAGCCTGTGAGAGTTAGGATGGCTCTGAGTGTGGCCCGAATAGAGAGAGTGAGAGGAAGCTTGGTGTGAGATGAAGCTGGAGAAGGAGGTATAGGGATTACGGTAAGGCACTTTGTTGTCTCTCTAGGAGCCAAAGAGAAGCTGTCAGATGGTTTGTTGAGTGAAGGAGAAATCTTTATTAGAGTTGTTGCCTTTTGATATCAATTTTGGCAGAAATGGAAGATGGGTGGAGAGAGATCAGAGAGAAAGTGGGTGGACTAATTGGGAGATTGCTGCACTAGTCCAGCCAAGGAGCTGATGGGAGCTTGAATTTGTCTGGTGGTGGACATAGAAACGAAGAATATTTGGAAGTTAAAATTTTAGGACTTGGTAATGGATAGAATGAGGAGGAAACAACCATGCTTTCTGATCTAATCTCTTTGGCTTAGATTACTTAGAGATCCTTTTATTTTTTGTCCACAATGACCACCTTCCCCATACTTTCCTGTAGGGGTTGGCATTAGTAACCAGAAAATTCTCCGAGATACTGCAGAGTGATAGAGTTTATATTGAAATTTGGTTCTTGTATCCAAATGATAGTTTCATTTGTAATAATGATCCTTGGTTATTGATTTTAATATCGCCTTGAAAACTTTATAGTGCTGTCATAGAACACACCAATCGCGTCATCTTTCTAGAAGATGATGATGTTGCAGCAGTAGTGGATGGACGTCTTTCTATCCATCGAATTAAACGAACTGCAGGAGATCACCCCGGACGAGCTGTGCAAACACTCCAGATGGAACTCCAGCAGATCATGAAGGGTGAAAGTTTTTGTCATGTTATAGCTTGCTGTCCTTAATGGAAAGAATATATTCTACTTCCTTTCCTAGCATATTGAATCTAGTAATGAATGATAAGTGGAATCTTCCACATGATTAGTGAAGGGACAACGCTAGGAAAAGGGATGATTCTTTAGAGAAATTATCTGCTGTTTTTACAATCGTCTTCAAACTAATTAATGATTTGTTATTTCTAACATTATAAAAAAGAGGTTATTAACACTTGATACTTTAAAGATACTTTATAAACATAAAAATAGTTCATGTTCTGTTCCTTTTTATTGTCTTTGTGCTTTAGTTTTCTTACATATAACATGAGGATAATGGAGCCTGCCTCATTAAGGTTGTTTTGAGGATTAAGAAGCTACTATATGGCTGGGTGTGGTGGCTCACACCTATAATCTTAGCACTTTGGGAGGCCGAGGCGGGCAGATCACCTAAGGTGGGGAGTTAGAGACCAGCCTGGCCTTGCCAACATGGAGAAACCCCGACTATACTAAAAAATACAAAATTAGCTGGGTGTGGTGGCGCATGCCTGTAATCCTAGCTACTTGGGAGGCTGAGGAAGGAGAATGGTTTGAACCCGGGAGGCAGAGGTTTCAGTGAGCCGAGATTGCGCCATTGCACTCCAGCCTGGGCAACAAGAACGAAACTCTGTCTCAAAAAAAAAAAAAAAAAAAAGCTGCTATATGTAAAGTCCTTAAAACAGTGTCTGACACACTTAGTTGTATGTAATATTTGCTTCTGTTAACTATTATAATTATTATGATTTGGATTATTTTATTCCTTTCTGATGGGATTGTGGTAGGAATAAAAACTAACATTGGCCAGGCACGGTGGCTCATGCCTATAATCTCAACACTTAGGGAGGCCAAGGTAGGAGGATCACTTGAGCTCAGGAGTTTGAGACCAGCCTGGGCAACATAGTGAGACCTTGTCGCTACTACAAACTAAAAAAAAAAAAAAAAAAAAAAAAGGCCAGGTGCACTGGCTCACATCTGTAATCCTAGCACTTTGGGAGGCTGAAGCAGGCAGATTGCCAGAGCTCAGGAGTTCAAGACCAGCCTCAGTAACATAGCAAAACCCTGTTTCTACTAAAAATACAAAGAAAATTATGGGCATGGTGGCACATACCTGTAGTCTCAGTGACTGTGGGGAGGCTGAGGTGGGAGAATCGCTTGAACCCAGGAGGCAGGTTGCAGTGAGGTGAGATCGTGCCACTGCACTCCAGCCTGGGCGACAGAGCGAGACTCTGTCTCAAACAAACCAAAACAAAATAAAACTATGAGCCGGGCATGGTATGTGCCTGTAGTCTCAGCTACTCAGGTGGCTGAGGTGTGAGAATTGCTTGAGCCCAGGAGATCGAGGCTGCAGTGAGCGGTGATCTTGCGGTGATCACTTCAGTCTGGGTGACAAAGACCCTGTCTCAAAAAAAAAGTAAAAATAAGAAATAACATTTATTGCATAACTCTCTCTCTATATATGTCAGATTTCTTGCTTTATTAATCCATACTACAATCCATACTGTGAAGTAATTGGTCTCTTATTTTATAGATTAATAATTTCCCCAGCTTAGATAGTAAAGGATAGAACTACAGTTTGAATGTAGGTTGCACTCCAAAACTTAAAGCTTGTCCCATTTGACTGAGTGCGGTGGCTCACGCCTGTAATCCCAGCACTTTGGGAGGTCGAGGTGGTTGGATCATGAGGTCAGGAGTTCGAGACCAGCCTGGTCAGTATGGTGAAACCCTGTCTCTACTAAAAATACAAAAAATTAGCCAGGCGTGGTGGCACACGCCTGTAGTCACAGCTACTCAGGAGGCTGAGGCAGGGGAATCACTTGAATCCAGGAGGCCGAGATTGCAGTGAGCCTAGATCACGCCACTCCACTCCAGCCTGGATGACAGAGCAAGACTCCGTCTCAAAAAAAAAAAGCTTGTCTCGTTCACTTGTTTTAACTGCACATTTCAAGTATGAAGTTAATTAAAAGTGACTTTTACTGTTATTTTTTTCCACATAGAGTAAAATATGTTCACCCAATCTTTTAGGCAGTCATGTCTATTGCATGACCTTTTGTTATATTTTATTTATCAAGATTATATTAAAGGAGAGAGACTTTTAGTTGTGTACAAATTCTTTTATTTGATTTGTTTTTGTTTTAATTATGTGATTTCTATTACTGTAGGCAACTTCAGTTCATTTATGCAGAAGGAAATATTTGAGCAGCCAGAGTCTGTCGTGAACACAATGAGAGGAAGAGTCAACTTTGATGACTATACTGGTAATTACATGTGAATTATTTTATTATTTCAGTGTCTCTGACAGTAGGAGGTGCCATTAACAACCTGAAAGTTAATTGCCCTTAATAGCCTTGTAGAACAACTACAGCTGCCAGCCATCAGTGGAGCCCAGCCATCTTGGAAAAAGTTCTTTAGTGTATGATTCTACCTATATAAGATATCTAGAATAGTCAGATTCACAGAAACAGAAAGTAGATTAATGGTTACCAAGGGCTGTGGGGAGGGGAAATGGGGAGTTACTGTTTAAAGGGTACGGAGTTTCAGTTATGGGATGATGAAATTACAGAAATGGATTGTAGTGATGGTTGCACAACAATGTGAATGTGCTTAATGCCACTGAATTGTACATTTGAAAATAGTTAAAATGGTAAATTTTATGTGTAGGTCACCCATTGTGTACCAGGGACTGTCCTAGGCACTGTGAGTTCTAAGAAGAATGAGACATGGTCCCGTTGCTGGGCAGCTTACGTGTATCTGCCTGGCCTAGGTTTCCTTTCTGAGTATATAAATAAGTAAAAGTGTGAACTTCCCCAGAGGTCTTTCAGGTATTTGCCTGATGCCTTTGGATAACCTATACCCTCCTGCATTTTTAAGGTAGAGGTGAGAGTACAACACTCCCCCACCCTTTTTTTTTTTTTTTTTTTTTTTTAGGATGGAGTTTTGCTATTGTTGCCCAGCCTGGGGTGCAGTGGTGCCATCTCAGCTCACTGCAACTGCTGCCTCCCGGGTTCAAGCGATTCTCCTGCCTCAGCCTCCCAAGTAGCTGGGATTACAGGCATGTACCACCAGAGGAATTGTATCTGCCTCTGTAGACAGAGGGGGTTGTTGAAGATGGTTGAGCTGGAAGAACTGGGAGAGTAGCAGTAAATTCTTTTATGGTATTTATGGAAATGAGGTCAGGAAAAAGATTTGTTTTATAAGGGAAGAAAATGAGACAAACTTTGGGAAGTTCACGGTTTTAAAAAGTACTTTTGGCTGGGTGCAGTGGCTCATGCCTGTAACCAGCGCTTTGGGAACCCAAAGCGGGAGGATCACTTGAGCTCAGGAGTTCTAGACCAGCCTGACCTCCTTTTTACTAAAAATTTTTAAAAAATTAGCTGGGTGTGGTGGTGGGTGCCTGTAGCCCTGGCTACTGAAGAGCCTAAGGTGGGAGGATTGCTTGAGCCCTGTAGATCGAGGCTGCAGTGAGCTCTGACTCCACCACTGCACTGCAGCCTGGTTGAAAGACCTGTCTCAAAAAAAAACAAAAAACAAAAAAGAGTACTTATATCTGTATTATGTACATAAAAGTTCTGTAATAAAACAGGATAGCTGTCATCTTTTTTGTTGTTAGGATGAGGCGATTGAGGCTTTCAGTTTGCCAAAGGTCACATTGTTAGTCATTTATTGAACCAAACTAGTCCCCATGTATTCATTGTTCTAAGTGCTCTCCATCCCCTCCCCTGTCCATCAGGCATTCTTTCTTTTGCCTGTAGTGATGGCCTACCTCATCTCAAAGGGATCAGGCTTTTCTCAAAAGCATCACATTTAGAGCTTTGAGCAGCTCCTTTCAGAACTATCCCAACTCTCCTCAGCCACCAGAAATTTCTAGGACTAATTTTAAGGAAACACCGTGGCCAGCTAATCTCACTGTCTTACATCCATGTCCTTCTTTGGCATCATCTGCAATACAGGTCTTTCTGGTAGTTGGTCTGCCTTTTTTTTTTTTTTTTTTTTTTGCTTTGCTTTTATATTGAGTCTTTGCCTTTGCATGACCCTGATTCAGCCTTTTACTGTTGTTTCCTTTCTTCCCAAATATTTGTAATTAATGCCAAGGTCTGTGGAAAACTCTGTAGGCAGAAGTACACAAACAGGCTTGGTCTAGTGCAGTAACAGCAAGAAGGCCAGTCTGGCTGGTGTGGCCTGAGTAAGAGGGGATGTGCTAGGATATTAGGTCAGAGTAAGCAGGAGACAGGTCTTATGGGACTTGAAGGCCAAAGTAAGTAGTTCGGATTTGATTATAAATTATTTGGGAAGCTAGTGACACTTTGTATTTTGTTTGGTTTTGTTTTCTACTTGGCTAATTTTTTAAAATAGAGAAACATACCTTCTTTCATTATTGAAATTCAAAAAGGAGAACATATAATTATTCAAAAGATAAAAAGTAAAACACGTACCTTGGTTTTATAGTATAACTAACTAAGATAAAAAAGAAGGTGGACTGGCTGGGCGCAGTGGCTGACACCTGTAATCCCAGCACTTTGGGAGGCCAAGGTGGGTGGATTACTTGAGGTCAGGAGTCCGAGACCAGCCTAGCCAACATGGTGAAACCCTCTCTACTAAAAACAGAAAAAAATTAGCTGGGTGTGGTGGCTCACAGCCTGTAATCCCAGCTACTAAGGAGGCCGAGGCTGGAGAATCGCTTGAACCTCGGAGGTGGAGGTTGCAGTGAGCTGAGATTGCACCACTGCACTCCAGCCTGGGCTACAGAGCAAGACTCTGTCTCAAAAAAAAAAAAGAAGATGAGGAGATGAAGAGAGCAGGGGCAGAGTAGACAGACTGAAAATAGTTCAGAGAGAGCAGCAGGATGAGGCCCACGAGGAGGTACCTGTCATTCTTCTCAGCCAGATTTGGAATTATTTGAGTCCAGAAGCTCTCAGTGCCTTGACCACTATATTTACTTGGTGGGTGCTTAGGGAATTTTAGTTGACCTGTTGAATGAATGTTGAATGGGAATTTCTCACAGATAGAAAACTAGCCTGTGTGGAAGGATTTCTGGACAAGACACATGGAGAACAACATGTAAATAGCTATAGAAACTGAAAAAGAGGACAGACTTCACTGGAGGGTCTTTATGTTTTTAAAGGATCACTGTAAGAGATCCTTCTGGTAGCATATGGAGAGCAGACTACAGGAGGTGGAGAACAGAAGAGAGAACTGGAGAATGTTGCTGTCGTCTAGGGAGAGATGCTGGGTTTGAAGATAAATGTGGAGGGATCAGAACAATCAAGCATTTTGACTGAAGCATTAGGGGAATGGGGACGGCAAAGACTGAGAGGAGAGTGGGTTTATGTTACTCTACAGAGCACCTTTCTGGGCACCAGAGGGGAAATAAATATAACTGAGATAATGTTTTTCCCAGACAGGTTTATTGAGACATAATTAGATATAATAAAATTCACCATTCCTAGTGTATAACTCTAAGTTTGACAGACCTCTACAACATAGTCATAATCATAACCTCCACAAAGTCAAGATGTAGAACAGCTCCACCACTCCCAAAATTTCCTTGCACCCTATTGTTGTCAACCTCTCCTCCAGCTCCAGCCCTCTACATCTAATGGTCTGTTTTCTGTGTCCTCTACTTTTGCCTTTAAGATAACTTTCAGAGAGAAGAATGTAAAAATAACTGAGATAGAATGTAATAAATACTGTAATTGTGTGAGGATGTAGAGAGGTGAGTAAGGTCAGTTACAGGTTTGGGGGGGGCCAGTAAAGTTGTGACTTATTTAATTTACTTTTCAAAATTACAGAGAACTGTGCTTTCCAAGAGGAATATTAATTCTTTAAAACAGCAGTATTCTTCCTCATATTGGCAGTGGATACTCACAAAATGCGATTGCCTAGTTTACATGGTTCTTTGCTAAATAATTATGTACACAAACTTTTATTTCAGTGAATTTGGGTGGTTTGAAGGATCACATAAAGGAGATCCAGAGATGCCGGCGTTTAATTCTTATTGCTTGTGGAACAAGTTACCATGCTGGTGTAGCAGTAAGTGCTTTTTAAAATTTTAATTATGTTGAATATTAGAGAATATCTATAGACCAAGTAGTAGTCTAATAACATACTGTGTAAAACTATGTTTTGTTAATGTGTTGTCTTTTCCCTTTTGTGATAAAAAAAGAAGGTAAGGAGAGAAATTACCGGCTGCTTGGAATTATTTATCCGTGGAAGATCTGTAGAAAAGGACCCTAGATATACAGATAGACCTCCTGCAGCAGACTTCATGAAAGACCAAGAGGGGGAGTTTCTCTACTGTCCTAGACTTGTAGCCTAGGGAGCTTGCCTACATGTATAAGAGCTGTCATTAGGTTTTGCTTAGCATTGTTCACTTGCCCTAGACAGATGGCCCGCATCATGTGTGAACCTCAATGCAGTTTTACTTTGTGGGCACATTACTGCAAAGAAAAGTAGTCTGCTTTTTTTTTTAATCAGATTTTATTCTTTAAATTGTTCTTTTAGAAGCTGAAATTCAGTATCAAAAACGTGTATTGTCAGTGCAGAAGCATAGGTATATGAGGGTCTTTTATTCCAATAAAAGACCAATATTTGCCCATGTAGTTTCCTTAGGAAGAGACAGTTTATGTGCTGCTGATGTCAACTGTTATAAACAGAAGACCTTTACATTCAATTTCTGCTTTTAGGATTGATTTCCAAAGTTCATGTCATAATTTATTTATTTGCTGAGGCATAAATATTTATTAGGAGCCATTTATTTAAGCAGTGAGTGAAACTTATCTGGTCACCTGCCCTTGCATCTCAACAAGCTTTGCTCTTTTCTAAGACTACACCAAATACCTCCTCCCCTCCTTCCCCAAAATTGTATGGTCCTAAACAGAAAGTCCATGTAATGTTGAAGGGTAGAGGTCTAAAAAAGTGATTGTTTTGTCTGAGCGTTGTGGCTCACACCTGTAATCCCAGCACTTTGGGAGGGCAAAGTGGGAGGATCACTTGATGCCAGGAGTTTGAGCCTGGGCAACATAGTGAGACCCCGTCTCTACCAAAAAAAAATTATCAGGGTGTAGTGGCAACTCCCTGTAGTCCTAGCTACTTGGGAGGCTGAGGCAGGAGGATCACTTGAGTCCAGAAGGTGAGGCTGCAGTGAGCCTAGATTGCACCGCTGCACTCCAACCTGGGCAACAAAACCAGGCCCTGTCTCAAAAAAAAAAAAAAAAAAAAATTTTGAAAACAGGAAGAAGAAAGACGTAAACACGTTAGTGGTGGCTTAGATCTGTTACTGAATGAGCCCTCTATTCAGAAATAGAAAATTTGATTAAATGCTTCATCTATTGCTAAGACAACATTGGGGCAGAAATTATATACTCTGTTAGAATTCTCTAATGTAAGATTTTTTGTTGTTTCGTGGATGCCAAGACTACTGTAGTTAACAAACATTAGAAATCCCCCTGTGGTTTATCAGACAAAATAGTACCATTTATTTTATCCTGTTTTACGTTTTTGTTGTTGTTTCATGACACATTTGCATTTTTTTTTTTTTTTAGTATCTATATCCTGAATGATAACTGACTACACTCTAATCATTCTTAACCCATTTATGCCAGAGGTTGCAAAATTTTTTTGTGAAAAATCATCAGACCTTGGTGATGACCTTGAGCAGTAGGATATAAATAATTCCCACAAGCTTAGCGTTCCAATGGATGGAACACTAGGCATAAATGATTTAAGTATAGCCTACTTAATATGCTTTTCATAATTTTAATTTTCTCTAGGTTTTGTAGTGGCATTCAGTGGAATTTATAGCATTAAGTTACTCTATTGTGATGGAAATATGTCATTTTGTGTATTTATAAACAGTTGTTTGCAGCTGGGTGCAGTGGTGTGTGCCTATAGTTCCAGCTTCTCGGAAGCTGGGGCAGGAGGATCACTTGAGACCAGGAATTCGAGGCCACGGTGCCCTATAATCATGCCTCTGAATAGCTACTACACTCCAGCCTGGGCAACAAACCAAGACCCCATCTTTAACCAAAAAAAAAAAAAGTTGCCCCAACTAAAAGAATAAACTATTAATTAGCACAGATAAATCTTGAGATTACTTTTTTGGGGTTTATTACTTTTAAATATCTGGTAAGCCTCCAGATTTCTATCTTTCTCTCTTCTTTCCCCATCTTTTTATTTTGAAGAATATGATTCCAATGTAACATTTATATTATAAACTGGGTGAAAAGGTTTTGTTTACATTTATTTGTGGGAAAACATTTAGCATTTTAGTGTCGGTAACTTAATTATGTATAATAAGATATATTAATGGAAAAGAATAATAAAAAATAGGAGCATTTTATCTTCAGTGATTTTCTTTACATGATGTTGTAGTATTGTTAAAAAATGCCAAATCAAAGTTATTTAATATTTTTGGGGGATCCAAGTAAAACGATTCTGTTCAAATTTGTGGGCAAGCAAAAGTAAAAGGGCTATGAAATAAGGGCACCTTTAAGTTCTTTATTGCTGAGAAGGAGGAAAGCTGAGATGGGTGAGAGATGGGGAGGACCACTTGCCTGAAGAGACTGGTGAAAGGCTGTCAGGATAGGTGAGCTCCAGAGTTAGAATTAAAGCAACACTAAATGTATACATTGGTTGAGCTTAAAGTTTTTGCTGCCTAAAAGATAATTTTTCTGTTGTTTTTGATTTTCCGATGTTTAGTGTAAAAATAATTAGAACGGAAATTTACTGAAATGAAGGTTAAACTACCTTTTGCACAGAGGCATACTGCTGCCTACTTCATTCCGCCTGCCCCATGCCACAAAGGTTGAAAATAGTGAGCCCTCTTAAACAAGATTTCTAAAATATATTGACTTCTTTTGGGAAATGGTCATATTTATGAATACGTACTTTTAAAGTGTTTAATTTTTCTCTATATATTTGTACATCTGTTATCTGATTTGAAACCCCTCACTGACATGGGTATTACATGAATTTTCATTTTAAAGATTAGGAATTGGGAAGTTAGAGATAACACACAAGCTGACTCAGAGCCATGCTTTTTCCACTTCTCAAAATGTTTTATATGTGTGGGTATGTTTCCTTATGAGAATGTATGTGGCCAGGCGCAGTGGCTCACGCCTGTAATCCCAGCACTTTGGGAGGCCGAGGCAGGCAGATCATGAGGTCAGGAGATCGAGACCATCCTGGCCAACATGGTGAAACCCCATCTCTACTAAGCTGGGCATGGTGGCGCACGCCTATAGTCCCAGCTACTCGGGAGGCTGAGGCAGGAGAATCGCTTGAACCCGGGAGGCGGAGGTTATGGTGAGCCGAGATGGCACCACTGCACTCCAGCCTGGCGACAGAGCGAGACTCCATCTCAAAAAAAAAAAAAAAAAAAGAATGTATACATGGATAGTTGTCTAAAGAGACTGATAGTAAAATGTTAGCCATGCTTATCTCAAGTGGTAGGATTTTGATTTTTTAAAAAAATATTTTAATCTGGGTTGTTTTTATTTTCTAACGTGTCATTTTTGTAATCAGAAAAAGCAAAAACTATACATTGAATCCAAAGAAGTCCAATGAAAGAGTATTTGAAGGAAAGTTCTGTGACCAAGTCATCTTTTCTCTGCAGACACGTCAAGTTCTTGAGGAGCTGACTGAGTTGCCTGTGATGGTGGAACTAGCAAGTGACTTCCTGGACAGAAATACACCAGTCTTTCGAGATGATGTTTGCTTTTTCCTTAGTCAATCAGGTGTGTTAATTTTAAAAACTTAAAGGGAAGGAAAGTTATTCTTTCTAATAATTCTAGCATATCGTGCCAAAAGCTGATATTTAAAGGTAAACTGGCATTGCAGATGACTTGACGAACACAGATTTATTTTAATGTTACATAACTCTTTATGAATTAGTAAAAATGAACACCTTTTATGTTCAGAGAGCTGGATTTTCAGTGACAGAGAAGGAAGAGATCCTGAGAAGCCATATTACTTAAAGTTTTATAAATTTATTAAGCAGATGTTTTGTATTTTATTTAAAACAAGTAATACTGTTGAAAGTGTGGTCAATTTGTTTTTGCTCCTAGGAAACAGCATATGCTAAAACTGTTCTGTGTGTTATGGTTGTCCCTACTTTTTACACAGGTGAGACAGCAGATACTTTGATGGGTCTTCGGTACTGTAAGGAGAGAGGAGCTTTAACTGTGGGGATCACAAACACAGTTGGTAGTTCCATATCACGGGAGACAGATTGTGGAGTTCATATTAATGCTGGTCCTGAGATTGGTGTGGCCAGTACAAAGGTAAATTCTTGACTCATTTCTCTGATGATTATTTAATCATAGTGTCAGTGAAGCAGACTAGTCTGTAGACTAGTCTGTATCTTATTTTTGTTAGCAGTTATAGAACTCACATTTTACTAATCATTGTAATTATTGTAGGACTTAAGGGTCAGATAGATAAAAGATTTGTCATTCTCTCCCTCTTCCTAATAGAGTTTAAAAGGGACTTATGTATATAGTGTAAGTCCATTTTGAAAAGGTCTCTGCTGGCTATCCTTGTCTATCGCTTACTGCCCTCCTGCTGGGCACAGTAGGATACATAACAAGTATATAACATCCCTTTCTTTTATGAAGTATAGTCTGGAATTTGAAAACAAATTAGAAACATCCACTTTAACCATTTTTGGAATTTTTATTTACCTATTTATGGTTTCTAATAAATAATGTAAAAATATACATACTACCTCTGAAAGTTTGTAAGGAGGAATACACCTTTGGTATAAAATTTGGCAACTGCCAGGCATGGTGGCTCACGCCTGTAATCCCAGCACTTTGGGAGGCTGAGGCGGGCAGATCACTTGAGCTCAGGAGTTCCAGACCAGCCTGGCCAACATGGTGAACCCTGTCTCTACTAAAAATACAAAAATTAGCCAGGTGTGGTAGCACGTGCCTGTAATCCCAGCATACCCGGGAGGCTGAGGCAAGAGAATCACTTGAACCTGGGAGGTGGAGGTTGCAGTGAGCTGAGATTGTGCCACTGCACTCCAGCCTGGGTGACAGAGCGAGAGTCCATCTAAAAAAAAAAAAATTTAAAATTTGGCAATTAAAAAAATTTTTTTAATGAGTATTGTATGACAGTATCTTTCTCTTTAGATATTGCTCTGGGGAGGTTTAAAGGTACTGTCCTGTTTTTTGAAGGCCTAGTAAGACTACTTTGCTCTTTGGAATTGGAATATGCATAAATTTAGGAGGCTAATAAAAATAGGAAATCTTAGAAAGTTGTATAAATACAAGAGATGTTATCCCTCCACAAGTGTTTTTTTGGGGTTTTAGGTTTGTTTGTTTGTTATTTAGAGACAGGATCTTGTTTTGTCACCCAGGCTGGGGCTGGAGTGCAATGACAGGAATCATAGTTCCCTGCAGCCTCAGACTCATGGGCTCAAGTGATCTCTGCCTCGGCCGCCTGAGTGGCTGGGACTACAGATGCACCAGTCTAGTTTTTTTTTTTTTTTTTTTTTTTTGAGACGAGGTGTCACTATGTTGCCCAATGTGTTACTTTTTATGATTTCACATTTTTGTTTTCTCAATATTTTTCTGCTTAAGTTTGATATTTCTTGCTGATTATCTAATAAGATGTTGGGATATTGGTGGATTTGAGTTTAATTAAAGGATTGTGGAAGACAATGTTAATGTGTACATAACCGCATTTGAATTCTTTTCCCTCAAAGATTCTCATAGAGAATTTTTTGTAGAAAGTTTGTGATTCTTACATAAAAATTCTTCTTTTCTGCACATTGTGCACATGTACCATAAAACCTAAAGTATAATAATAATAATAATAATAATAATAATAATAAAAGAAAAAAAAGAAAAAAAAAATTCTTCTTTTCTTTTTCTTTTTCTTTTTTTTTTTTGGAGACGGACTCTCACTCTCTTGGCCAGGCTGGAGTGCAGTGGCGCGATCTCAGCTCACTGCAACCCCCGCCTGCTGGGTTCAAGTGGTTCTCCTGCCTCAGCCTCCCAGGTAGCTGGGATTACAGGCACCTGCCACCACGCCTGGCTAATTTTTGTATTTTTAGTAGCGATGGGGTTTCACCATGTTGGCCAGGCTTGTCTTGAACTCCTGACTTCAAGTGATCTGCCTGCCTCGACCTCCCAAAGTGCTGGAATTACAGGCATGAGCCACTATACCTGGCCCCCACCTTTTTTTTTTTTTTTTGGAGACGGAGTCTCTCCTCTTTGTCATCCAGAGTAGATAGAGTGCAGTGGTGCAATCATGGCTTACTGCAGCCTGGACCTTCCCAGGCTCAGGTGATCCTCCCACCTTAGCCTCCTGAGTAGCTGGGACTACAGGTACAGGCCACTACCTATGCCTGGCTAATTTTTGTATTTTTTGGTAGAGACGGAGTTTTACCATGTTGCCCAGGCCAGTCTCGAACTCTTGGGCTCAAACGATCTGCCTGCTTTGGCCTCCCAAAGTGCTGGGGTTACAGGCATAAAAACTCTTGAGTGAGATTTTTATTTCTTGGGTATTTCGATATTGTTAACACTGTAATTTACAGAGTGCTGAAACTTGAATTTTCTCCATATGGTAATTAAAACGTGTTACATGTTTGTGCTTGGGTTTCCATCCTTTGGCTGATTAAATGACCAGCCACCTTTAGTAGCACTTAAGGATTTGATTGGGGGATTGGAATCCCAGAGACTCTTTATTTATAACAGATTGTGAAACAAGGGCTACAACGTGGTGTATGTGGAATATGGGATTGTTTGGATGGATGCCATTGACTTAATCTTTTCATAAAATGTTTCTGGAATTGTGAGCTGCCAAGGGAAATATATATTTTACATTTCTCATTCCTTTGTTTATGAGAACTTTAATTTGCCTCAACATTTTAGGATGATGATTTTCAAATATACAGCAGAGTTTTAAAAATTTTACGTACAGGCTGGGTGCAGTGGCTCACAACTGTTATCCTGGCACTTTGGGAGGCTGAAGTGGGAGGATCACTTGAGGCCAAGAGTTCAAGACCAGCCGAGGCATCACAGGGAGACCTTATCTCTAAAAAATACAAAAATTAGCAGGGCGTGGTGGTACGTGCCTGTAGTCCCAGCTACTCAGGAGGCTGAGGCACGAGGATCCCTTGAGCCCAGGAGTTTGAGGCTGCAGTGAGCCATGATCACACCACTACACTCTAGCTTGGATGATAGAGTGAGACCCTGTCTTAAAAAAAAATAATAAAAATTTTACATTAGCATTGGTATACCCACCATCTAGTTTCTACCGTAGCATATTCACCAATTTTAAGTGTACAGTTTTAGTAAATTCATTTGGCTGTACAACTGTTATCACAATCCAGTTTTAGAAGATGATCACCTGAAATACTCCTTTGTGTTTCTTTATAGTCAATCCTCACTCCTACCCTCCAGCCTCATACTCAGGAACTACTGTTTTCTCTTGCTGTATTGTGGCATTTTCTAGAAAATTCTTGTAAATGGAATTGTATAACACGTCTTGTGTGTGTAGCTTCTTTCATTTAGCCTGAAGTTTGTTTTTTAAATAAAGCCAGTTAAATTTAGCAGTGAGGTATTGTATACCAACTTTAGTAACTCTAATCCTAATGAGTTCTAATGACCCTCTATTGGACTAGCCTAGCCTGAAGTTTTTGAGATTTGTTCATGTTGTTATTTGTATCATTAGTTCTTTCTTTCTGCAAATCATTTTTTTAAATATCTTTTTATTTTGAAATAACTATATAGGAAGTTGCAAACATAGTACAGAGAAGTCTTACATACTTTTTACCCATTACCCCAATGGTTACCACCTGTATAAGAAATTAGCATCTTTTTAGTACAGACTTTAATTTTTTTCAAAAATGACTCTTAAAAAATTGAGTAAGTATGGCAATTTAGTATTACTTTCATTTTTCTTGGATTCTAAAGTAATTTTATTCAAATGTCTTAGACATTTTGGGCTTAGTTACTTACAATAAGTTTTGGGTTATTTAGTCACAGACCATTCCAGGTGGCAAATAAGAGTTTTTATGTTAATGGGTATTGAAAGAAGTTGATTATTATTACTATTATTATTATTATTTTGAGATGGAGTTTCGCTCTTGTTGCCCAGGCTGGAGTGCAGTGGTGTGATCTCTGCTCACTGTAACTTCTGCCCTCCGGTTTCAAGTGATTCTCCTGCCTCAGCCTCTCAAGTAGCTGGGATTACAGGTAATTGCCACCACATCTGGCCAATTTTTGTATTTTTAGTAGAGACTGGGTGTCACCATGTTGGCCAGTCTGGTCTCGAACTCCTGACCTCGTGATCCACCCGTCTTGGCCTCCCAAAGTGCTGGGATTACAGGCGTAAGCCACCGTGCCCAGCCAAAAGTTGATTATTGATCCTAATCCCTGGGCCCAGTGATGGAGCACATAGAAGAATTCTGTGATCTTGCCTGTAAATTCTCAACTTTGCCTGAAACTGTCAGGATTAGAGGGATCTTACTGAGTTTCTCATAGTATCAGACCATAGACAATTTGATACTGCTGGAGGAATTGATGGGTATAAATGGTAGGTTCAGCAATTTTTATATGTTGTTGCAGGTGTTTAGAATTTCACCACAGTGCTGACTTTTGTTGATTTAAAAAAATAAAAATGTAACTTTGTTTTTGGCTGAACAAAAAGAAAAACCAAGTTTAAAATTTCAGAGTCAGCATTTTCCTGGTAAACTCTTTCAAACCTCAGTAGATTCTGAATGTAGGGTATAGCTTATTTTTCCTCATAATTGGTTTCCTGGTATGTATTGATGAAATTAAAAATATGAAATTGAAATTAGAAATTAAACTGTAATAGCAATGCAATGGAAAAACATATGGATTAAAGTTGCTCCGTTTAATATTTGTACTTAAAAACTAGTATTCAGATGGTTTCAGTTCAAACAAATAAACACTAGTTTGTAGAATAACATTTTTAGTTATGGGCTACAGGAACTGGAATACTCATTATCTGATCAGTTTGGATTGGAAACAGTTTAAGTATTCCAGGGGTCCAAGATACCTCTAACCTGGTAGTATGTTTTGTGATTAATTGATTTATTGAAAAGTAAACCACAGTAGAAAGAAGTAGACTGGAAGAGTCTGGAATTTAGAATATAGATGTGCTCATTAGTCTTGGAGGCAGAGGACTCCAAATTCACTTTAGTGTTATGGGAAAAGATTCCGGTCTGCTGGTGGAATATAATAGGTGTACAGGGAGGCAGTTGTGGAGGACCATGTGAGCAGCTGGAGGCTGGGAAGTCCAGCAGGAGGAAACAGGGAGTCTCATTTAACTATTGGGGTGATAAGGAGTTACCAGACTGTGATTTTATTATAGAGGGAGTCTCATTATCCACATCATGCCAGGAAATCACTAATGGAGTAATCCCTTATCAAGAGAAGAGTAATAGAAATTCAGCATATAATCCACACGCACACACACACAACCCTCAGAATAAATTTCCTAAAGCTAAAATTATATCTAACACCGTAACTGACAACAGCACAATAACCTACTGAAAGAGATGTAAATAAAAGCCTCAAATATCTGAAACATAAAAATGTTTTTCAAAATAACTATTGGATTAAAAAAAATCAGAACTACCATTAAGAAAGACTTACTAGAGGCTGGGCGTGGTGGCTCACGCTTGTAATCCCAGCACTTTGGGCAGATCACTTGAGGACAGGAGTTCAAGACCAGCCTGGTCAACATAGTGAAACCCCGTCTCTACTAAAAAAATACAAGAAAATTAGCCGGGCATGGTGGCGGGCGCCTGTAATCCCAGCTACTTGGGGTGGCTGAGGCAGGAGAATCACATGAACCCAGGAGGCTGGGGTTGCAGTGAGCCGAGATCACGCCATTGCAATCCAGCCTGGGCAACAGAGCAAAACTGTGTCAAAAAAAAAAAAAAAAAAAAAAAAAAAAGAAAGACTTACTAGAAAAAAGTAAACAATGAATAAGAGGGGTAAAAATTTAGAGTGTGTGGCCCAAGTGATAAATAGAGGGAAATAGCATTAAATTCCTAGCACAAATTGATGAAAATGCCATATTTTTAAATGGAAAGATTGTTTTGTAAAGAAATGACATATCTTGGGTTAGAATTAGTGTTCCTTCAACTTGCACTAAAATTAATTTCAAACAGACTAAAAAGGAAAATGTTAAAAAAATAAAAAGGAACAATGAAAACAACAGAAGTAATAAAATTTAATAATACTTAGTTTTATGTAGGATGTGGAAGGATTATCTGAGTCTAAAAGTACTACGTAGAAGTTAAAAAATTATGTCAGTCAGCACCAATATAAAAGGTCGAGTCCACGATGAGAAAAAATATTTGAGACATAACAATAACTACCTTCTTTTTTTTTTAAATTTTAAAGAATAGTATTTTATTGAATACGTTTTATTCACAGAAAAATAAGCTTTAATCTACAATGAATGCCAGATTATACAGCAGAAAGCAATTGTCTTAGTTTTCCACACAGAAAGGTTCTTAGTAAGTGAAAAAAACCATAAAATTATATTCAGAAATATAGTACTCTGTCTCAAAACATTTCACATGATTATTCACAATACTAATACAATTAGATCAGTCATTCAGTCAGGTTAAAATATAACAGTAATAAAAAAATGCAAAATCTAACATAAATTACATTAAAACCCTTGTTACATCAAACCAAAAATGCAGATTTATTACTAAATCCAGAAAAATGGTAACATATATAGTAATTTAAAATATTACGTTAATGATACAGAATAAGAAAGTGGTAAACTCTAAAAATCTGTAGGCATATCTGCAAACTAGACTTCAAAGTAGAATCTGACCACCCAAACATTAATGTAGCATTTGTCTAATTTTTTTGTTTTGAACAATAACTACCTTCTTAAAACCAATTTGAATAAACAAACTCAAGTTGAAAAACAGGTGAGGAACAGCAAAGTCAGTTGTCAAAAGAGAAAATATAAATGGTCAACAAACATGAAAAAAAAGCTTAGCTTTAGGATTCAAGATATGTATGCTAAAATAGTAGTGAAGGTTCATTGTCCAGCAGTCAAAATGGTAAAAGTTTGCTAAAGAGATAATTCTCAATATTTCACAGAACTTGACAAAACAGGCACATCTCACAGTCACATAAAGTTAGTAAGAATGAAAATAGTCTTGGCAGTAGGATTGTGAGTTTTATACATTCAATTCTGTATCCTAAGAAACTAATTGTCTTTTAGTTGAAGCTGTCATCAATAAAATTTATAGTATGTTTTGAGCCTGTATATCAGGGATTATACAGAAGTGAATGTTACATTTGTCTCATTTAATTGTCATGATAATCTTTTAAGTGTCATGTACATTTAACAGATGGGGTATCTGAGGCCTAAAGAGATGAAAACTGCTCAAGCTTATAATGTAACTTGACAGAGTTCGGTTTTAGGATTACACTTCTACTGTTATTTAGGAGTGAAAGCAAGTTATAAAATTGTAAGAAAATAATTTTCTTAACTATGTAAAGAAAAGAAAAACAGTAAAAACTTTAAGGCAGTATTCACAAGTGTGATTAATAGCATATTATTAATGTAATTATTTCTATTAACAGATGAGATTAAAGATTATTATTTCTGTTTACTTTTCTACAATTGTACTTTCTTTCTTTCTTTTTTTTTTTTTTTAATGAAAACTTAAAACATAAAACTGGGAGTGAGGAACAGGCAATAGGCAAAGGTGGAAATCAAAGAGCAATTAAAAAAAAAATCCAGCAATACCAGTGCAAGTACCCCAAGGAGAGTTTATCAAGCACTTGCCTTTTGATTTACACCAAAAACTAAATGTGGTTAGGCACATGCTGATTTGCTCATCTTTTCCTTCCTTTCTTAGGGATATTAGGAATTTTATAAGCATTCAATGGGTTTTAAGGTGTTTGGCTTTTGTATCTAAGAAATAAAGGTTGAGTCATTTGTTCAAGATTCAGAAAAGGAGAATAGTGATAGATTTCCCAAGTACTGGTTCAGTTCACTGTTACTAAGGTAGTTTATTTTTGTGTTTTGGAGACAGGGTCTCACTCTGTCCCAGGTTGCAGTGCTGTGGTGCAATCCTGGTTCACTGCAACCTCTGCCTCCTGGGCTCAAGTGATTCTCCTGAGTAGCTGGGACCACAGATGCACACCACCACACCCAGCTAATTTTTGTATTTTTTTTAAAGACAGGGTTTCGCTATGTTGCCCAGGCTGGTCTCGAACTCCTGAGCTCAAGCGATCCACCCGCCCCGGCCTTCCAAAGTGCTGAGATTACAGGCATGAGCCACCATGCTTGGCCCTAACGTAGTTTTAAAAGATAGAGAATATATACTCTAAAACCAATGGGAATTTTATTTTCAGCTTTTTAAAATTAAAAGTTCTAAATTCTTAAGATGCAGCTGCAACTAATTGTCCTGCTTTTTTGTGATGTCTCAGGCTTATACCAGCCAGTTTGTATCCCTTGTGATGTTCGCCCTTATGATGTGTGATGATCGGATCTCCATGCAAGAAAGACGCAAAGAGATCATGCTTGGATTGAAACGGCTGCCTGGTACAAAGATACTCATATATTATACTTTTGTTGTCTAAGGGAGTGGGTAATAGGTAAAATTCTCTTCTTATCCTTGAAGCTGTGGCTTGTAGCTATTTAGTCAATAAGATCTTTCTACGTTTGCTCCGATGTATTAAAAAAATACCCATACTGATTGATAGCACAGAGGAATAGAAACACTGGTCTTTTGTTGTTTGCTACCAATATATTGTTATTTTATTTGTTTGGTTTATTGTCCTTTTTTGCTAATATTACTTCTTAGATATGATTAAGGAAGTACTGAGCATGGATGACGAAATTCAGAAACTAGCAACAGAACTTTATCATCAGAAGTCAGTTCTGATAATGGGACGAGGCTATCATTATGCTACTTGTCTTGAAGGGGCGCTGGTAAGTTTTCTCAGTTTTAATTAATATCAGTCCATTGACCTGCAGACCTGACACATAGTCATATATTTTTACATTAAATGAATGAAATAGGTAGAACTTTTGAAAGTGCTTCTGTATTTATGCATTGTGGTTTGTTTACTTTGAGAAAGTGCAACAGAGAACTCTGTTCAAAAGTGAAAATCAGAAAGAGTAGATTTTAGCATGACAAACTTGGATTTAGCAAGTAACTTGGGTTAATTTGTTCAAATATGAATAAAGATTAAGTTCTCTAGATAAGAAATTTAATTGAGGTCAAGCTGGGCACAGCAGCTCACGTCTGTAATCCCAGCACTTTGGGAGGACATGGCAGGTAGATCACTTGAAGTCAGAAGTTCGAGACCAGCCTGGCCAACATGGTGAAACCCCATCTCTACTAATAATACAAAAACATTAGCTGGATGTGGTAATGCATGACTATAATCCCAGCTAATTGGGAGGCTAAGGCGGGAAGATCACTTGAACCTAGGAGGTGGAGGTGGAGGTGGCAGTGAGCCGAGATCACACCAGTGCACTCCAGCCTGGGTGATAGAACGAGACTCTGTCTTAAAAAAAAAAAAAAAAAAAAAAAAAAAAAGGGTTAACCAGAAGTATGAATATGTTCATGATAATCTAAAATCTTTAAAAAGTCCTGGTGGAGCTTTAAAACTTCCAATTACTTGTTGATAATATAGAAATAGTGATCTATTAACTTGTTAGATACATTTATAGATCAGTGGTCCTTTAATACTTTTGGATAGATAGACAGTGGCTTGACATATCAGATGCTTTTTATAATATTTACTTAAACATGGATTTTTGAAAAGTGGATTGAAGACAAATCTGGTTCTTTCCTATTAGAAAATCAAAGAAATTACTTACATGCACTCTGAAGGCATCCTTGCTGGTGAATTGAAACATGGGCCTCTGGCTTTGGTGGATAAATTGATGCCTGTGATCATGATCATCATGAGAGATCACACTTATGCTAAGTGTCAGAATGCTCTTCAGCAAGTGGTTGCTCGGCAGGTAAGTCGGGGGACTGTGAGAACACCTTGGGGATCAAAGAGGGGAGTCACGCTAGCTTATTTGAATGACTTACAAAACATGTTTTCACGTGTTAACTCATTTACTTTGGAATACAGCCTTTGAGGTTTACATGTGAGGAATCAGATACTTAAGAATTTTTTTTTTTTTTTTTAAAGATGGAGTCTTGCTCTGTCACCCAGCCTGGAGTGCAGTGGCACAATCTTGGCTCACTGCAACCTTTGCCTCCTGGGTTCAGGTGATTTTCCTGCCTCAGCCTCCTGAGTAGCTGAGATTACAGGCACACTCCACCACGCCTGGCTAATTTTGTATTTTTGGTAGAGATGGGGTTTCATGTTGGCCGGGCTGGTGTCGAACTCCTGACCTCAAGTGATCCACCTGCCTCACCCCCCCGAAGTGCTGGGATTACAGGCATGAGCCACCCCGCCTGGCCCAGATGCTTAGAGCTTTAAGAAGACCAAGGTCGTAGATCTCATATTGGGCAGAACCAAGACCAGAACTGAGGTCTTGGTCTCCACATCCTGTCTTCTTTTAGTTAACATATGCTACTCTTTTTTAATTTAATACTTCTAAAACATTTAAAAATGTATTTTAATATATTTTTAAGTATATATTTCAGCTGGGTGCAGTGGCACATGACTGTAGTCCCAGCTACTCTGGGGACTGAGGCAGAAGGATCACTTGAGTCCAGGAGTTTGAATACAGCCTGGGTAGCATAGTGAGACCCTGTCTCTAAAAAAGTAAATAAAATAAATTTAAAAAAAAATACACACACGTGATATATTTCAGGGGAAATCTAACATCTAGGTTTTAATATTATATAATTGAGTTTTCTTCAGATCAATTGGCTTTATATAAATTCCAAAAGATATTATTCCCTAAGCACGATGTGGTGGTAATGAACTTGAGCTTTGAAATTAGGCAAACCTGCAGTCAAGTACTAAGCCTGGTATTTCTTAGTTGCATGAGTTTAAACAAATTACTGGATCCCATAACGCTTCTGTTTCCTTGACTATAAGTAATACCAATCAGATTTACTACACAGGAATTTAAAGAAGTCTGTCCGTGAGGCTTCATATGGATTATGCATTGCAATTTTTGCACATTCATAAGCTATAGCCCTGCCTTTGCCCACCAGTGATGTTGTGTATGTGTGTGATTTTCTTTCCTAGGGGCGGCCTGTGGTAATTTGTGATAAGGAGGATACTGAGACCATTAAGAACACAAAAAGAACAATCAAGGTGCCCCACTCGGTGGACTGCTTGCAGGGCATTCTCAGCGTGATCCCTTTACAGTTGCTGGCTTTCCACCTTGCTGTGCTGAGAGGCTATGATGTAAGTCATCTATCACTGCAGAAATCTTGGGATGGTTTTTTACCTGGATACATTCTGATTTTTTTCTCCTAAATTTTTAACAATAGTGTTTGAGAAATCTATCAAATATATATCTGTCACCTGTTGTATTTTCATGGCCCAATTTGTAGGTTACATCACAACATCTTCTTACCCATAGAACTTGAAGGAACGTTGGGGTTCACCTCCAAGATCGTGACTCACCTTGGGTAGTCTCCACCTGTTTTCTTAATATAACCTCATATCTCTTAATAGGGCAGCTATTGGCATTTGGTAGGACAATACTTTTTTGTTTGGAACTGTCCCACACATTGAAGACTTTGTAGCATTCCTGGTTTCTCAGCCATTGTGGCAACCAAAACATTGTGCTTTTGTTTTTAGTGTCCCCTATGAGGGCTACTACTTCTGTAGAGGACCACAGTAGCTCTTTCTGTGTGAACTGGCACCTTTAGAATGCTTTTTCCTAACCAATTTCAGTTTTTTTCAGGACACATTATGTGATTATATTTTCTAACCTAATTCTTTGTAGTCTGTAATAAAGATGGTTAATGAACGTATTGTTTTCTGTTTTTATAAACAAAAATAATTTGCTTATAGTAACCACCCCCTTCCCCAGTCTATATAATCTCTCAAATCTTGCTTTTTTTTTTTCTTTTTGCAGGTTGATTTCCCACGGAATCTTGCCAAATCTGTGACTGTAGAGTGAAGAATGTCTATACAAAATGTACGAAACTGTACGATTAAGCAACACAAGACACCTTTTGTATTTAAAACCTTGATTTAAAATATCACCCCTTGAAGCCTTTTTTTAGTAAATCCTTATTTATATATCAGTTATAATTATTCCACTCAATATGTGATTTTTGTGAAGTTACCTCTTATATTTTCCCAGTAATTTGTGGAGGACTTTGAATAATTTAATCTATATTGGAATCTGTATCAGAAAGATTCTAGCTATTATTTTCTTTAAAGAATGCTGGGTGTTGCATTTCTGGACCCTCCACTTCAATCTGAGAAGACAATATGTTTCTAAAAATTGGTACTTGTTTCACCATACTTCATTCCGACCAGTGAAAGAGTGGTGCATTTAATTGGAGTATCTAAAGCCAGTGGCAGTGTATGCTCATACTTGGACAGTTAGGGAAAGTTTGCCAAGTTTTAAGAGAAGATACGATTTATTTTGAAATTTGTTTCTGTTTTGTTTTTAAATCAAACTGTAAAACTTAAAACTGAAATTTTATTGGTAGGATTTATATCTAAGTTTGGTTAGCCTTAGTTTCTCAGACTTGTCTATTATCTGTAGGTGGAAGAAATTTAGGAAGCAAAATATTACAGTAGTGCATTGGTGGGTCTCAATCCTTAACATATTTGCACAATTTTATAGCACAAACTTTAAATTTGAGCTGCTTTGGACAACTGACAATATGACTTTAAATTTGAAGATGGGATGTGTACATGTTGGGTATCCTACTTCTTTGTGTTTTCATCTCCTAAAAGTGGTTTTTATTTCCTTGTATCTGTAGTCTTTTATTTTTTAAATGACTGCTGAATGACATATTTTATCTTGTTCTTTAAAATCACAACACAGAGCTGCTATTAAATTAATATTGATATATTCAGTATTCTCTTCAACTTTGTCACAAGGAAGAATTTCCTGTAATTAATTTTAACTTTCCTTCACTGTATTGTTGCGTAAAACTAGTCCCTTAGTGCCAGTTTAGAAGTTATTTGTGATTGTTTGGAAGATTTGCAGGTCGTTGACCTCATCATTTCACTCTAAGTATATGTGGTAGGCTAAGCTCAGAAAAAGGTATGTATGCTTTACACTGATAGGCACCAAATTTAGTATTATATCCTAGGTATTTTTCCTCTCTGTATTTTCTGTGCTCTACCCCTGAAATATATTTAGGAATAAAGAAGATATAAATAGTGAGTGATATTGGGGTATGTTCAGCTTGTAAGTGTCAGAAATGGAAGTTGACAATTTGGATTAAAATATTTAAAGTAGAATGTTATTATTTGATACCCCCAAAATTGTGAGTAATAATTTCTTAATGGAGCTTTTCTGGCCAGATCTTCAGGGCTATAGGAGAGTGTGTTTGTTTTTGGTACAGTCCTTCTTTTTCAAAGGTTTTTACTTTTAAATTGTGAAGGTAAGCTATTTAGCACAATTATTTAAGTAAGCTGTCTTTTCCTTTCTTTTCTTTCTTTTCTTGTTTGAACTTCTTGGTGAGGTTAAGATTTTCTAATAGTTATTGTTGTTGCCAGAGAAGCATAGAATTCTGCTTGTGTCTTAGGGTTAGAGAAAGATTTGTTATATTTTGAGGTAATTTGGAAGGACTTTCATACATGGTGACTAGAAACCTGATCTTTTTAAGAATAAAATAGGGTCACTACATTATATATAATATATGGCTATTATAGCTATATTAATCTACTTTAATTGTTTCTAAGATTATTTTGTGTAAGTCAGCTAGTGTGTGTATAGTGTCATTTCTTATGTTTTGTATATTAACATTTTACAAACACAATTTGTGTGGGTTTGTAGCATTTCTTATAGTTTAAAGTATGATTCAGCATTCTAAGTTAAAACTAATATGTGAAGTCAGTCATTAGTCTGCATAATCTCTGTCTCCCTCTGTGTGTGTCTTTCTATAAAGCACATGTGTACACACACACACAAACATACTGAAAGCTAGGGTAAGTTCTAAACTGAATATCAAAAACCAAAATCAAGAACAAAGAAGTGATATTTTCCAAACAAACATGGATTCTCTGCCGGGTGCAGTGGCTCAGCCTGTAATACCAGCCTCCACTTTGGGAGGCTGAGGTGGGAGTATTGCTTGAGCTCAAGAGTTGGAGAATAGCCTGGGCAACATGGTGAGACCTGGTCTCTACAAAAATTTTTTTGGCCGGACGCAGTGGCTCATGCCTGTAATCCCAGCACTTTGGGAGGCCGAGGCGGGTTGATCATGAGGTCAAGAGATCGAGACCATCCTGGCCAACATGGTGAAAACCCTGTCTCTACTAAAAATACAAAAATTAGCTGGGCATGGTGGCATGCGCCTGTAGTCCCAACTACTTGGGAGGCTGAGGCAGGAGAATCGCATGAACCTAGGAGGCGGAGGTTGCAGTGAGGCGAGATTGCGCCACTACACTCCAGCCTGGTGACAGAGCAAAAAAAAAAAAAAAAAAATTTTTTTTTTTTTTTAATTGGCTGGGCATGGTGACTTGCGCTGTAGTCTCAGCAACTTAGGAGGCTTAAGTAGTAGGATCACTTGAGCCTGGGAGGTTGAGGCTGCAGTGAGCTGTGATTGTGCCACTGTGCTTCAGCTTGAGTGACAGAGTGGGAGGCTGAGGCAGGAGAATCGCTGGAACCCAGGAGGCAGAGGTTGCAGTGAGGCGAGATTGCGCCACTACACTCCAGTCTGGTGACAGAGCAAGACTCTTTCAAAAAAAAAAAAAAAAAAAATTTTTTTTTTTTTAATTGGCTGGGCATGGTGACTTGCGCTGTAGTCTCAGCAACTTGGGAGGCTTAAGTAGTAGGATCACTTGAGCCTGGGAGGTTGAGGCTGCAGTGAGCTGTGATTGTGCCGCTGTGCTTCAGCTTGAGTGACAGAGTGAGACCCTCCTGACTCAAAACAAAAAACATGGTTTCTCCTCTCTCTCCTGTCTTCTTACTCTCTATCCCATTTGATGTAGTGATTTTTAAATGCTTTTATAAGTTAATTCTTAACACAAAAGAGACATTGTAATGAGGCACACCACTAAAGTGAGCATGCCCAATTAAAACCAGTGTAATACAGGATAAGAAAATCTGATTTTTCAAAAAAGATACTCTACATAAAGAATCCTTCATATAAAAAGTTCTTTCTTGTAGTACATTTAAAGTTTTAATTCACTCATGTATAACTGAGAGTTCCTTTGAGCCCTTTTTAGGCAGGGAGGCATGTCTGTCATCTAGCATGTGGCCCAGTAAATGATTATTACATTGGAATCAGTTTTTCAGTCTTTTAAAATAAATTCTATGCCATAAGAATAAAAGATAAAGAGAAAAATTAATGTTAACTATTTTTAGCTTATTATAACTATGTCAACAAGTGTTTATTAATACCTATTATGGGAAAGTCACTGTGGTAGACGTTGAAAATTACATCATCATTAAGGCAGTATTTGTCCCCAGATGGACTCATCACGAACAAAGACTAGGTTCATTGGAAGGCATAGGGTGAGAGAATGGGAAGATGGAGTGGAGGTGGGTTGTTAAACTGCTGTGAGTGAGTGATTTTGTCTACTTGAATAATGGTCCATGTTTGGGGGCATATTGTGTTTCATAAGAAGTGAAAGGTATTTGCAAAGTAAGCTACAAATGACCCATAAATCTGTTAACAACAGTCCTTAATATGCAAAGATGAAAAACAAGCATTACTGCTACCCAAAGGGAACTGGCGCTTGGTGATGTGCAGATGGGGCTGTTGGTTAAGAGAGCTATTACAGGTTTTCTCTCTTAGGTTTCATAGGAGGTAGTTACTGACATGAGATTGTTTTATCTTTTTGAATATAGATCTCTTGTCCTGAGTTAGTTCTGAGGATGGGAGTAAAGGAGTTTTTTGTTTGTTTGTTTGTTTGTTCTGGCTCCTTAGTAATACTCCTCTGACATTTATTTCTATTATTCTTCAAAGAAAGGAAACCAACTGAAATGTTTGCTTTAACAAACATTTTAAGAAGTTCTTTGGGTTTTTTTTTCCCCTTTTAAAAAAATTAGCATATACCATAGCAATAAAAGAACTAACGTTAACTATTGTATGCTACAACTTAAGTGATTTTTCTAAAGAAGCACAATGTCATTGAAAGTATTATTGAAAAGGATCATAGTCACATTGAATTTGTGAAGGCCAAAGAAATGGAAGGGAATGATATTTTCATTTTATGATATTCACATATTTAGTAAATTTTTTGTACAAGAATACCAGGCAGAGTATTTTGCCCATGGAAACAACAGGTTTCAGATTACTTTGTTTTTGCTGTTAGTCTCAAGTTTAGAAATGTTAACACTTAAATCAGTTTTTTTCTCACTATACTTGAAGATTGTTAATATTTTGATATCTTCCTAGCTTGATGAATTTAAACATATCTTCAGATCTGTGACAGTGACAACCAATAGGACTGATAATATTAGCTTCAAACCAATAATATCCAGGGTTAAAATAAAAATCATAGTGAAAGCACGATTGTAAAATTATGCTGTATTAACTTTTAAGTCTGTAATAGCTTGACATCAAAATGGTATGTAATTACCATAAATAATGGCTAGCGAGAACATCTTTGAAAATTCTCAAATTACCTTTCTTACTACACTGTTTTCAGAATGAATGTAGAAATGATCCTGTTAGCTTTTTGAATGTTATGTGGTTGAATGTGTTTTTGCTTAAATAAAGCTTTTGGTATTTGTTTAAATTACACTTCTTGAGAAGTGGAAATTTTAAAATCATCTTTGTTTCAGTTTTGTGATTTTTGAAGTGAATGTTTAGTTTTCTGAGCCAGTTGGTCATTTCTTCCTCATGTCTTGTTAAGTCCAGTGAGTAAGCCTGAACTGTGAATAAATTACCAAAAACTTGCTTCGAATTTCATTTTGAAGCAATTTGCTAATATTTGAAGCGTATACACATTTGTAGTTATGTTAAAAATTGTATTGTACTAAGAACGTAATCAGTGTCTACTTTAGTTGTAAACACTTCTGATGTCAAAACTTTATTCATTACTGTTGATTTTAAGAATAAGAAATCACTGCCTAAATATTACCAAAAGCCACTGTCTCTACCCAAACTTCCCAGTTTGGGAAAGAATCGTTAGATAAAACAAAGGCTCTGCCCTTTCTGATACCACACTCCACAGATATTTTCTCACATTTTTAAAACATTTTGCAATAACATATTGTTTATAGGAAGTTTATAGGGTATGCAATGATTAAAACTTTTAAGTGAATTGATAGTTGCAAAAGAAAGGATAATATTTAAGGTCAGTGAGTAGCAAGACAATCTAAAGTTTCTGTAATATCTGGCACTCTGTTAATTATAGAGCAAAGCTTCCCTTACAGAATCCTTTTATGAACAGCAAGCTAGAGTCTATCCCTAGTGGTTATAGCACTTGCTACGTTTTTCAGGAGACAGTTATGCCAGGGTGATTTGAATGGATAGATGTGCTGTTTTGCCTGCTTGTAGAATTCAGCCCAGTCTTTGGTCTCTCTCTCTCTCTCTCTCTCTCTCTCCCTCCCTCCTCCACCTCTCCCTCTCTCTTCTTCTGCACCAGAGCCTAAGGCTGCCCCACTAACATGCGTCATTTTTTCCAGAGGCTACTTTTTTTTTTTTTTTTTTGAGATGGAGTTTTGCGCTGTTGCCCAGGCTGGCATGCAGTGGTGCGATCTCGGCTCACTGCAACTTCCACCTCCCGTGTTCATGCGAGTCTTTTGCCTCAGCCTCTGGATTAGCTGGTATTACAGGCGCGTGCCACCATGCCCAGCTAATTTTTGTGTTTGTAGTAGAGACGGGGTTTCACCGTGTTGGCCAGGCTAGTCTCAAACTCCTGACCTTGAGTGATCTGCCCGCCTTGGCCTCCCAAAGTACTGGGATTACAGGCGTGAGTCACCATGTCCTGCCCAGACATATCAAATTTGACAGGTATTGTATACCCTTTGGATCTTTAGGAATTAATTTTTGCCTCTGTCACTCAGCTTTGTATATTTGGAAATGGAGGTAAGTATAGGGAGGTCATGGAAGGAAAATTACCAGAATTCCCAAACCATGTAACACTCATTGAGAATTCCAGATCCATTATATCTAAAGGGCAAGTGAAGGAAACAGTATTGTGAACTGGGTATAACTCCTTGGTTCTTAACTAGTACATTCTTAATTTGTGAGACCCAAAGGTTGATAAACAATAATTTAAGATTGTAAAGTACATTCTTAATTTGTGAGACCCAAAGGTTGATAAACAGTAATTTAAGATTGTACAGTACTCTAAACGTCTGCAAAGATCTAGATGTTATCAGTATTACTAGTTGTTATTTCTGCCAGTAGCTCCTTTTTAGGTTACGTTGTTGTCCTCTTTCCAGTGTGGCATCTGTCGTTGGTTTTTCACTATGGCAAGTTCATTAAAAAGCTTGCTCCATTGTTATCTTCAAGTAATGCCCATAAGGAGATGGAAGATATCTGAGACAATTAAGGCTTTAGCTTCTAGGCAAGAGAAATAACATTGCATTAAATTCCAAGTTTCTTTCTGCTAGACTTGAATGTGTCTAGCCACTCTAATTTATGGGGGCTTTTGGTTTTTTCCTGTTGTACTTTGTATGTAGAATTGTTTTGAAATATCAAGCATATTTTCTTTGAATTTGAACTCTTTCTTAATTTTGTATTTATCCTTTGAATAAAATGTAAATCCAATATTTATTATTAATTTACTTTCATTGCTGCTACGTAGAAACCTAGGAAGTGTTGGGAATCTTTGTAGGATTTCTATCTTTTGTTCTTGGTTGTTAACTTGGACCCATGTGGTGTTACTAAAGTTTAGAGCATTTCTTTGTTTGAAAAAAACTAATTTAGAAACTTCTTCATATATGTAGTCTTTTTTTGGTGCTTGAAGTGGTGAAAATAAGCTGGCTTCTGAATACAGAATTGACTTTGCTGACATGACACTGGGAATTTAAATGATTTTTGTCTTCCCAGCAGGGACAGATTTGTATAAATTAGTTTGTGCATTCCTAGTTCTATTAGAAGATAGGGCTGATTATTATTATTATTATTATTATTATTATTATCATCATTATTTTGAGAAAGGGTCTCTCCCAGTTGCCTAGGCTGGAAGGCAGTGGCATGATCATAGCTCAGTACAGCCTTGACCTCCTAGGCTCAAGCTGTCCTCCCAACTCAGCCTTCCAAGTTGTTGGGACCACAGGTATGCTCTAGTACATGCAGCTAATTTTTTATTAGTGCAGAATATTCAGCAGACATTGTCCAGCACAGTACACCCTTTGCAACACACATCTAGACTCACCCTTGAACTCATGTTTAAAGTTCCAAAGAAAAACATGGTGAAACCCCATCTCTACTAAAAACACAAAAAATTAGCCGGGCGTGGTGGTGGGCCCCTGTAGCCCCAGCTACTTGGGAGGCTGAGATAGGAGAATGACACGAATCCAGGAGGCGGAGCTTGCAGTGAGTGGAGATCGCGCCACTGCACTCCAGCCTGGGCGACAGTGAGACTCCGACTCAAAAAAAAAAAGACTATCGTGATTCTGCCTGCCATGAATCAGCTATCCCTTTTGAAATGAAGACACGCTCACCCTCTTCCCAAGAAGAGGAGATAAGAAGTTACACAAATTACTCTGTCCATTTCTGTGTGATGTTATTCCTTTTGCTTAATCACAACCTCCCTTGATAGAAAAGTCTTATATACAGTCATCCCCTCTTGTCTACAAGGGATATATTCCAAGACCCCCAGTGGATACCTGAAACCACAGATAGTACCAATCCCTATTTATATTTATACTGTTTTTTTTTTTGTTTTTTGTTTTTTTTTTTGGATCTGATAACCGTCATAGCTACTAAGTGATTAATGGACAGGTAGTGTATAAGGGTAGAGACACCGGACATAGGGGTGTTTCATGTCCTGGGTGGGACAGCTCAAGGTTTCATCATGCTACTCAGATGGCATGCAATTTAAAACTTATTAATTGAAGCCATGCTTGTAATCCCCTAGGACTTTGGGAGGCCAAGGCAGGAGAATTGCATTCCCATAAGTATTCCAAGACATAAAATCTCAAAATCCAAAATCATACACATGGAAGATAAGATACTACAAATGATAGAATCAAATTTGCCAAGACTGCAAACATTTTAGGCAGCCCTCCTGCCTCAGCCTCCTGAATAGCTGGGACTACAGGTGCATGCCACCACACCTGATTTTTTTCCTTTATGTAGAGATGGGGTCTTGCTATGTTTGCCTAGGCTGGTTTCAAACTCCTGGCCTCATGTAATTCTCCCCCATTCAAAAGAAGAGAAACTCTCTAGAATCTCTTTATCTGACTAAGGAAACTACTTTCCAAATAAATGCAATTGTCTTAAGACCCCCTTTTCTAGGAATCTTATAAAATAACCAGGAAAGATAAACCACTGGAGAAGAGAAAGAGACTAAAAGTTGTCATCATGCCCAGATAGACTTTTCATCTGTTCTTCTGAGAGCAGCTTTGAGAGTTTACTTGAAAGACTATTTGCATAAGGCAACCTTTGTTCACAATGTAGTTCCACCCCTCACCTTCCTATAATTTGCTGATCATATTCAGTTTTCTAAGATAATCATTTATAAGAATGTCTGCCTCCCAGGTTGATTAATTTTCCCTAGAAATTATTTACTACCCTTCCAAAACAGCTCCCCACCCCATTTTCCTCTTCCTTATAAAGAAGGTGTTTGAATTTCAGCCATGTGTCCTTGCTTTGAGTCTCATATTTGTGGGATTCCCATGTCCATGTGCATATGAAATTTGTATGCCTTTTCTCCTGTTAATCTGTCATCAGCTCATTTCAGCAAACCTTCAGAGAGGAAAGAAGGGAAGCTTTATTTCCATCTCTGCAATCTGTAGATGACTTATAATACCTAATACAGCCAGGCATAGTGGCTCACACCTGCAACCCCAGTGCTTTGGGAGGCTGAGGCGGGAGGATTGTTGGAGTCCAGGAGCTTGAGACTAGCCTAGGCAACGTAATGAGACACCATCTCTAGAAAAATAAAAATAAAAAAATTAGCCAGGCATGGTGGCTTGTGCCTGTAGTCCTACCTACTCAGGAGGCTGGGATAGGAGAATTATTTGAGCCTAGGAGTTCAAGGTTGTAGTGAGCTATGATTGTGTCATTGCACTCCAGCCTGGATGACAGAACAAGACCCTGTCTCTAAACAAAACAGACCACCTAATATAACGTAAATGCTGTGTAAATAGTTGTACTGTATTTTAAAATTGGTATTTTTTATTGTTATAATTTTATATATTTTTTAAACAAATATTTTGGATCCATGGTTGGTTGAGTCCATGGATGTAGAACCCATGGGTACAACGGGCTGACTGTATCAGAAGCAGTAAAAGGAATCAAATGTATGACAAAGGAATAAGACAATAAAAGAATGACAAGGCAGATTTCAGGAAGGACTGAAAATGAAATATGACAATTGAAATTAGAATGGATAAACAGATTAGGCCCAGTTGAAGAGAGAATTAGTGAACAAAAAGATAGGTCTGAAGAAATAATCCAGAATGCAGCATTTACTATAGAGAGTGATAGAAAATGAGAAAAGTCAAAGCTTCTTGACTTTTTAGAGAATTTTCTAGACCAGATTAAAGGCAAATCCTAGAATTTAGAGTGCTTCACAAATCTTAAGCTGATTAAAGGAAATTGCATTCTTAAACACATTGTTTTGAAACTGAACACAAAAGATGAAGAGATCGAAAAAGCAGCCAGAGAGATAAGACTACCCACAAAAAGTCAATAATTAGACTGACAGCTTATTTCCCAACTGCACCAGTGGGAACAAGGACAATGGAACTATTTCAAAGTGCTGAAAAAATAATGCATGAAACCGAATTTGAAGACTGATGGGAAAAATGTGCTATCTGATGAATAAAAACTGGGACTCTCACTAAAATCTTCCAAAGATAAATGCTAAGGTGATGGAAAATGATCCCACAAAGGCTGAAGATACAACATAATGAATGGTGGCTGGGTGTGGTGGCACATACCTGTAGTCCCAGAGATAAATGCTAAGGTGATGGAAAATGATCCCACAAAGGCTTAAGATACAACATAATGAATGGTGGCTGGGTGTGGTGGCACATACCTGTAGTCCCAGAGATAAATGCTAAGGTGATGGAAAATGATCCCACAAAGGCTTAAGATACAACATAATGAATGGTGGCTGGGTGTGGTGGCGCATACCTGTAGTCCCAGTTACTCAGGAGGCTGAGGCAGAAGGATCACGTAAGCCAAGGAGTTCAAGGCTGTAGTGCACTATGATCATGCCTGTGAATAGCCACTGCACTCCAGCCTGAGCAACATAGCAAGATCCCATCTCTTTAAAAAATAAAAAAGAATGGTGAGCAAAACAAAACAAAACACTTTTAAATGAGGGTAAATCTAAAGCACTAACTGTCTATAACAGTAATATTTTAGGAGCTATAAAACAGTCCATAATGAACTAAAATGCTAGACAATAATATTGTAACTTAGGAGTAGATGAGCAGGGTTAAAACATAAGGCTCTTTTTATGATGTGGCAAGAGGATAAAGATAACTTCTGACTTTGTGAAGTTAAATATGGATATTTAAACTTTTATGAAAACTAAGATTATAGAATATAGTTCCCAAAGTGACAGAAGAAAAAAAATGGAATTTAGGAAATCCAAGTACATTGGTAATAATCACAACAAGTATAGAAGACATCTAAAACACAGGGACACAGAAAAGTTGAAAGTGAAAGGCTGGAAAAAGGTACACCAGGCAAATCCCAACCCAAGGAAAGATGGCAAGCTACATGAATATGACAAGATAGGCTGTAAGTGAAAATGATTTATTTGAAAATAGTGCATCTTCCATGGAAAAGTTTGGTAGCTTCTCAAAAAGTTAAACATGGAATTACCATACGAACCAGCAGTTCCACTCCTAGGTATATACCCAACAGAACTGAAAACAGAAACTCAGGTACTTGTACACCAATGTTTATATCAGGATTACTTACAACAGCCAAAAGGCGGAAACAACCCAAGTGTCCATCAACGAATGAATAAAGGAAATGTGATATAGACACACAATGGAATACTACTGAGTCATAAAAAGGAATGAAGTCCTGATACACTTCAAATCATAGCTGAACCTTGAAAACATAAGCAAAATAAGCCAGGCATTAAAGAACAAATATTATATGATTCCATTTATATAAAATATCTACAATAGGCAAATTCATAGAGACAGAAAGTAAATTAGAGATTACCAGAGGCTTGAAGGAGGAAAAAATGGGGAGTTACTGCTTAATAGATACAGAGTTTCCATTTTAGGTGATGAAAACTTTTGAAAATGGATAGTGGTGATAATTGCACAACATTGTGAATGTAATTAGTGCCACTGAATTGTATACTGAAGAATGGTTAAAATGGCAAATTTTGTGTTATATGTATTTTACCACAATAAAAACAGTTTAAGACTGGATGTAGTGGCTCGTGCCTGTAATCCAAGCACTTTGGGATGCTGAGGCGGGAGGATCGCTTGAGCTCAGGAGTTTATACCAGCCTGGGCCACATAGTGAGTTCCCGTGTCTACAAAACAAAAAAACAAAAAACCAAAACCCTTAACTGGGTGTGGTTGTTCATCTGTGGTCCCAGCTACTCAGGAGGCTGAGGTAGAAGGATCACTCGTGCCAGGAGCTTGAGTCTACAGTGAGCTATGATTGTACCACTGCACTCCAGCCTGGGTAACAGAGCAAGACCCTGTCTCAAAAAAAAGTTTAAAAAAGCATTACTAGAGACAAAAATTGTTACCATCAAATGATAAAAGTTTCAATTCAACAGGTATTGCATTTAAAACTTTTGCCAAATGGTGAATAAATCTATGTCTCTCATTATGGTTTTAATTTACATTTCTTTTTTTTTTTGTTTTGGAGACGGAGTCTTGCTCTGTCACCCAGGCTGGAGTGCAGTGGCGCCATCTCGGCTCACTGCAACCTCCGCCTCCCAGGTTCAAGCGATTCTCCTGCCTCAGCTTCACGAGTAGCTGAGACTACAGGCGAGTGCCACCACGCCCAGCTGATAGTTTGTATTTTTAGTAGAGATGGGGTTCACCATTTTAGCGAGGATGATCTCGATCTCCTGACCTCATGATCCGCCCGCCTCAACCTCCCAAAGTGCTGGGATTACAGGCGTGAGCCATTGCGCCCGGCCTATATTTCCTTGATTATTAATGATTTGAGCATCTTTTTATATGTGTATTGACTGCTTTTTTGGTGATGAATCTGATCAAATCTTTTTAAAATCAGTTTTTAAAAATGGGATGATTTATTATTTACTTTTTAACTTGGAGGGTTTTTTTTTACATATTCTGAATTCTAGTTCTTTGTTGTGTATTGCAAATATGTTCTCCCCTTTGTGACCTGTCTTTTCATTCTCTTTTTGGTATTGTATAGAAATTCTTAACTTTAATGTAGTCAAATTGATTACTTATTTTCCCTTCATGATTTGTGCTTTAATGTAACTTGTTCAAGGAATCCTTCCTAGGTCTTAAGCATATTCTCCTGTATTGTTTTCTAAAACCCTTATAGCTTTTCCTTTCATCCTTGGATTTTTAGTTCACCTGAAATGGATTTTAAGTTTGATATGATGTAGGAATTCATTTTAACTTCTTCTTTTTTTTTTTTTGGCTGGGCATGGTGGCTCATGTTTGTAATCCCAGCACTTTAGGAGGCTGAGGTGGATAGATCTCTTGACGTCAGGAGTTCGAGACCAGCCTGGCCAACATTGCAAAACCCTGTCTGCATTAAAAATACAAAAATTAGCCAGGCATAGTGGCGGGCGCCTGTAATCCTGGCTACTCAGGAAGCTTAGGCACGAGAATCGCTTGAACCCGGGAGGCAGAGGTTGTAGTGAGCCAAGGTCATGCCATTGCACTCCAACCTGGGCGATAGAGCAAGTCAGTCTCAAAAAGAAAAACAAAAACAAAAACAACAAAAAAAACCACTTTTTTTTTTTTTTTAATGAAGATATCCTATTTCCCAGCATGTTTATCAAAAATCCCATCCTTTCCCAATTTCTCTGCAACGTCACCTCTCATATCAAGTGTTCATATAAGTGGGTTTGTTTCCATGGGCTATTTGTCTCTATACCAATTCAACACTCTCTGCATTATGTAGCTTTATAAGAAGTCTTGATATCTGGTAGGGCAACCCTCCTTTCCTCATTTTTTTTTTCAAGAATATCTTGGCTATTCTTTTTCTTTTCAATTTATATAAGGATTTTAGAAGCAGCTTGTCAAGTTACACAACTGCTGAGGTTTTTATTGGAATTGCCTTAATATTATAGATGAATATGGGGAGAATTGGCAGTTTTATAATGTTGAGCCTTCCAGGCTATGCATATGGTTTGAGCACATCTCTGCTTATTTATGTCTTGTTAATGACTCTATATTTCTATAATTTTTATCCATAGAGTCTGTAGTAGACTGAATAATGACTTCCATAGATATCAGGTCCTAACCCTGGGACCTTGTAAATGTTACCTTATATGGAAAAGAGTATTTGCAGATGTGATTGAGTTAAGGATCTTGGGATGTGGAGATTTTCCTGGGTTATTTGGGTGGGGCCTATAGATATCATTGTAAGAGGGAGGCAGAAGAAGATTTGACACAAAGAGGAGAAGGCAATTAACCACAGAGGTAGAAACTGGAGGGATGCAGCCACAAGCCAAGGAATGCCAGAGGCCACCAGAAGCTGGAAGGGACAAGAAAGATTTTTCCTATAGAGCCACCATACCAGCATCCACTCAGTGATACTGACTTTGGACTTCTGGTCTCCAGAACAACTGTGAAAGAATAAATCTCTGTTGTTTTTAGGTCACCAAGTTTGTGGTAACTTGTTTCAGCAGCCACAGGAAACAATTCAGAGGCTTTGCACATCTTTTGTTATATTTATTCCTAGGTATTTGATATTTTCTGTTGTTCTTAAAATGATATATTTTTAAAAGCTGTTTGTTGCTGTTATGGAAAATCCAGTGAAATTTGCTGTGTTGATTTTTGTTTGCTGCAACTTTGCTAAACTTACTTGTTAATTCTAATGGATTTTTCTAGGTATATACTCATATTACCTGTGAATAACAGCACGTTTGTTTCTTTTCTTCTAATCTTTACATATTTTTAAAAAATTGCTCTACAATGCTGCCTAGGGCATCCATTACAGTTTGAACTGAAATGGTAATGGAAACATCTTTGTTTTGTCCCTGATCTCAAAGGAAAGGTTTCAACATTTTATCATTATATTTACTGTAGACTTTTGTAGATACTCTTTATCAGGTTAAGAACTTTTTTCTTCTTCTTGGTTTGCTAAGAGGTAGGGGGTTTTTTGTTTGTTGTTTTTTTTGCTTTTGTTTTTGAGCAGGGTCTTGCTCTGTCACTCAGGCTGGAGTGCAGTGGCGTGATCTTGGCTCACTGCAACCTCCACCTCCCTGGTTCAAGCGATTCTCATGCCTCAGCCTCCGAAGTACCTGTGATATCAGGTGCCTGCCACCATGCCTGGCTAATTTTTTTGTATTTTTAGTAGAGACAGGGTTTCACCATGTTGGCCAGGCTGGTCTCGAATTCCTGAGCTCAAGCAGTCTACCCGCCTCGGCCTCCCAAAGTGCTAGGATTACAGGTGTGAGCCACCACGCCCAGCCGAAACATCATCTTTAGATCTCATAGTTTTATTGCGTCCATTGTACAACCTCGGGCAAGAGTGCGCGGGAGCCACGACTCTCTGTCTTCCTGGAGGGGGAAATGTTCATTGAAATTTGTTCAGGAACCATTTTCTTTTTATATATGTGGACAGAGCCACTGAAATCTATTGTTTGAACCTTGATATAGGAGGGAGCACTGTGTGCTCACGCAGACCTGGATCTCAGTGAAATAATAGGGGCAAAAGGACCTTGCATATAGTTGCTCATATATTTATAACACTTTGAAGAAAGTAATGATGTAAAAGTCCGGATTTATGCTAAAATTTTGTTTAGCTTCTCCTTTCCTGCTCTGAGGATTGGTGCTAGAGCTAAAGAGACAGACATCATTTTCTCAGTGTTATGTTTGGATTGAAACACCAGGATAAGCCAGTTTGCCCTTATCTAAAAGTCATTTTGATTCCCATCTACCCTGGGTTGAATTGGAAATGTGTGAATTGAAGCCTGAGTTGAGGTGTAAAAAAGCAAATGAAGATCTTACACACGTATTCACTGAAAGAATGTCTATCGAAGGGCTTTTAATGCTGTAATATATGTAACAGGTGTAACACCTGTAACATGTGGAAGGTAAAACTCATCAGAAATGTGAATGGGAAGTAGCAAATCAAGAGACAGAGAGAGCATTACTTATTCTTTATTAAATGAAGAACTTTAAAAGCGTTGAAAAGTAAGCAAAACTATGGCAAGCCAAGTAAGAGAAGCAGAGAAATACCAAAACTGACCAAACTCAATAAATAACTTTAACTTGGCTTATTGCAGCATCACTGTATCTCTGCAGGTCTGGTTCCATATCAGGCTGTTTCCCTAATGTATCTCTAGGAGAACATTTCAAGTCAAAGACATGCTTTATGCTCAGCCATAAATCTCATGCTTTATACGCTTGAAAATAATAAAAGTTCTACAGTCCAGTTAATTTCACTTCTTTCTTTTATATTATTAATGCTCCCATCCTTTTGGAGATTGGAATGTGGAATTCAATGTGGCAAATATTAAAAAGTGGGAAAAGATGTAGGAAAATAATCTGATGTCAATTTACTTTTCCCTTGGAGTGGAGCAATCCTTTCCCCCAGAGCTCGGGCCCAGCTTGGCTTCTCGGCAGCCTCAGGAGGCCACACGGAGAGGGTGGCTCTCCCACCTGCCTTCTCGAATGGGCTCTCTCGGATGGAGAGGATGGAGAAGGGATCCCACTTGGGGCTAAGTGGATACAGACGTGCTTGGACATGTCTGGCCACCCAAAAGACTTCTTGGGGTGAGGGCCTGAGGAGCTTCCTGCAGGGCAGAAATGATGAGTTTGCCCTCAGCCACAGGAGGAAGCTTAATGCTGAGAAGGGCCACCTGCCACCACTTGGACTGGTCCTGGGATCTGTGGCCGGGATCTTTGGCTGGCAGGGGCATGTGAGTAAACTCCAAGGTCATCTGCTGACAATGCCTGTGAGGCAGTGGGCACAGTGGCCTGGTTTGGGGCGTGTTTCTTGAGTGTAGCACAAAGGGAGGCGAGGGGTTCTCCTCGGAGCAGCCTCCTCACCCACCACCAAGTGCTCTGACTTCCAGGGACAGCACAGAGGTGATGCGGGTCCTATCGGGCCCTGCTGTGGAGACAAGCTGCCCTATGTCTGGCAGTGGATTTGTTCAGGGCCACATCCAGGCACACAACCCAGAGGACTCAGAGACCTCCTAGGAGGCAAGGCCCTTGCAAGCAAGTGGGAGAAACACCTGGAGCCAATGGGATCTGGGTTCCTGTGGGTCACATGTTAGTGTCATTTCATCGGGCCTGCAGGCTTGGGAGGCCCAAGGAAACTTGGGTTACATAAAAAAGGAAAAGCATACTGTAGTTTGGCAAACAAAATGCGTCTTTGTGTGTGAGAGTGTGTGTGAGAGAAATGAGCTTTCATTTAGAAGCATTGGCAGCGGTTCTAACTGGTTCCCAAGTCCTTTTAAAATGATATTTTCTGAGCCTGGAAACCAAGCAGTCAGATCATGGAATTTTGGCTGGAGATGTTTTTTAAAAAATGTAGGCTAGCAATGAAAAAGGAGGTGGTAATTTGGCTCTGAGGCCTTTACGGGCTGCAGAGCAAACCCAGCAGGGTTACCATGGCGGCGCTTCTACTGTTTATATAAACAAAGGTTTTTTTCCTGACAAACATACTTCATATTTAATAATCTTCAATCCACAGGGGCCTCTTCCCTCTCTTTGTGTGTCGCTAGTTCAAGCCATTTGGAACTGGGGAGAGTTTTATTATTGAATGTGGTTGTTTTCAGGCACCCAATACACTTCAGAATTAAGTGTTAAGTGCTGGTATCTTGAAGTGCAGGGTGAGAGGTAGTCAGTGATTGTAAGAGAGATGAATCTGCATGAGAAAATGCAAAACAGGTTTTTCCTGGGTCCAGAGTCTCCTGGGCCAGCCACACCCAGCATTCAGAAGTAGACACTGCTGCAGTAATTGAGCTCACACTCCCAATACAACCTGCACAGCACCTACCACACCTCTCTGAGTAGCACTGCAGCCTTCAGATTACCACTGCCTGAGATGTCCACTTCCTGTTAGCCCATATCTAATTATGTGTGGAGACTTAACAAATCCTGTATTGTGAGAGGACTCCTCTGGTTATGGGTAACAGAGACCCTACTCTATGGAACTGAAACACAAAAGGGGACTTATGACTGGATCGTGTCACTGGAAAGGCCGGGGTAACCTGGCTTCAGGAATCACCAATCCAGCTTGTGTGCCTGTATCCCAGATTCTGGCACATCTGACATAATCCCTGTGACCCTCCTCTCCATAGTTTCCCCATAGTCTCTAGGAAGACTCCGTCTTTTTAGACATGTTGGGTCTGACCTAAGGACTTTGAGTGTTCTCAGGCATTTCTCTAGGGACACAGAGTGACCAGAAATGCCAGCCAGCTTGGGCAAAGCCACTTGCCTTTTCCTCCCTCTGGAACATCCAGCCACCTCTCTAGACCTGCCCAGGAGCTCAGAGCAGCCCAGGAGGGCCTCTCAGTTGTTGCCCCCTCACTGCCCTCAGGGGTCTCCAGAGCCAGCAGGGAGTAGTGAGGGTCCCTCCCAGCTGCAAGCTCCAGAATTCTCTACAGATGCCACTGCCAGGGTTACCCTGTGAATACACTGGTTCTACTCCAAGGGTGTCACACGTGCATGATGTAGGTAGACATGGCATCGGGACTCCAGTGATCCCAGACAGAATCCCCAGGACCTCCTGTGAATATCACCAGCAGCAGCCAATCTGTGGGTCCATATTTTGGCTTAATTCCCCCAGCTTTGGGGTCCTTCATAACGACAGGACATTGGTGTCCTCCTTCACCATTCCAAATGCCACAGGCATTTCTCAAAGTCCCCAGGAGTTTGCGTGTGTGTTTGGGAACAAGCCCATTACATCTTCTGCGGGTCTGGGTTAGCAATCGTCTGCACCTGTTGTGCCCTCTCCTCAGGGCCCATGCCTTGTCCTGCAAGCTGGTCACCCCACAGCCGCTGCTCCTGAGGTATTACCAGGCTCAGTTCTTGGGCTGAGTGGGGCTGGGACCACATACCACAGGGTCACTCTCTCATTCACTGCTCCACCATCTCCTTTCCACTAAACTTTCTTCCGCACTAAAAGATCCTCATATCCCCTGTCATGAACACCACAGGCATCTATTTCAACAGGTGACCCCGTGTTAAACAGAGCCACCAGAGACCCCCAGGAGCACAGCGCTGGTTGGAGAACACCGGAGCTGGGGTCTAGACGTCCTCATTCTCGGCCTTCTTCTTTTATACCCAAATGATGCTTTCTCTGTTAATAATAATATCTGAGAGAACTTGTTGCTTAAAAATGTAAAACAAAACCACCGTGTAAATGGAGCGGGGTCTTCATTGGAAAGTCTAACCTTGGGGGCACCTAGCTGATGTAAAGAAACCACTGGCTGTCAGAGGGGAAGGGGGATTTGAGGACGGCCGAGCCAGGGAGCGTGGAGCAGCCAGGCTTTGTGGCAGGGCCTTCCACAGCGGCATGCTGGAGCTCAGCACTGAGAGCACTGGGAAGAGAGGGACAGCAATCGGCACCTCAGCCCCTCAGCGGGAGAAGATGGCGACCGCCACAGTGGCCCAGACTCCTGGAACTTCTGAACTACTTGGTAACTGGTTGGACTTTTCGGGGGTTCGCAGAACCCACAGTTCTCCAGGTGGAGCCGAACCAGAAAAATGCTACTTTGTGGTGTTATTGTGACCCCCACCCCCGCGCCGTATCCACCCCAGGTGCATTGATTAGGAAGTTGGTTCTGGCTATTCAAAACTGCTGAAACAGGTGGGTGTGAGCGGGGGAGCGGAATCACACAAACGGCGCTGGTCACAGCAGAGGAGCGCCTCACACGACAGCCTTGCGGAGACGGGCAGCGGCCACACGGGGGCAGCGCCTTCCCAGCCTGAATGAGCACAGACGCGGCGAAGCCCCCGAGAGTCCAGAGGAAGCGCAGTAAGAGGCGGTCACGCGTCCCGGCCCTGTGCCCTTCCTTACATTTCTCGCTCTGCGGGGCGCGCCATGCCTGCAAACACAGGGCGTCAATGGTCCTGGGAGGCTGGAATGTGGGGTGTGCAGAATCCATCCAGCGCAGTCTAGGGCAGGACCCAAGGGACACCCTGTGGGGGTGCTCTGGGCTGGTCCCCTCCAAGCCCCTCTGCCCGCTCCCTGATCTCACTCAGATCGGTCCCCTCTCCCTCAGAGAGTGGCCCTTGGGCTTTAGGCACTTTTCTAGGCCCTGGGGGCACAGCCGTCCCGGGGCGCCGTCTGGAGGGCAGGGACAGCAGTGTCCCCGCAGCGCCTCCTACCTGCCACCACCTCCACCTGTGCCGGGAGCCCCAGACCCGCCGGCCGAGCCGGGTGCGGAAGAGGCTGCAGGCTCCCGGGGCCCGGCCTTCGGAAGCAGGGGTCGCAGAGGGGCTCCGGCCTTGCGGTATCTTGTGTCGGCCGCACCCCAGGGTGTGGCTCTGGGACGGGGAGTGGGGAAGCTGCGGCGGCGCGCAGTGATCCCAGGGGGGCGTCTGGAGACAACAGAAGGGGCGGTGCTCACGGGACCGGCGTCTTTCCCGGGGGCCATAGTCCGGCCAGCGGGGCATCTCTCCGGACGGCCCCTCCCGCTCTCTCTGCTCTGATGTTCACGCTTCCACCCTTAGAGCGGGGCCGCCCTGCCTCCCCCTCCGGAGCCCACAAGCGGGTGTCAAGGGCAGCCGCACCCACGCGGAAAGCTCAGTTTCCCCTCCTGTCCTTTAGGTTTCTGTGGCTTCTTTCTGCCTCCGTAGCTGGAGCCAGGACGTGGCCGTGGTCCGGGAGAGCTGGGCCCAGAGTCCCGGCTTCCTGCGTGAGGGGGAGCGGCTGGGAAGCGGGTTCCTGGCGGCTGGACCACCGCCCCAGGTGGGCGTGAGAACTCAGGGCCTGGATTCGCACTCACGGAGCCCTCCTACAGCTGTGCACGCCCCGCGCCGGCTCCCCTTCCTGGTTTTTGGTGGATACAGCCCGTCCCAGGCCCACCAGTTTAAACGAGTTTAAATCCCCACGCAGCCGACTTTGAGGAGAGAATTCAGGAAGCTGGCACGGCTGCATCTCCAGCCAGAAGGTTTTGTGTCTGACATTTGATTGCAAATTGCAACGTTTCAAGGCTTTGTAGCTCAGGGGTTGAAGGCAGGAGAGGGAACCTATCTGTAAATATCTTTCTCCTTAAAATGTGGTCTCTCCCGCTCTCTTCCTTTTGGCTCATTTCCCTTTTTTGGCTCAGGAATATGGCTGAGGTCAGCGAGGCTGGGTTGTTTCCCTGTCCACAGCGCATTAGGGACCAGAAAAGAATGTTGGTGTCTCTAAGGTGAGCTGCTGTCGCCTCAGGGTCCCGGGCTGGGGGTGACAAGGGCTAAGCTAAGACGAGGGCCCTAGGTGAGTGGATTTTGCATTGATTTGGAAGCTGATTCAGGCTATTCAAAACAGTGCTGAATTCTTTGGTGTTGAGATCGCTTTGGACCTCGAGGTCCCACTTATGCCGGCTTCTTGCTCCAGGAGCGAAGGCCCTGGTGGAGAAAGGGAAGCCGCGCAGCCTCTCAGGTGGCCAGGTCTCCCGCTAGCCCGCACTGGCAGCTTGTCTGAGGTCTGACTGCAGAGCTGTCCGAAAGGAGCTGGGCTAGGAGATGCCAGTGGGGTGTCCCAGCTACACAAAACTGCAGGCATAAATGGCCTCAGTCTTGACTGCCCCCCCATCGCCCACCCCAGTGCCTGACCAGCTTGCAATTACTTGACCAGTACATGTGACCCTCAGCAGCCACCTGCTAATATAAGCTCCCATTTCAATTCACTTCACATGCCACCTGCCCATGCAGGACCCTCACCTCCAACGCTCCCCGTCCCACCCCTTGCTGCAGCATGCCTCAACTCCCCAGGCCTCGCTCAGCCTGCTGTCTTACAAGAACTGGTCGTGTGTGGTCCTGGGCTCTGGGCTCTGGCCTCTGCATAGTGTCAGCACGTGGCTGCCCTGGGCTTGAAGAGGGACACTGCTGTCCCTTCTGGTATTCTGGGCAAGGGGATGAGGAGGCTTTTCTCCAAGGGCCTGTAATGCAGCTGAGATCAGGCTGAAATTTTTAGCAGGACCGTCCTGGAGGCTTGGACAAGCACAGGGCAGTGAGGTGCAGTCCACCTCCCAGGGTGGTGGCTACTAGGGCCATAGGATCATCGTTGGGGAGATGGGGACCCCCTGCAGAGTTGTAGCTGCCATCATCTCTCCCCCAGAGAGAGGGCTCTACCTGCCTCTCTATATTCAGGATAGAGGATGAGGACTTCCATTCACCTTTGGGATAGCCTTTACTTTGTCCCCAGGCCCAAAGAGAAGAGGAAATTCCTTTTTCCTGCAGCCCGGGACTCAGATCCTCTCATTTCTGTGCCTTGGTCTGTCTGTGCCTAGGACACTTGACAGTGGGATTCATCCAGTTGTGGAGAGGGGGAGGGACAGTAGCCCCATCCTCAGCGACAGCAGCCCCACCCTCAGCGACATCCCCACCCTGGGCCTTGCAGGCTGCTCTCCACAGAGCCTCAGCTGCTATCAGCGCTCTGGGGTATCAGCCGTGCACGGGGGATGTCAGGAGCGCAGTGCATTCCCTTCCCTCCACCACCCTCGGATCAGGCAGCACTCATGTCTGCCTGGAACATCTGCATTCAGATTCCTGGAGGCTTCGCAGTTACCTTCAGGGATAATGTGGGCATTTGCTTCACTCAAGATGGTTTTCCTAGAAAAGGGCAAATCTGACTCTGGGGTGAATTTAGGCATCAACTCATATGGACATAAACTGCTGGATCCTTGAAGTACAGCTTATGCAGAGTTTAAAAATTCTCCGGGTTTGGGTCCAAGCTACAACATCACTTTCCATGGCTTTCTCTCCCTCATCTGTCTCCTGTTCTCTACCCTAGCTATTTGAAAGCTCCCCATTCCTCTCAATTCTCCTACCACCCCCTTCCCCAACTGCCTGCCCTCAATCCTGGGTGGCTGCCCTAATTTGGGGTGAAAATGGAAGCCACCAATCCACCATCCCTCAGCTTCCCATCAACTCACCTATACAAAGAGGCATGGTGGCTCCTAGCCCCTCCTTTTCTCCTGTCACACTGGAGAAGGCTCACCACCCTGCCAAACCTGGCCCTCCTGCATCTGGGAGGAGGAGGCAGGCAGCAGGAGGCTCTGTAGGCAGCCTCTAAAAAAGACCCCGGCTTCCATCTTGCATGCCCTGTCCTGCTCTTTGACTTGCTCACTCTGCTGGAAGCTGGTTACTGTGTTGTGAGCTGCCCTGCGGAGAAACTCGTGAGGCAAGAAGCTGAGTTCTTTGGTTCAATAGCCTGTAAATAACTGAATTCTGCCAACAACCACATGAAGGGCTTGGAAGTGAGCCCTCCTCCCTCAGATGAGCCTTCAGATGAGACCACATCCCAGCTGACTGCAGCCTCATCAGAGACCCTGAGCCTAAGGACCCAGCTACACCAGTTCAGATTCTTGACTCACAGGAATTGTGAGAAAATAAATGTTCATTATTTTCAACTGCAAAATTTGGGAATAATTTGTTACACAGCTATAGATAATTAATACAATGGTTCTCAGACCTGTCAATTTCTCAGCCCTGAAAATTTTGGAAAAAATTGGGGATTCATATAAATTTCCCAGCTTTTTATTTTACAAAACGTCTTGAAAAATGACAACCACTCTTTTCTTTCCTTATTGTTGTTATAAATGAAGAATCAACATTTCATTTTAATTATTTTTTATGTAGATATTATTTTCACTTTGGGAGGCCAAAGTAGGAGGATCATTTGAGGCTAGGAGTTGGAGATCAGCCTGTGCAACATAGTGAAACCTCATCTCAATGAAAAAGGTATTATTTTCATACCGTACAATTTGTCTGTTTAAAATCTGAAGGTCAAAAGTAGTTGCTGCAATTTCCCAGCCAACAGGAAGGGAGAGGATGTGTCCATAGCAGATGTCTTCAAGGAAATAGCTTTGAAATTTCACACCTAACTTTTGCTGAGATATCATTGGCTCAAAATAAATCACAAGAGCAACCCAGCTGTATGGCAGACTGGGAAATGTAAACTCTAGTTGGTTAACTAAATGCCCACTTAAAAGCCAGGGGATTCTATTATTATGGAAGGAGACAGTTCTGTGTTGTCTTCTAAATTGTCAGCCTCTGCCTCTCTTCTGGATTCTATCCATCAGCATGTCATGGGCTTCTCATTTAAAAAAACACCACCTTTGACTGCACATGCTGCACGCTCCTTGTTAGCACCTGCCCTTCCTCTTCCTTAAACTCTTTTCCCTTTTTCCTCACTCCCATTCACTCCTCAACCCTAGGCAGTACAGCTATTCCCTGACACTCCTCTGAGACCAGTGGTCTTTTTTTGTTGAATTCATTCTTTTCAGAGCCTCCCTTACTGGCTGTCTCTGTATCTTCCAGCACGTTGACACTCTCTCCTGGAATACTCTGTGTCCTTCATTTATTTGCTTTTATAGCGTCATGTTTTCTACATTAATTGTAGTCACTCATAGTCAGCCGCTGCTGTGAATGACTCCTTTTCTGCCTTCTTCTTCCTTTTTTTTTGGAGATGGGAGTTTTGCTCTTGTTATCCAGGCTGGAGTGCAATGGCACGATCTCAGCTCACCGCAACCTCTGCCTCCTGGGTTCAAGCAATTCTCCTGCCTCAGCCTCCTGAGTAGCTGGGATTACAGGCATCCACCACCATGCCCAGCTAATTTTTTTTTTTTTTTTTTGGTATTTTCAGTACAGACAGGGTTTCACCATATTGGCCAGGCTGGCCTTGAACTCCTGACCTCAGGTGATCCACCCACCTCAGCCTCCCCAAGTGCTGGGATTACAGGTATGAGCCACTGCGCCTGGCCCTTTTCTGCCTTCTATTATCTCTCAGCATTTCCCAGGGAACTCTCATCTTATTTTCTCCTTCCACTCCATACACTTATTCTGAGCAGATCCACTTCTAGGATAAACCAGTTAGGATTGTGTTTAGCTGCATGTAACAGAAACCCAGCAAATAGTGGCCAGCACAAGCAGGGGGTTAATTTCTAATGAAGCAGGGAGTCTGGGGCTGGCCAAGACCAGGCTCATTAGGCCCCTTCTGTATTCTGCTTTGCCATCTTTAATGTGTGGCTATTTTCCCTATGGTGCAAGATGGCTGCCACATCCTCAGGCATCACATCTACATTCCAGGCATGAAGAAGGAAAAGGGAAAAGGGCAGGAGGCAAAGGGAGGGTGTTGACTGAGTCTGTTACATTTTATAAAGGCTATCTCAGGAGGCCTCCCAGTGCCTTCCACCCCTGTTTCACAACCAGGTCCTGTGGCCTGCCCTAGGTACTACAGTGTCATAGGAAATGAGTTATTTAGCTGGGCACAGTGCAGACCAAAACAAAACCAGGGGTCGTGGTGTTAATAAGAAAGAAAGAGAAGATAATAAGTGGGTGGGAAAGCAGCCATGGGTGCCACCCATGACTTTAATTGGCATCTATCTGCTGATAACTCAAAAAAATCCATATCTTTTATACGAATGGCCAGTAAGCACACGAAACAATACAAAACATCACTAATCACTAGGGAAATGCAAATAAAAACCATGATGAGATACCACTTCACAATCCTTAAGATGGCCATTCTTTTAAGTAAACTCAAAACAAGTGTTGTACAGATGTGGAGAATTTGGAATTCTTGTGCATTGCTGGTGGGAATGTAAAATGGTGCAGCATGTATGAAAAACAGTCTGGCGATTCACCCAAAATTAAGCACAGAATTACCATAGGATCTGGCAATTCCACTTCTGGGTATATATCCCAAGTAATTGACAGCAGGGACTTGAATAAACATTTGTGCACCCATGTTCATAGAAGCATTATTCATAATAGCCAGAAGGTGGAAACAACCCAAATGTCCATTAACAGATGAATGGATAAACAAAAGGTGTGTATGCATGCAATGGAATATTATTTATCCTTAAAAAGCAATAAAGGTTATTTATTTATTTATTTATTTATTTTTTGAGATGGAGTTTTTGCTCTGTTGCCCAGGCTGGAGTGCAATGGCACCATCTTGGCTCACTGCAACCTCTGCCTTCTGGGTTCAAGCAATTCACCTGCCTCAGCTGGGACTACAGGTGCCCACCACCATGCCTGGCTAATTTTTGTATTTTTAGTAGAGACAGGGTTTCACCATGTTGGCCGGATGGTATCTAACTCTTGACCTCAGGTGATCCTCCCGCCTCGGCCTCCCAAAGTGCTGGGATTACAGGTGTGAGCCATCGCACCCAGCCTGAAAAAGCAATGAAGTTCTGACACATGGTACAACATGGATGACCCTTGAAGACATTATACTAACTGAAGCAAGTCAGACACAAAAGGACAAATATTGTATGATTCCACTTATACAAGGTACCTGGAATAGGCAAGTTCATAGAGAATAAAGTAGAAGGTAGAAGAGAAGTTACTGGGGCTGGAGAGAGGGGGGAATGGGGAGTTATTGCTTAATGAGTACAGACAGAGTTTTGGTTTTCCAAGGTGAAGAGTTCTGGAGGTGGATGGTAGTGAGGGTTGCACAATAATGTGAATGTACTTAACACTACTGAGCTATATACTTAAAATGGTTAAAATGGTATTTTTTTTGAGACAGGGTCTCTGGAATCTCACTATATTGCCCAGGCTGGTCTCAAACTCCTGGGCTTAAGCAATCCTCCCACCTTAGCCTCCTGAGTAGTTGAAACTACCTGCCACCCTGTCTGACTTAAAATGGTAAATTTTATGTTATATGTATGTTACCATAATTAAAAAAACTCCCTATCTTCAGTTTTGAACCCTCATACTTTCAAGGCTTGTTTATTCAAGCACTGGACATTTGGCTTGGATGTCACCTTAAACTCTATGCCCAGAACTGAACTCATGAAGTCCCACGCTGGGCTCTACGTGTTACCTCTCTGAGGTCACATTCACAAGCTTTGTCACCGGCCTGCAAAACCTCACACCTTGCCAAGACAGGAGTGCCCAGAGCTCCACCTTCCTCTGGAATGGGAGGGTCTTGGAAGGTTCTGGTCTCAGCCCCAGGTCCAGGGGGCCCAGGCTTCTCCACCACCCTCAGCTTCCTTATCAAGTCCGGATCATCATCCCCCGCCCTTCCAAAAACAAACAAAACACCTTCTTTCTCTTTCCCTCCCAAGTTCCTTTTCAGAGCCTTTGGTGTCTTTTCCTGCTTTGATCTTGGGGGAAGACCATCCTGTCCATGTTGCCACATTTGGGACAAGAGGTTGGGCTCTGCCCTTGGGACAAGGGTATGCTGCTCTACCCTTTTCCAGAACACTGCCTGTCAAGGAGTCTCAGGGTGGGGAAAGCCTTGTGAAGCACGCAGGGTTCTGTCACACCCTTCCTCAGGACCAGGAGCTTCCCTGGGGGAGGATGTATGAGCCAGCATCCTTCCTGGTCAGCTGTTGTTGACTATGACCCCAGCCTAGGACTGTGAGTGCCTACCCTCTGCACATTTGCAAACAGCTGGTCTGCTGACTCCTGTGAGGAGAAAGATATACTCCAAAGGGACTTGTAGTGTTTGCCTACATATGAAAAAGTCTGGTGCCCTGTAGAAATTTCTGCTTCACCCGGCACTTCTACAAACAAAATGTAAAGCAATTCTTGGCCAGGCAAGGTGGCTCATGCCTGTAATTCCATCATTTCAAGAGGCCAAGGCTGGAGCATCACTTGAGGCCAGGAATTCAAGACCATCCTGGGCAATATAGTGAGACCCTGTCTATAAAAAATATAAACATGAGCCAGGCATGGTAATGTGCGCTTGTGGTCCCAGCTACTCGGGAGGCTGAAGCGAGAGGATCACTTGAGCTCAGGGAATCAAGGCTGCAGTGAGCCCTGATTGCACTACTGCACTTCAGCCTGGGAGACAGAGCAAGACCCTGTCTCAAATAAAAATAAAAATAAATAGATAACTCACCAGGAGACATGCTAATTAACAATGAAGACGGGGAAGAGACTGAGATTTGGGGACATTTCTGATCCTATCAGCCATAAGCCATTAGCTCAGGCACACACACGATCTTGTTTATTAGACCTGAAAGCGTGATTGAAAGGTATTTGTTATCTCTTGCTGCATAACAGATTCCCCTGAAACTTAGTGGTTCAAAATAACATTTATTATCTCACAGTGTCTGTGGGTTAGGAATACAGAATGGCTTGACAGGGTTCTCTGGCTCAGGGTCTCACAATCTGCGATTGAAGCCTCAGCCGGGGCTGCAGTCATCTCAAGGCTCTCCAGGGCAGGATCCTCCTCCAAGTGCACTCACTGAGTGTTGGTGAGAATCAGCTCATCACTGGCTGTTGGCCAGAGGCCACCTCAGTTCCTTGTCATGGGGGCCTCTCTGTAGGGCAGCTCACAGTAGCAGCCAGAGCGAGCACACTGGAGGGGCCAGAGACAGTGTGAGCAGGAGGGTGGTCAGTCTTTTATACCCCAAGCACGATTTTGCTGTATTCTCTTAATTAGAAGCAGCTCTGTAGGTCTAGCCCCCATGCAAGGGGAGGAGACTAACCAGGGCACAAATACCAGGAGCTGGGGGTTATTGGGAGTCATTTTATTTATTTATTTATTTATTTTAAAAATTTTTTTATTTTTTTTATTTTTTATTTTTATTTTTATTTTTTTTCTTCTTCTTCTTCTTCTTCTTCTTCTTATTATTATACTTTAGGCTCTATGGTACATGTGCACAACGTGCAGGTAAGTTACATATGTATACATGTGCCATGCTGGTGCGCTGCACCCACCAACTCGTCATCTAGCATTAGGTATATCTCCCAATGCTATCCCTCCCCCCTCCCCCCACCCCACAACAGTCCCCGAAGTGTGATGTTCCCCTTCCTGTGTCCATGTGTTCTCATTGTTCAATTCCCACCTATGAGTGAGAATATGCGGTGTTTGGTTTTTTGTTCTTGCGATAGTTTACTGAGAATGATGATTTCCAATTTCATCCATGTCCCTACAAAGGACATGAACTCATCATTTTTGATGGCTGCATAGTATTCCATGGTGTATATGTGCCACATTTTCTTAATCCAGTCTATCAGTTTTGGACATTTGGGTTGGTTCCAAGTCTTTGCTATTGTGAATAATGCTGCAATAAACATACGTGTGCATGTGTCTTTATAGCAGCATGATTTATAGTCCTTTGGGTATATACCCAGTAATGGGATGGCTGGGTCAAATGGAATTTCTAGTTCTAGATCCCTGAGGAATCGCCACACTGACTTCCACAAGGGTTGAACTAGTTTACAGTCCCACCAACAGGGTAAAAGTGTTCCTATTTCTCCACATCCTCTCCAGCACCTGTTGTTTCCTGACTTTTTAATGATTGCCATTCTAACTGGTGTGAGATGGTATCTCATTGTGGTTTTGATTTGCATTTCTCTGATGGCCAGTGATGGTGAGCATTTTTTCATGTGGTTTTTGGCTGCATAAATGTCTTCTTTTGAGAAGTGTCTGTTCATGTCCTTCACCCACTTTTTGATGGGGTTGTTTGTTTTTTTCTTGTAAATTTGTTGGAGTTCATTGTAGATTCTGGATATTAGCCCTTTGTCAGATGAGTAGGTTGCGAAAATTTTCTCCCATTTTGTAGCGTCCCACCACACTTGCTAAATAGCCACTGAGTTCTCTTTTGGCTTTGGATATTTCGTCTTGCAGGGAACTTTGGTCAATCAGTCAAATCAATCAGAGGTTAGGAGGTGGAGAAATAAGCAGACACAGGTCTACGCAGTTCCCCCTGCCTTTCCCGGTAGCTGTCTTTCCCACTTGTGTTGATTTCAGCATTTTCAGACACAGATGGTGAAGTTGCACATGTATGTGAAGGGCCAGGGTTTCTCTTTGGCCTCTGAAGAAGAAAAGCGCAGTGGTTCTTAGGGCTGCCTTCCCTCTCCTTGCTCTGACTCGCCTTGCTCTGTGGTTTGTTTACACGGCTGGGCAAGGAAGATGACTTACCCTATCCAGGCTCCTAAGCCACATGGAGCCCTGGCAGGGCTGATTTCAAAGTGAATCATCAGTCAAAAGAAGTCCTAACCAATGCCACAAGCAAGCGTCCATGTCTGTGGGGACAGTGTCTTTCCTGCAGACGCACATAACAAATCACACTTCTGTGTCTTTGCATGTGCTGTTCCCCATCTGAAAACCCCATCCTACCAGCCCATCCATCCTTGCAGGTGCCCCTTCATGAAACTTCCTGGCTCTTCCTGCCTGGCTCTTCCCTTTCTCCTCTGAAGTTCGCGAGCAGGCAATGTCTGTGGCACGCAATCTGGCTCCTGGTTCCATCTTGCCTTGTAGGGATCTTCATTGCCCTCATGTGGGCCTTATGCTCTGCCTGTGGTGAGACAGAAGCCTCAGCAGGGAAAGCCTTGTTGTCTAATTCTTTCAGCTCCACTTTGCTGCCCAGTCCTGGGTAGAGCTCACAGATATTTGAGGGCAGAAGCCTGCTCAGGCCTTGTATTTGGAGCCTCCCTTTATCCCTCTCCCAATCTCCTTGCACAGTGTCAGGCCGCAGCAGGCTTTCTCTAGGTAAATGTAAATTTGATGTTGGTGTTACAGCATTTGCATTGATGGGACCTGTTATAGAGAAGGCAGATGGAGAGGAGAGGCTGTGGCCTCTTCCTGCAGGCAGCAGTGATAACAGAGCCTGCTTTCACTCACGTCCACCTCTGCTCATTTCACCCTCTTTGCCCATTCACTCACGGGGCACTGTGATGCTGGCACCTACAGGGCATCTTGGTCAGACCTACCCTCTGTGGGGTGCCCAGGAGGTGCTGCCTGTGGGGCCGTACTCAGTCTGGGGAAAGGGAGTCTAGATCTTTATTTCCAGGCAAGCAACCCCCACCCTCACCCTACGTTCCTGCCTTTTGGAAAGGGCAGTTGTTTTTTCACTTTGAAGGAAAGAGAAGGAAAATGCGTGTGGGATCAGCAGGGAGGGGTTGGGCATTGCTCAGGAGCCTCCCTGCACAGGCACAGCTGGAGTGCTGAACAAGGGAGTTCTGGGTGGGGCATTCAAGGGCTGCTGCAGACAGAGGAGCCGGCATCTGGAGGGGACCACACCATGTATTCTGTGCTTGGCGCCGCAGTTCCAAACTCCCAGGACAAGGCCTAAAATGTCTGGGTGCTCGGTTTCCCATTGGGAACAGGAGGCGATGAGGTCTTGCTGGTAGAACTCGTGTCTCTTGTGCGCGCTGGGGATCCTGGGGCTGCCTTGATTGGGTGGGTGCGAGGGCAGCACCTCTCATGCTCTGCTGTAACCAGCATTTAGCAACAGCGTTTCTGGAGCTCTGGCTGTGCTCTGGCCTTCGGGGTAGTGGACACTGAAACCACAAAATCAGATGTGGCAGGTCCTTGCCCTGGAGCAACCCTTGCAGTCTAAAGGGAGAAAGACAGGGTGACATCAGAGGTTTGTGTCCCCTGCTGTGGGTGCTCAGAGGAGGGGGTACCAGGCCAGAGATATAATGTGTATGGGGGTGTAGAATGGGTTTGGCCCGGCTGCAGTGTGAGAGTTTCAAGCAGGTGTGAAACAGTCAGGATTGTATTTTAGAAAGATCACTGTGGCTGGTGTGGAAAGAGGGTTGGGGGGGTACCTGGAGAGCGGTGGCTGTGCTGGGTGGAGGCTCTGCGGCCATTCAGGAGAGTAAGTCCAGAGGGCAGGCAGCCGGGCAGGAGACACCAGGGGAAAGCAGCTAGAGTTCCTGCTGTTTTGTGTGTAGTGCGTGTGCATGTGCTTTTGATTGTGTGCATGCATGTGTATGTGCGTGTTTGTGCTCATGTGTGCACCTGTGTGCATGCATGTGTGTGTGTGTTCACACATGAGTGTAGGTGTGTGCATGTGTGTGAGTGTGTGTGTGGGTTGTGGGAGAGTATAAGAATGAACATTTACTGAACTTGGTATTGTAGTCTTCATTTTACATTTACATTACATAAACTGAAGCTCAGATATTTTATTTTATTTTTTTGAGATGGGGTCTCACTCTGTTGCTCAGGCTAGAGTGCAGTGGCGCAGTCTCTGCTTGTTGTAACCTCTACCTCCTGGCTAATTGTATTTTTAGTAGAGACAGGGTTTCACCATGTTGGCCAGGCTGGTCTCGAATGCCTGACCTCAGGTGATCCACCTGCCTTGGCCTCCTAAAGTGCTGGGATTACAGGCGTGAGCCACCGCACCTGACCTCAGATATGTTAAATACCTTCCTTTTTTTATTCAATGAATATTTGAGCATTGTCCATTTGGAGGGCATATTTTACATATTTTGCCACATTTAATCCTTACATTTATAAAGGAGTTACTATCGTCTCCCCATTTTGTAGATGAGGAAACTGACACTTGGACAGATACAAATCCTGACACAATTGAACTGGGTGACGTATTTCTACGTGGCAAATGTCATCTGAAACATTTTCGAATGATGGGCTTCTCATTTTGAATATTCAACATAGTCTTTTACTTTTTACACAAAAAGGGCAATCTAGGTGCCTTTCATGATCCTCCAAGGATAAAGGCAAGAAGGAATGAGGGGATAGGTATGGGTTTCATAAAACAATAAGAAGGCACAAAGTCAAGTCTACAAGCACACCATCCTTAAAGCAGCATCCTCTGACAAAGTCCAAAGCAATAAATGGGGGTTATGGAGGATTCCACAAGGCCCCCATTCATGTAATTTTTTCTTTCTTTCTTTTTTTTTTTTTGAGATGGAGTTTTGCTCTTGTTGCCCAGGCTAGAGTGCAATGGTGTGATCTTGGCTCATCGCAACCTCCGCCTGCTGGGTTCAAGCAATTCTCCTGCCTCAGCCTCCCGAGTAGCTGGGATTAACGGGCATGCACCACCACGCCCGGCTAATTTTGTAATTTTAGTAGAGGTGGGGTTTCTCCATGTTGGTCAGGCTGGTCTCAAACCCCTGACCTCAGGTGATCTGCCCGCCTCTGTGTACCAAAGTGTTGGGATTACAGGCGTGAGCCACTGCGCCCGGCACTTCTTTCTGTTTTAATATTAAGCCTCTAATTTTGGCATGTACTAACACAATGTGAAAAGGAAAGGAGGAGTAGTTGTGAAATGTACTGTAAACTAGCACTTCCGGATTTTAACATGTGCATGAGCTCCCTGGGTGTGGTATTAGAATGCACATTCTGATCCAGTAGGTCTGGGTAGGGCCTGAGAGTCCCCATTTCTAACAAGCTCCCAGGAGACGTCTCTACTGCAAGGCTGTCAAGGACGTGAAGAAGTCACAGGTGCCTGCCGTTAGTGGAGAGTGGGAACGTGGGCGAGAGTCTGAGGGGAGGAGATTAGTTTTATTTTGGATATGTTGCATTTGAGGCACTCCGATTTTTCCAGAAGAGTCAGTATGACAAAAACTAAGCTAGAAGAGTCAGTGGGAAGAGTGGGGCGTGCTGCTTCCTCCTGCTTGCCTCGAGATCTGCCACTCCCAGCTCTTCTCACTGTGCTCAGCAGCCCGGGAGGAGCACCTTTAGGGCTGTCAGCAATGTCTTTCTCACCTTCTGGACTCTGGTTGAGTTCAAGCCAATGGGGAGCCCTGCAGGAAGGTGCTGGAAGGAGATGAGTGGGTTTGGGTGTGTATTTCCCTAACCCTTACCCTCCAATGCAGGCCCCAGCTTGTTAGGGTAGGGGTTCTTCTCAACATAGCTCACTCTGTCTGGTGCTGGTAGTTTTTCTCTGTTACTGGCCCTGGTATCCTGCACCATTCCTTGTTAGTGGGGGGACTGTTTATAGAGGTTTGGGCTGGTTTGGGCAAAGCAACCAGCTTGTGTGTGCCATCTGTGTTCTGTTTGGCAATGATCAACAGAGAGGACATGGTCGACAATGCTAGATGTCGTAAGAGAAGGAATTGGAACCAGGACATCCGCTTTTGCAATTGAGGGCTCTGTTTTCCAAGAGCAATTCTCAAAATAGTCCCGATATAATGGGCATAGTGATTGAGAGTTGAATGAGGCTTGAGAAAGTGTTAGACGACTCCTCCAAAAAAGTTGAGGACTATGAAGAAAATGAGGGAAGCCAGGCAGTAGCCAGAGTGAACACTGGGATTGAGGAAAGGGATTTAGGATTGGAGACCCTGGAGTACATTTGCAGGCAGAGAGGAAGGCCCTGCCAGAGACGGAGAGACTGAAAATGCAAAAGATGGAGAGTGGGTGATAGATGAAGAATCCCAGCGGTCCAAGGCCTCAGGATCAACACAAGACATGGAAGACTCAGCTTTATTAAGGAGGAGGCATGTTTTCTTTATAGCAGATGAGAAGGAAAGGATAGTGAGTGATGAAATAAGGACTTGACACAGGGAACGGCACCAGCTGATCTCCTCTTGGGTGATCATCTTTTCACTGACAGAGGAGGCAGAGCTCCACCTGAGAGTGATGGGGCAGAGGGCAGGTGTGGTAAGTTTAGCTGTTATAAGGAGGAAAATCAGGAATATCTGGAGAAGGCCAGTCACGGTCGTTCATGCCTATAATCCCAGCACTTTAGGAGATCGAGGTGGGTGGATTGCTTGAGTCCAGGAGTTCAGCCTGGGCAACATGGTGAAACCCCATTTCTACTAAAAATGCAAAAAATTAGCTGGGCATGGTGGCGTGTGCCTGTAGTTTCAGCTACTTGGGAGGCTGAGGTAGGAGGACCACCTGAGCCTGGGAGGTCAATGTTGCCAATGAGCTGTGATTGCACCACTGCACTCCAGCCTAGGTGACAGAATGAGAGACCCTATTTCAAAAATAAAATAAAAAAGAAGTATCTGGAGAACAATGGAAAGTGAGGTAACAGCCAGGTGGCCTTTTGCATATGCTGTGACCTGAATGTTGATATGCCCCTAAAAATCATGTGTTGGCAGCCACTCTCCACTGTGATAGTATTAACAGGTGGGCCTTTTGGAAAGTGATTAGGTCATGAGGTTAGAGCCCTCATGAATGGGGTTAGAGGCCCTATAAAAGAGGCTGAAGGGAGCTACCTGGTCCATTCCACCACGTGAGGATGCAGCAACAAGGTGCCGTCTTTGACGTGGAGAGCCCTCACCAGAAACTGACTCTGCTGGTGCCGCAGTCTTGGACCTCTCAGCCTCCAGAACTGTGAGCAATACATTTTCTGTTGTTCATAAATAATTACCCTGCCTATGGTATTTTGTTACGGCAGCCCAAACAGACTAAGACACCCATGTTACATGGTTCCTAATTGCTCTCCCCATGTGGCTACCCTTCATGCATTTGCTCATTCCCTCTGCGCTCACAACCACTTCTGTGGCAGCAGTCAACACCAAATGCATTGTAATTGTGAGGGCCTTTGCCTTTGCGGGGTAATTACTCGTCCTCCAGGATCTCTCTGTTGGCCCTCCTCTGTTCCTACCTGGTATCTGGTATCTAGGATGAAGCACGTGAATCCCCATGTGGTTTGCCTGCTGGCTCTGGCTGACCTCAGGATGAGGTGCAGCCCACCTTCCCAGGTGTATGGGTATCTGGCTGCACCTTGCATTTGGCTCAGTTCACCATGGCACAGCTCTGGCATGACATGGAATTCCAGATCCAGTGCCTCGCTCCATCTCCCCAGGGCCTCTCTTTTGAGAGGGAGAATCTAAGTGGCTTAGGCCAACCAGTGGATTTGTTTCTCCTGGGCCAGGTCTCCAATCAGGTTTCGGTCAGCTCTGGCCAGAGTGTGGGGTCATGCGTTATAAATATGGGCCCACAGACTCACCCATCAGCAGAAATTGTGGACGGGGTTCCAGCAACTTTATAGAAGCTGTTCGTGAGATTAACACCCTCCTGAGAGTTTAGTACATTGGGATTTGGACTGATGTGAATGAAACTGTTAGAGGAAAATTCCTTTGGTTGTTTCCCTGGGATGCTGAAAGGTCCCTAAGGGATAGCAAGGAATTCGCTAATGGTTCCCTAAAGACATTTTATCATGAAGTAGAAATCCCTTAGAGGAAAGAAGTGACTTGTGGGAGATGTGAATTCAGAGGCTGAGGTGGCAGAAATGGACCCGGGGCATGTTTATTATCACTGCTTGCTCACAGCAGTCATACCCATAGTCTGAGAAAGCATGAGACTGCAGGCTTGGCTGGACCTCATAGCCCAGTGAAGAGGCTCCATCCCATTCTTCCTAAGGAAAGAACTTGGGATTTGGAGTTGAAGGGTCTTGCTCTGCACCATATAATTTTAGGCAAATCTTTATCTCACTGAGATTATAGTCTTCAAAAGACAACATCTTTGGACAAATAATACATTGGGTTAGATTCACACCAAGGTGTGGATGACAGACTACCCAAACCTCTCCTTGGCGCAAGACCATGGAGGGAAGATGTCAGTAAATCTAAAGCCAGGAATTCTATTAAGGAGATTTCTGCACACTTAGCCTTGGGCTGATTAAGCTTAGGCCTGAGTGCATAGGGGTGGTGTTCACTGGCCTTTAAACATTCATGTCTGTGTGGAAGAAAGCCATTACTTAGAGAGTCTGTAAGGTGTGTGTCTCCCTCACGGACTTTAAAATCTGGGTTCTGTTTTCCATGACTGTCCTTTCCTGAGATACTTGCTGACTTTCCTCTTGACTTTGCACACCAATCGTGTTTGAAACAATTTCAAACACTGCCAGAGTATTCAGCTGTGACTCTTCACCTGCACCCATGTAGATATGTGTTCCCTCCACAAAGGGCCAATCTCCCTGGCTTATTGCTACTTTTATTTAAAAGCAGAAACAAAAAACTGGGAAGCTTCCTACCCAAAACAACAACAACAAAACCCCACTGGGTTTGTTTTTCAAGGAAAGGACCCATAGTTCTTTCAAATCTCACATGCCACATGCATTTCTTTTGCAAAAGATCCCTGACTTAATGTCTCTCCAAGGGCCTTGCAAAGATGATCTCATCCCATGAAATTGGCAGGGAAGAAGCATTCTGGTTCTGTTCCAGCACAAGAACAGAAAGGTAGTTGTTAAGCAGAAATTGTCCAGTTAATAATCAAACAAGCTCAGTCTCTTCTTCCCAGAAAGATTTCAGCCAAATTCTGGAGATACTTTCTGCAGGCAGGGTTTACCCTAGACCCCACAGGCATCTGATTCTGGCTTCTATCAGAGGTTTTAAGGCCTGGTTGGTTTTGAGGGCCTCTGAGGAGGAAAATGGGGCTGGAGAGGAGCAGACTAATGTGGAACCCTCCTACTCCAAACACACAGAAATGCGGGATGAAAGGAAACCGAATTAGTCCAATTGCTGGGACTGAAGAGGGAATGGAAAAACATAGCTGGAAGTGGTGAGCAGCACCACAGCAGACCTGGGGTGTGGATGTGTCTGTCTGTGCTGTTATTAGGCTGGGGTAAGGTCCATGCAGAGATGAGAATCAGAGGCTTGGGCTAGTGCCATGCACAAGCCTAAACAAGAAAGCAAAACCTGGAGCAATTGCAGGACTGAACTCTTAGGGAAAGAGGGACTAGGACAAAAAATCCACCCATTGAATTGGGAAGATGGCAAGAAAGTTTGCTTGTGCTTAGGTTCTGGGTGAAAAAATAAAATCCTTTTGTGAGAAAGTAAAATCCCAAGTGTATGCTTTGAGAGGTTTGAAGACTGAATTTATGCTGTCTGTGAGTTATGAACATCACAAATTAAGAGATGCACGTGAAGAGTGGGCCTGTGTATGTTACTGCTGAGGATACATGCTGACATAGATGGAAAATCACTCTGGTCATAAAAGATTTCCATTGAAAAATCAAGCTCAGTTGAAGATGAGCGTTCAGTAAAAAATTACAATATATCTGATAGACCCACCATAAACAAGAGTTTTCAGACACTTGTAGGGAGGTCAGCAACCTCAAACCCTAGATCATAGAAAAACAATTTGAAAGAGACCATCAAAGATAGGGATGTTTAAATGATTAAAGAGATACAAAGGCTGGGTGTGGTGGCTCACACCTATAATCCCAGCACTTTGGGAGATCGAGGCAGGAGGATCAATTAAGCCCAGAAGTTTGAGACCAGTCTGGGTGACATATGGAGGCCCTGTCTCTACAAAAAATAAAAAACTAGCTGGTGTTGTGGTATACACCTGTAGTCCCAGCTACTCAGTAGGCTGACATGGGAGGGTCGCTTGAGCCCAGGAGGTCAAGGCTGCAAGGAGCTGTGATTGTGCCACTGCACTCCAGCCTGGGCAACAGAGCAAGACTCTGTTTCAACAAATAAATAAAAAACAAAAAAGCCACAATGAAAGAATAATACATTATGAAAAGGAATGGGAGTAGTACTGACAATAAAACGTATTTGTGTTTATGTTCAGATTTTAAAAATAAGTAGACTAAAACTGAGGATAACAGGTTGTCACCCAAATAAAACACAAACAACACCAACCATTCAACAACACCTCCACCAGTCCCTAAAGCAACTCAAAGTAAAAAACTCCAAAATACAGGCCTTGGAAAGAGAAAACAGAATGCTTACATCTTGTTCTTGCATATTTCAGCCCACTGAACTTAGTACAGTTTATATACCCTTATAAAATATGCCAGCTCGCATTAGGATTATCATGAAAAACAATGCAGACAAACTGGGTTACCTAGGATACAAAAATAACATTTTTATTATAACAATATGATAATGGAAGGAATTGAGAATACTGTACCAGTAGGGTCCTTGGATGAGCAGCCCCATAAAACCATACAGTGGGAGATAGTGAGTAGAGAATTTGGGTGGAGTCACGGGATGGAAAAAGAACATTACAAGGAAATCATGTAGGGTGTACATTCAAGCATACGTGTTCGAGAACTTTGGTACTAAACACGCCTGATGATCAGCCACCATCAGCATAACAACTTAGAGTTAGCTTGCCTCCTCCACTCCAGTGTTGCTATATAGACTGTAGAGTCCACTTTCTTGTTAGTCGCTATGAGCTGAGTTGGGATTGTCATGGTTGCAGAAAAAAGAAAAAGCTGAAAAGAAAAAAAATTATCATTATTTGAAATTATTTGATGGCCAAAATAGAACATTTATGAGAACCTACAGGGAAAATATTAGAAATAACAAGAATGTTTAGTAAGGTTACTGGAAACGAGCAATATACAAAACAATCAGTAAAGGCTAGGGGTGGCTCACGTCTGTAATCCCATCACTTTGGGAGGCTGAGGAAAGTGGATTGCTTGAACCCAGGAGTTCAAGACCAGCCTGGACAACATGGTGAAACCCCGTTTCTACAAAAAAACCCCACAAAACAAAATTAGCCAGACATGGTAGCATGTGCCTGTGGTCCCAGCTACTCAGGGGGCTGGGGTGGGAGGATGGCTTGAGCCCAGGAGATCAAGGCTGCAGTGAGCTGTGATTGCACCGCTGCACTCCAGCCTGGGTGACAGAGCGAGACGTTGTCTCAAAGCAACAACGACAACAAAACCAAAATAATCAGTAGCAAAATTTAGAAAATTTACTTAAAATATGTTTAAAACAATAGCAACAACAAAAACTGAATATGCACATTATATATCAATAAAAAATAAAATAAAAACACTATGAACTTCTAGAAAGAAATATGAGGATAAGACCTTTAAAGAAAAGATGAAAACAATTTTTTGAAAGACATAAAACAAGACCAGGTAGTTGGGAGACAAAATATATTCATGGATAAAAAGTCTTTGTACATAAAATGTCAATTTTTGTCCAAATCAAATTAAAGTTAATTCAATTCTAACAAAAATGTCCAAGAGAGTTTTTCACAGAACTTGACAAAATATGTCCAAAAATTCGTATAAAAGAGGAAACAGTAATAAATTTCAAAAATCTTAATCATGATGCTGATAATAGAAATATGCCCTCTCAGATTTCAAAAAATTTTACAAGCTATAGAAACTTAAACAGTGTAATATTGGCATAGAAATAGAAAAAGCTACCAATGGGACAGCCTGGAGAGTGTAGAAAAAGACTTATATATATTAAGAATTTGGTTTATGACACAAGTAGCATTCAAAGCAGTATGAAGAAAGCATATTTAATAAATTGGTCTTGAACAATAAACTATGAAAAAAAAGGATTCCCACCTCACTATACATACACACATGTGTGCACATGCATACATACACAATTCCAGCTGGATTAAAATCTAAGTATAGAATGTAAAATTTTAAAATGTTAAGAAAATATAGACTAATTGTTACAACTTCAGGATATGGAAAAATGTTTTAAACTGGACAGCATAGGCAAAAAAGAAATTTGATAAATTTGACTTCATGAAAATGGGAAGATACTCACTCTGTAACCCAACCTGGAGTGCAGTGGTGCAATCTCCACTCACTGCAACCTCTGCCTCCCGGGTTCAAATGATTCTCTTGCCTCCATCTTAAAAAAAAAGAAAAAAAAATCAGAATGTACTGCAAGTAGTTAAGAGTGTTATTTCATGAAAATTTTGTTTCAGATTACATATGCGCTCACATGCACAGGTATATATGTCTACGTATATGCATGCACGTGTGCGTGCATGTTTACAGGGTCAAAGTATAAAATGCTTTTCATGGATTGAGTGTGGTAGAAAGTGTGAAACCCATTGTTTTACTACATTGTCTTACAATATTCTGTGTTTATAGGTCCAAAAGTATGCATGGGAGAGATAAATAGTGTTAGGACAGTGGTTCCCTTCGGCGTGGGAGGGAACGGGAAGACTTGGGGTCAGGGTGTGAGGATTTGCTCCATCTATGTTGATATATTACAAAATATATCCAAAACAAATGCACATGATGTTAACGTCTGTTGTCTAGGATGTCCTCAGGTGTTCATTACATCTGTGCCTTTTCATATGCTTGAAATATAATTTAAAATAAAAAATTAAAATTTCACCAACAGCATGGCATTTGCCTGTAATCCTGGCTACTCGGGAGGCTGATGAGAGAGGATCACTTGAGCCTAGGAGTTTGAGACCAGCCTAGGCAACATAGCAAGACACTGTCTCTAAAACAAAACAAAAGAAAAAATGTAACCAACCATAAAAGGTATGGAGATGTGGGTAGGGAGGGAACAGGGACTCAGATGTCTTCAAGAAGCTTGCAGCTTAGGAGCCAGTTGTGTTGACTTCTCTGTGGCCAGATGTCCCAGGAGCCTCTGCTCCTGTGGGCTGGTGGCTGGTGAGTGACTGCCACATATTGTTGTGGCCTTGTTGCTTCACTCCTGACTGGCATTGCCACTGATTTTATTCTTATCCAGTTAGATCACAAGCCATCTGAGGGCAGCAATGAGTCTGAACATTTTCATCACCCTCCAGCTCCTGGCACCTGGCAGGACCAATAGACTTGACACAGGAAAAAGTTGCTGCTTGCTGTTTATTGAACATTCTTTCCCCAGGAACCCTCTGTGCCTCTGGTCCTACAATTCTCATTAGAAACGTTTTTAAATTTTTTTAATTATGAAAAATGTCAGACTTACTAAAAGTTTGGAGAATAATTTATTTTTTTTAATTTTTATTTTATTTTTTTGAGATGGAGTCTCGCTCTGTCGCCCAGGCTGGAGTGTGGTGGTGCGATCTTGGCTCACTGCAAGCTCCGCCTCCCGGGTTCACGCCATTCTCCTGCCTCAGCCTCCTGAGTAGCTGGGACCACAGATGCCTGCCACCACACCTGGCTAATTTTTTTGTATTTTTTTAGTAGAGATGGGGCTTCACTGTGTTAGTCAGGTTGGTCTCGATCTCCTGACCTTGTGGTCCACCCGCCTCAGCCTCCCAAAGTGCTGGGATTACAGGCGTGAGCCACTGCCCCTGGCCTTTTTTTTTTTTTTTTTTTTTTTTTGAGATGGAGTTTTGCTCTGTCGCCCAGGCTGGAGTACAGTGGCATAATCTTGGCTCACTGCAAGCTCCGCCTCCTGGGTTCAAAGGATTCTCCTGCCTCAGCCTCCCGAGCAGCTGGGATTACAGGCACATGCCACCATGCCTGGCTAATTTTTGTATTTTTAGTAGAGACGGAGTTTCACGATGTTTGCCAGGCTGGTCTCAAACTCCTGACCTCAAGTGATCTGCTCGCCTCGGCCTCCCAGAGTGCTGGGACTGCAGGCGTAAGCCACTGCACTCGGCCTAGAGAATAATTTAATGGATACCGATGCACCCACCATCTAGCTTAAGGAATTTAAAAAATGCATTTAAAACTCCCTGTATCCTCTCCCCATCCCATTACCTGCCCTCCTCTCTAGTTTGAGGTTGGTGTTACCATGTTTCTGTATATATTCGTAGATTGATTGCATATCCTATTAGCTCTAACCAATATATAACATTGTTTTGTATCTTTGTAAACTATATACTGTAAATGATACAATAAATGCCATTTGCTTTTTTAAACTATTATGAGATTTATCCATGCAGATACCACTATCTCTAGTTCATTTTTGTGAATATGCCACCAATCGTTTATCCATCTAGGTGTTTTTATTGCTCACTATTGCAAATAATGCTGCAGGGAACATTCTGATTCATGTCTCCTGGACGGTTAGGGTATGTACACCTAGGAGCAGATTGCTCGGTTGAAGGTGATATGGTTTGGCTCTGTGTCCTCACCCAAATCGCATCTCTAATTGTAATCCCCATGTATGGAAGGAGTGAAGTGATTGGATTACGGGGGTGGTTTCCTCCATGCTGTTCTCGTGATAGTAAGTGAATTTTCATGAGATCTGATGGTTTTATAAATGGTAGCTTTTCCTGTGCTCTCACACTGTCTCTCTCCCCTGCTGCCATGTAAGACACACCTGCTTCCCCTTTCGCCATGATTGTAAGTTTCCCGAGTTCTCCCCAGCCAAGTGGAACTGTGAGTCAATTAAAAACCTCTTTCCTTTATAAATTATGCAGTCTTGGGTAGTATCTTTATAGCAGTTTGAAAACGGACTAATACAGAAGCGTAGGCCATATTTCTTGAGAAACAGGATGTGAAATGCAAACCCTCCTGTGATCTTATGGTGGAGGCCTGAACATCTGGGCCCAGTTTTTCTTGATGAGCAGTTTTTCTTATTTTTACTGACTTGTAGGAGCTTTAAAGATGTTTTTCTGGATACCACTTCTTTGTCGGTTATACTCACTGTGAATGCCAACTCCCAGGCTGCATTTGCCTAGGATGCCTTAGTTACAGTTTTCTCTGCTTAAAAATATTTAAAGAATTCTATTTGAGTCAAATTTGGTTATCTTTTTCTTATTGCTTGTGTCTTTGGGTCTTGTGTGTGAACTTTTGTTAGAATTTCATCAAGCCCTGCTTAATGGAGAGATTTTTCTCTGACTCAATTCCGGTAGTTTATTTTTAGTGGCATAATGGGTTTTAGTTTATATCATTTGTTAGGGTCCTCTAGCCAGGCCTACCTCTATTATAATCCATGTAAACTAGTACTTAGGCTTGCAGAGATCCAAGCAGCTTCAAGGCCTGCCAGACTCATTTCATCTCAGGGGTGGGGCCCTCTTCACCTGTCTCTCATCATAATCCTCCAAAAGAACCATCACAATCTAGCTCTTGAACTTGGCTGGAATTTTTCCAGCAAGGGCAGATTTAAATTCTTTTCTTGAATAGAGTTAGAAGGAGATTAATAAGTAGAAAATAGGGGTGGTTTAGTTTGGATTTGGAACAAGACAGTTCTTTGGAGCAAGAACTTGCTTTGGAATCCCAGTCACGTCATTAATTCTGAGTCTTACTTTTTAAAAATCTATAATATAGGAATAATAGGACCTCAACTGAAGAATTTGTGACGAATATTAAATGTATAATTCTGGATATAGAACCATCACAACAAACAATAGTAGCTAAATTTGTTGAGTGCTTAATATGTGCTAGTCACAGAGCTTAAACATTTGCATGAATTATCTCACTTGGTCTTTATGAAGTGGTACTTCACTTTCCTACTAAGTGAAGTACCACTACCATGTCATGTAAGGGTTAAGGTAAAGGTTTTGATCATGTTTAATTCTCAGCTCACCTACTTACTGTGTGACCTTAAGTTACTGCGTTTTGTTTTTCTTATCTGTAAAATGGAAATGTAATAACACACATATACATACAGTCTTCCCTTAGTATTTATGGGGGGATTGGTTCCAGGATCTTCCATGGATATTAAAGTCTATCAGTGCTTAAGTCTCTTATATAAAATGGCTTAGGCCAGGCACAGTAGCTCAAGCCTGTAATCCCAACACTTTGGGAGGCTGAGGCAGTTGGATCGATTGAGCCCCGGAATTCAAGACCAGTCTGGGTAACATGGCAAAACCTCCTCTCTACTAAACGTACAAACATTAGCCAGGTGTGGTGGTGAGAACCTGTAATCCCAGGTACTTGGGAGCCTGAGGCAGGGAGGGTTGCTTGAGACTAGCAGGTGGAGGTTGCAGTGAGTTGAGATTGTGCCACTATACTCCAGCCTGGACAACAGAGGAGGCTCTGTCTCAAATTTAAAACAAAAGCTTAGTATTTGCTTAGAACCTATGCACATCCTCACTTATACTTTAAATCATTTCCAGATTACTTATAGTACCTAATACAATGTACATGCTACGTAAGTACTTGCTATACTGTATAGTTTTTCAAATTTGTATTTTTTATTGTTTTGTTTTTCTGAATATTTTTGATTTATAGTTAATTAAATCTGCAAATGTAGAACTGTGGAAATGGAGGGCTGACTGTATATATAGTCACAGGTTGCTTAATAAAGGGGATATGTTTTGAGAAATGTGTCATTAGGCGGTTTTGCCATTGCATGGACATCAAGGAGTGTACTTACACAAACCTAGGTGGTGTAGCCTACTACATGCCTAGGCTATTTGGTATAGTCTGTTATGTCTAGGCTACAAACCTATACAACATGTTCCTGTGCTGAATCCTGTAGGCAGTTATAGCACAGTGGTAAGTATTTATGTATCCAAACATATCTAAACATAGAAAAGGTACAGTAAAAATATGGTACTGTTTATCTATGGGACCATCGTTGAATATGTGATGTGCATTGATGGAAATGCTGTTATACCATGCATGACTGTACGTATTTGCTAGGGCTACCATAACAAAGTACCACAAACCGAGTGGCTTTACCAACAGGAATTTATTGTCTCAGCTCTGCAGGCTAGAAGTCCAAGATCAAGGTGTCAGCAGGGTTGTGTTCCCTCTGAAGGCACCAGGGAAAGACCTGTTCCCGGCCTTTCTCCTAGCTTCTGGGAGTTCTTGGCTTGTGGCAAAATAGTTTCAATCTTTACATGGCATTCTCTCTATGTGTGTGTCTCTGTGTCCAAATTTCCTTTTTTTTTTTTTAATTAATTTATTTTTTTTCTTTTTCTGAGACAGTCTTGCTCTGTCGCCCAGGCTGGAGTGCAATGGCATGATCTCAGCTCACTGCAACCTCTGCCTCCCAGGTTCAAGAAATTCTCCTGCCTCAGCCTCCTGAGTAGCTGAGATCACAGGTGCATACCACTACGCCCGGCTAATTTTTGTGTTTTTAGTAGAGACAGGGTTTCACCATGTTGTCCAGGCTGGTCTTGAACTCCTGACCTCATGATCCGCCTGCCTCAGCCTCCCAAAGTGCTGGGATTACAGGCGTTGAGCCACTTTGCCCAGCCTAAATTTCCTCTTTTTGTAAGAATACCTGTCATGTTGGATTAGGGGCTCATCCTACTCCAGTAAAATGTCATCTTAATTACCGAATTACTTCCACAACAATCCTATTTCCAAATAAGGCCACATTCTATGATACTGGGGGTTAGGATTTCAACATGTAAATGTTTGGGAAATACCATTCAACCCATAACAATATACATGATGAGTTTGTCATGAGGTTGAAAAGAGTTGATCGATGTAGATGATTTACAACATTGGTACATAGAAAATGATCAGCAAAGTGTTAGCTGTCATTACTACTACCATGAATCAGATGGAGAAACTGAAGCTCAGAGAGGTGGCGTGACTTTCCTAAGGTCACACAGCCACTAAATGGCAGATTCAGGACTTTCAGCCAGATATGGCTGATTTCAAAACTTCTGCACCATGTATCTTCATTGCCTAAGAGGATAGAAGAGAGGGAGGCATTTATAATTCAAGGTGACATTCAGGAGAAGAGGCTCACCTGGGTGTAATTATCTACAAAGAAGGTTCTGAAAATCATCCTCAGTACTTCACTTGCATATTTATATTCCATATAAATTTTCTTATTTCCAAGTAAAATGGCTGTCAATGAGTGAAACGAAATAAAGAAAAAATGAGCTGTCAGTCATTGCATCATTTTCTTTTTTCTATCGGTTATTTACTGCATTGGATTACTTATGTTCCATTTCCTTCTAGTTATTTCCTCCACTTAGTATTGCCCAAAGCAGGGTCCCACATTTCCTTATCAGGGCTGCCCTCCATGTAAGGTCTCTTATTGGGTTTTCCTTTCCTCCCAGTCAAAATCTACCTCTCCTATGTCCCATTCTCATAACAGAGCTTTTACTCGGTTGTCCTGGTTAAAAAAAATAATGCAGGTCAGGTGCAGTGGCTCATGCCTATAATCCTAGCACTTTGGGAGGCAGAGGTGGGAGGATTGCTTGAGCTCAGGAGTTCGAGACTGGAGTTTGAGACCAGCCTGGGCAATGTAGTGAGACCATGTCTCTACAAAAAATTTAAAAATTAGTTAGGCATGACTTAAATGTTAGACCTAAAACCGTAAAAACCCTAGAAGAAAACCTAGGCAACACCATTCAGGACAGAGGCATGGGCAAAGACTTCATGACTAAAACACCAAAAGCAATGGCAACAAAAGCCAAAATAGACAAATGGGATCTAATTAAACTAAAGAGCTTCTGCACAGCAAAAGAAACTACCATCAGAGTGAACAGGCAACCTACAGAATGGAAGAAAATTTTTGCAATCTACCCATCTAACAAAGGGTTAATATCTAGAATCTACAAAGAACTTAAACAAATTTACAAGAAAAAATCAAACAACTCCATCAAAAAGTAGGCAAAGGATATGAACAGATACTCTCAAAAGAAGACTTTTATGCAGCCAACAGACACATGAAAAAATGCTCATCATCACTGGCCATCAGAGAAATGCAAATCAAAACCACAATGAGGTACCATCTCACATGAGTTAGAATGGTGACCATTAAAAAGGAAACAACAGGTGCTGGAAAGGATGTGGAGAAATAGGAACACTTTTACGCAGTTGGTGGGAGTGTAAACTAGTTCAACCATTGTGGAAGTCAGTGTGGTGGTTCCTCAAGGATCTAGAACTGGGAATACCATTTGACCCAGCGATCCCATTACTGGGTATATACCCAAAGGATTATTAATCATGCTACTATAAAGACACATGCACACGTATGTTTATTGTGGCACTATTCACAATAGCAAAGACTTGGAACCAACCCAAATGTCCATCAATAATAGACTGGATTAAGAAAATGTGGCACATATATACCACGGAATACTATGCAACCATAAAAAAGGATGAGTTCATGTCCTTTGTAGGGACATGGATGAAGCTGGAAACCATCATTCTGAGCAAACTATCGCAAGGACAGAAAACCAAACACCGCATGTTCTCACTCATAGGTGGGAATTGAACAATGAGAACACATGGACACAGGAAGGGGATCATCACACACCAGGGCCTGTCGCGAGGTGGGGGGCTGCGGGAGGGATAGCATTAGGAGATATACCTAATGTAAATGACGAGTTAATGGGTGCAGCACGCCAATATGGCACATGTATACATATGTAACAAACTTGCATGTTGTGCACATGTACCCTAGAATTGAAAGTATAATAAAAAATTAAAAGAATGAAAGATTGTTAGCCAAAAAGAAAAATTAGTTAGGCATGGTGGTGCATGCCTGTATTCAGCTACTCAGGAGGCTGAGGTGGGAGGATTGAGCCCAGGAGGTCGAGGCTGCAGTGAGCCATGCTTGTGCCACTGCACCACAGCCTGGGTGACAGAGTGAGTCTCTGTCTCAAAAAACAAAAAACAACAAAGAAACAAAAACAGACAAGCTTTGCTGGAGTGTATTTGTTATACCCCTGGTGGGTTCCTAAAGACTGTGTCTCTGACAGCCTGGGAACAGGTGGTAGTGGGGTTTACACCAGGGACAAGTGAGAGATGGTCATGACTGGGCAGGCCCTGTCAGGGTCCGAAGGTTGAGAACAGTCTTACCATTTCCGGCCCCAGGTCCAAGTCTTCAAATTCCTTATTCAGGTTCCAGGGTGGCTGGTCCCATCTCTCCATCAGGACTCCCCAGTGAGGGTCCTCGCCTATGAGATTCATGTTTTCGGTCCCATGTGGGAAGCTCTCCCTCAACGTAGTAACCTTTTTGGGGATCCACAAAGAGAGGTCCTGCAGTAAATCTGGATGGGCATCAGGCACTGAGGAATTATGATCGCCTTTTCCGGTGTGGTTCATTGTGCAGCTAATTCTCACTGGTTATGCTGAGCGAGGATTCTTTGAGATTTTGGAAGGAAATTTCCTCACATTTTCCATTCCTTTCTTCCCAGAGACATTTTGCTGGCAGAACAACAGCGACTTCTCTCGGCAGCCAGATGAGAAACAGAGCTTAGAGGCAGAGGTGAGAACAGTGCTGATGTGGCCAGTGCTGTTCCTTGGAATTAGAAAAAGGCAGTCCCACTTGGGGCCATTTTTCTGAAAAGTGAAGGAAAATGTAAAACATAAAACAGACCTAATCTCAAGAAAAGCGGAACCTGCTATGTGGGGAGAAATGGTTCTGGGTGAGATGATGCCACAGTTCTCTTTCTATTAATACTTAGGTCATTGACACTCACCTTTTCATGTCACAAGCCTGGCCTTGGTCTCTGGTCATGGACATGCCACACTCACATGTTCTGAGGGTTGGCCCTGTGCCTTATCTTCCCCAAAGACATGGGGAAGATATGGCCCCTGAGCCCCAGGGATCTCCAAAAAGGGGCCTTTGTTGTGGGGACAGCCCCATCGTTCCAGCTGGTGGCCACGTTCCAGCAGGTGTTATGTGGCCATGCCCCAGTTCCCAAGTTGCTGACCTTGTGCGATCTCTTTCCCCACCGAATTCTGCTGTGAAGCTGGAATGACAGTTGTTCCCCAAATCTGCAGAGCACTTTCCACTTCCAGAGGGCTTTGGCACACACTGCCACTAATTTAATCCCTGACTTTCCATTAAGTTCGTGTTTAAGGAATTGTTATAACTTTTAAAGAAAATTATAAAATCAAAACAGCACACATAAATGGTTTTGAAAGAAGCAGAAAATATTACGGAAAGGCCAACAATGAAAACATCCATTTCTCATGTCATCGCCAACCACCCCATGTCCTCCTTCCTAGAGGAAACCACTCTTAAGGGTTTCTTTCTTTTAATTTAGTTTTTATTTTATTTTATTTTACCATGCCTTACAAGGCTTGTTATTAAAACAGCAGTATCAGGTTTCTTATGGGGATGATGAAATGATCTAAAATTAGACTATGGTGATGGTTGCACAGCTCTGTGAATATACTAAAACCCATTGAGTTGTACACTTCAAATGGGTGAACTTTACAGTATGTAAATTATATCTCAATACAGAGCTGGACATTTTTCAGCAATGTGAAACATGTGATGTGGTGATTTCAGTCCTATTAGGCAAATAAAGCAATTTGCGAGGGCTTTGAGAAGACACATAATCCCTAAATAGATAGACATGTGGCGTTAATTATTGATCACAATAGTTACTAACCATATAGTCACTGCTCTTAGAATAACACAGATTACTGTCTTTGGTCTACAAAGTCACATATGCAGAAAAATTCTTGTTTCTTTAGATATTGTCTGTGTTGGCATACACCCAAAAATGTTGATGTTCTTTCTTTGCTGACATCATATTTTCATTAAATATATGCTGCAGTATACTAAAAAAAATTATATCTCAAGCTGTTAGAAAAGGAGGCGGAGGCTGGGCACGGTGGCTCACGCCTGTAATCCCAGCACTTTGGGAGGCCAAGGTGGGCGGATCACCTCAGGTCAGGGGTTTGAGACCAGCCTGGCCAACATGGTGAAACCCCGTCTCTACTACAGATACGAAAATGAGCCGGGTGTGGTGGTGCGTGCCTGTAATCCTAGCTACTTGGGAGGCTGAGGCAGGAGAATCGCTTGAACCCGGGAGATGGAGGTTATAGTGAGCCGAGATCACACCACTGCACTCCAGCCTGGGCGACAGAGTGAGACTCTGTCTTAAAAAAAAAAAAAAAAAAAAAGGGCAGTCTCCTGACTCCCCCCTTCCAACTGCCACCACTGTCTCACTTCCTGAAGGCCATTACTTTCAAACAGTGTGATATTTTCTTCCATATTGCTAAATTATTTGTTTGCAATGTTATTTCTTCATTACTTAGTTTTAGGCATTTACTATTGACTTCCCATTAAAAAAAGATGAGGCTTTAACTTTCTTCCCTCTAACTGCCTTGGCCCCCACCATACCAAATATCCACTTCCCACCCCTCATCCTTCTCACAGAGAGTTACAGATATCTTGGTTAACGCAGTGTTTCTGTTTATATTAACATGAAGACAAAAACACCACTGGCAGCTGTCCAGTTGTGTGGCGTGGAGGAGGGCAATCGAGGGTTTCAATGATTCTTAATTTGTCAACCTCCTCTCTTCCCCTTTCTCTCACTTCTATTTCCCAAGGTCCCTGGATTCCAAATCTTTTGTTTCGTTCAAGGTGTAAATGATGCTTCACTGAGGCTTTCTCTACTATGAGCGTGGAATTCAGTTTTTTTTGGGGGGTCTCCGATTATTTATCACTCGTCCATCTGCCATTCAATTTCTGAAATTTTGTTGCTTTTTCTCATCTCACATTCTTGTCTTTTCTTGAGACAGATTTGTTGACATATAATTTATAGACCATACAATTTATTCATTTAAGGCGTACAACTCAGTAGCTTTTAGTATATTCAGAGAGTTGTGCATCCATCACCACAATCAATTTTGGAATATTTTTATCTTTTTATTTTTCTTTCTCTCACCCTTGATATCCTATCATTTCTTTTTCTGAGTTTATGCCCTTAAACATTCCTTTCAGTTTTTTGAATTCCTCAGAATTTCCTTTGAATTCACTTGAGCCCAGGAGTTCGAGACCAGCCTGGGCAACATGAGACTCAATCACTACAAAAATAAACTTGCTGGGTGTGGTGGTGTGCGCCTGTAGTTCTAGCTACTCAGGAGGCTGAGATGGGAGGATCCCTTGAGCCTAGGAGGTGGAGGTTGGAAGTTTAACCTCTTGCATTGAATCTATTGCTTTCTGGCTTCTGTGTCTTATCCTTTCTTTTTTAATTGTCTTATTTTGCTGGACTATATCATCAAGTATATTCATTAAAAGGTAGTAAATTTTTCATTCCTTCCAGGTCTGAAAATGTCTTTGTCCTAATTTTATACTTGGCAAGGTGTAGAATTCTAAGTTGAAACTGATTTTTTTTTCTCAGGAGTTTGAAGGCTTTGTTCCATTGCTTTTTAGAATCTAAGATTTCTGTTGAGAGGTCTCATACCAATCTAGTTATTGTTCTCCTGTAGACAACTTTTTAAAACCTTTTGGGAAGCTTTTAGCATTTTCTCTTTATCCTTGGGGGGTCTTGAAACTTCATAATATGTCTGTCTGTCTATCTGTCTAGCTATCAATCTTCCTCTATCTATTCTCTTGTGCAGTGTACTTGGTTGATCCTTCAGTCTAAAGACTTGTGTCTTTCAACTTGGGGATTTTGGGGTACTATTTTAAAAACAATTCTCCTTCTGTTTCCTATATTCTCTCTTTTTCCTTTGGGACTTTTACCAGTCAGCTGATGAACATTTCTGGCTTGGTTCTTTTTGTCATATATATATATATATATATATATATATACTTTTTTTTTTTTTTTTTTTTTTTTTTTTTTTTTGAGATGGAGTCTTGCTCTGTCGCCTAGGCTGGAGTACAGTGGCATGATCTTGGCTCACTGCAACCTCCGCCTCCCAGGTTCAAGCGCTTCTCCCGCCTCAGCCTCCTGAGGAGCTGGGATTACAGGTGCCTGCCACCATGCTCGGCTAATTTATTTTTGCATTTTTAGTAGAGATGGGGTTTCACCATATTGGCCAGGCTGGTCTCGAACTCCTGACCTTGTGATCTGCCCGCCTTGGCCTCCCAAAGTGCTGGGGTTACAGGCATGAGCCACCGCGCCCAGCCCTGTCTTATATATTTTTTTAAAAAATTAAGATTTCCTTTTGTTCTCCCTGATGGAAAATTTCCCAAATATTATTTTCCAATCATTCTGATGATTTTTTTTCTCTTTTCTTAGATTGCTCCTTAGATTAATAGTCTTTTGTTATTTTGTGTGACATTGTCTCAAATCTCTCTGAGTACATTAGTTAGAGATCTCCTTCTCTTCTGCCTTTGAATTACGCATTTCTGGTTGTTTGCATTGGTCTTTTTATTTTACGGTATAGGCTTCCCTCAAGTGTATAATGAGGTTTTAGTTGTTTGGTTATATTTGAGAATGAGGCAATAGGAAAAGGTGATTGTGAATCTGTGTGTGGAAGCGGAGCTTGTCAACAGGTAGGCTTTCCTTTAAGGACAGTGGGCAGGAAGTTGAACCTTAGCAAGGAAACTCCAAATGCCCTACACCAGCTGCTGTAGCTTTTCCCAGTTTTACCCCTCCCAAAGAGAAGAACCTTGTGCTTTGTTTGTTTGGAGTAGGGAGGTGGTTATTACAGTACACCAGCCTGCTGGGAATTCTGTACATGGTGGAGGTAGGAGATGAGTTGAGGATGACTGCTCTACATAGAGACTTTCATTGACCTCTTTGATTTCAGCCCTTCATCCCACTCCTACCCTAGCACCTGTCATTTCTGAGTTGGGAGTCTCTCTGGGGCTGTTCAGGACAGAGGTCTTCCTCTGTAGCTGCCCCCTACCCCCGCTCATCAGTCTTATAGGCTGCAGCATCGTCTATCTTGTTTCATCTTTTGTCAGCTCCTTAAGTATTGTTTTTTATTTTTCAGAAATTTATTGAAATCTATTGTCCCTTGGTGACTACTCCCACTTTCTTCGTGATGATGGACTTTTAGATATTTTTACTGTCATTTTAATGTGGTCTTGCAAGGCAGTGTGCTATCTTGAATTAGAAACTCTCTGTTAGTTTCAACAGGTGTAGTGGAAAGATCTTGGTTGGGTTCCTTGACAGCTCTGGGTTCTAGTTATATAGTTCAATGCATTTTTATGTCCTGTCATTCTTTCTAGCTGTGGCACTGCTATTATGTGGAAGACTGGAAAAGTATTGAGAAAAGTTAGCTAATCAATTCATATTTTTGAGGCTCAGGTTCCCTACTTTTAAGTTATTCATACTATTAGCTACCATGATTCTACTATGCATATGGTTTTGTGCAAAATGCTGGAAAAACAAAGATGAATAAGTCATGGTTCCTTCCTGTCAGGAAGGTGGGGGTTGGGTAGAGACTAAAGAATAAGATTTTACTGTGAGTGGTACGATAGAGATATACCAGAATAGGAGAAATCAGGGGAGGTTTCACAGAGAAAGTAATATTTAAGCTTTAAATTAGAGTTATTCAGGCTTACAAGGGGGAAGGCAGGCATTCCGGGCAAATGGGCCAGCAAGTACCTAAGTGTGCAGTCATGACAGAACTTGGTGATTTCAGGGACAGAGCATAGGGTACTTGTGGAGGAATGGTGAGAAGTGAGACTGGAGAGTTAATAATGGCAGCCAACACATCATACATGTGCAATCACTATTTATATTTACAGATGGGGAAACTGAGGCACAGACTTACATGACCTTAAGGTCCCTTAGTTAATAAGTCAGGGAGCTGGGATTTGATCCCTGACAGTCTGGCTTAGAGTTCCTTTTTTTTTTTTTTTTTTGTCAGGGATTAGATGATATGGTCCTATTTTTATTTGTTTTTTAATTGACACATAATAGGTGCATGTATTTGGGGGCATGTGATATTTTGATTCATTCATATAATGTTTAATTTTCAAATCCGGGTAATTGGGATGTTCATTATCTTAAACATTTGTTTTATTTATGCAAGGAACATTTAAATTATTCTCTTCTAGCTGTTTTGAAAATAGTGTTCACACCAGGTCTTATTTCTTCTACCTAACTATATTTTTGTACACATCAATCAACCTCTCTTCATCCCTCTCCACTTTTCTACATTTCTAGGATTCTGGTAACTATCATTCTACTCTCCGTCTTCATAAGATTCACTTTTTTAGCTTCCAAATATGAGTGAAAACATGTGATATTTGTCTTTCTGTGCCTGGCTTGTGTCATTTAACATAACAACCTCCAGTTCCATCCATGTTGCTGCAAACGTAGCATCTCAGGTCCTGTTCATTTTTATGGATGAATAATACACATTTTCTTTATCCATTCATTTGCTGATGAGCACTTAGGTTGATTCAGTATTTTGGCTATTGTGAGTAGTGCTGCAATAAACATGGGAGTCCAGGTATCTCTTCAATATATTGATTTCCTTTCTTTTGCATATATACCCAGTAGTGAGATTGCTGGATCATATGGTAGTTCTATTTTTAGCTTTTTGAGGAACCTCCATGCTGTTTTCCATAGAGATTGTACTAATTTACATTCCCACCAAGAGTGTATGAGGGTTCCCCTTTCTCCATATTCTTGCCAGCATCTGTTATTCCTTGTCTTTTTTATGAAATCCATTTTAATTGGAGTGACATGCTACCTCCTGGTGGTTTTGATTTGCATTTCTTTGGTGATTAGGGAAAGATAATAAGCATTTTAGTAAGGAGTTTGGGTTTGTTCCTGCACACAGACTTTAAGGTAGGTGAATAAAATGATCAATGCTGTGTTTTAGAGCCATAACTCTGGAGCCACCATTTGCGAGAGTGTTAGACCAGAGTCAGGGAGTGCAGAGAGCAAGTTAGGGAATGATTATTCTATGTACCAACAATAGATGATGGTTCTTGAATTTAGAAGTGGAAAGGGCTGCAATGGAAGAGGCCATCGAGTTATGTCAGAGGTCAAATCAACAGAACATTGTCACCGACTAGATGTAGGAGTTGGGAGAAAATTCGGGTCAGGATTAGGTGGCTGAGCCACTGGTAGTTTGCTAAATTTGAGAATGCAAGATGAACATGCTTGGAGAGGAGAAAGAGAATGACTCAGTGTTGAGCATGGTGCAATTGAGGTGACTGCGCAATATCCAGGTGGTCATGTCCAGAACTGGTTGGGAGGATGTGTCTGGGATGCTGGGAAGACATCTGTGTTGGAGGTACAGATTCAGAAGTCACTGGCTCATAAGGAAAATTGAAATCATAGGCATGGATATGATGAGAATATGTGTTATGGAGAGAGTCAAGCCCAGAGTCCCGGAAAGCATCAGAATGTACGAGCGCTGTGCCTGAGAACTTGGTTGATGTTGTCCTTGAGGAGGGGCGGATGGGTGTGGGTCGGGGAGGAGGTGGGAGGATTCCAGTAGTGCCTCTGGGGCTGTGGAACGTGAGGCTGAGGATTGGGAGGGAGGTCCCTGAAGGGCAGAAGGAGGAGGCCAGTGGTGAGGCGGTGATAGAGACACGAATCTTCCCAGATATGAGGACTTTAGGGATGACAGAAGAAAGGGGTGGCAGGGAGGGTAGCATTCAGAAGTGCTGGAGTGAAGAGAAGATGCTTGATTGAGTTGAGTGACCAAAGGTGCTATAGAAGGTGGATGAGGAAAAGGCAGGAACCATTCCCAACTGGCCTCTCTTCTCTCAGCAATTTCTGGTCCGCTCAGGCGGACTGCCTGTCCCTGCAGGTGGTGGTCAGCCCGTATAGATCTGCAGGGCGGAATCTGGCTTCCTGAAGTGCTGATGTGCTAGAACCACCGCAAACGTTTACATCCACATATTTTGCTTCCCCTGACCTGTGGACAGATGTGGAAATAGGAAGCCTAGCCAGCCAAAGTAAGCAGAGAGGCTTACAGATCCAAACCCTCCTTCTGTTTTAACTGGAACACCAGGACCCAGCTTCATTCCTCTAATCTGTTCCAGTCTCAAGGAAAATGGACCACCTCTGGCCTCATACTTTAGAGCAAAGCGTGCCAACTGCGCACCTCATGTCCCATTGACTGCTCTGCACCACCACATATCCCTCTGCCCCAGCCGCACCAGAGAGCGCCCTCCAGTGGGCTGACTCCCTGAGGGTGTGTTGAGTGGTTTGTGGCTGTCTTCTGTGTGTGGCACAGTTCCTTTTCCGAACTTCTCATGACAGCCTGTCTAGTAGGTACTAGATTAGTCCTGTTTGCAACAAGAAAAAAAGGAAGCTCAATATCATACAAATACTAACGGGGAGAAGTGGAATTTGTTTTATTTAACTTTTCTTTTGTCAGAAAAAATTTTAAACAGAAACATTCAAAGAATAATGTAACTGGAGTTGGGCATGGTGGTATCTGCCTGTAGTCCCAGCTACTCAGGAGGGTGGGGTGGGAGGACTGCTTGAGCCCATGAGTTCAAGACCAGCCTGGGCAACAGAGTGAGACCCTATCTCTGAAAGAAAAAAAAAAAAAAAGTAACTGATACCTCTGAACCTACCAATAGTTCTGTAAGACTATTGTAACATGTAGCCATCCCTGCATCCGATTTTTTAAAGAAAATGAAATATTAATGTACACAGTTGAAGCTCTCTGTATCTCCCTTCCTGATGCCTTCCCCTCTCTCTCTCTTTAAAGCTCACCACTATCTGAAGTTGGCGTTTATTACCATGCAAGTGTTTTTATTTTTGTTGAATATACTGTATTAAAAAACAATCTCTGGTATTGTTTTGCATAATAACATTTTCTAGACTGCATTGCGTGCTTTTAAATGTTGCATAAACAGTATCAAACTCTGCACTTTTTCAGAGTCTACTTGAGTTTATTTAGGATATCCACTGGAGATTGCAGACAGTGTTAACTTCACCTTGGCATTGAGCAATTAGCCTTGGTCAACTCCGACATAAAGGGATTACAGGCCCTGCAAGTTCAGTGTCTCACAATTCCCTTCCAGTTTATAACTCAAAGCTCTAACTCCTTGAGTTCCTTATTTGGATGTTTAGGTCAATTTCCTCACTTCCTTGGATCCTATTACAGGCTTTATTATTAAAAGTTTGTCTTGGTCAAGCCTTATTCTTGCCAAACCATTCTGTATAATGAATGAAATATGAACAATATTTTCCACAGTGCAGAGATGGGATGGAGGGTGGTGGAAAATGCAGGTCAACCACGAAGTCAAAGTCAGAGGACAGAGAAATTTCAGGAGCTTCTCCACAATGTTTGCAACAATCCCTATGCTCTTTCTACTCCTGTTTTTTGAGGAATCTCTCCCAGTTTGGCACAAGGCACTCTCCGGGTATTGAACCCAGCAGGAAGTGGAATGTCTGGGTTTTATTGAGGCTATTTCTCATGTTATGAGGGTATTTCTTATGTTTTGCCTGATTTTTTTTCCTAGGAGTCAAAGACTATAAAATAAAAAATTACAACTGTCTTCATCAATAATGAGCTCTTCAGCTTCTATAGCAGTGATGTTCAATGTTTTCTGCAGAATTCTAGAATTTCCTTCAAAGATCAAAGTGTTCTATATCCATGCTGTGTAATACAGTAGTCATTAGGCATTAGCCACATGTGGCTACTGAGAACTCAAAATGTGGCTAGTATGACTGGGAACTGAATTTTACATTTTATATAATTTCACTAGAGTAGTCACATGTGGCTAGTGATTATTGCATTGAACAGCACAGTTCTAGAGGATTTATACCACTATATGTTGGTAGAATTTTAACAAATCTTAATACATCAAATGAGTTCACATTAAATTGCAGCTGATTTATTTGCTCTTTCTTTTCCCAACTTGAAGTTAATATATGAAACTGGGCAGCTTGGACTATTATGCTTGCTCAGGCCACTCTATTGTACAGAGTATTGTTTCTCCAAGAGCTTCTGTTAATCTACTGTTTGTAGTAAACATATCTTTGTGATTTTGATGACACTTATGAGCACCAGCTATTGGTGGGTGCATCTGCCTGCACCCCATCATTGGACATTGTCCCTCACATAACTCACTCAGTCCACAACATCATTCCCCAGCTTCATTGATTCTGCCTCCTTTAAATTCAGGCTGTCTTTCTCCTCCCTCTGCATCAGCACAGTCTCACTTTGGGACATGAGCTGTCATGATGGCTCAAAGAGAAAGCTAATTAGAGGGCATAAAACAATGAATAGGAATATAGAGCTGAAGAAATTTTCCAGAATGCATGCAGAGAGGCAAAGAGTAGAAATATGAAAGTTTAAGAGACATAGATGATGGAGTGTGAAGGTCTAACATATATCTAATTGGAGTTCTAGAAGGAAAAGAGAGGATCAGCAATTTTTGAATTGATAATGACAGAATTTTTCTGAATTGGTGAAACATTTATGCATACTTCAGATTCAGGTAGCCCGATGAATTTATAACACTACAAACAAATTCATCCTTCATAGTGAAACCGAAGAACACTAAAATCATGGAAAGGTCTAAAAATAACCAGAGAGTAAAGATGGATTAATACAAAGGAACTACAATACCCCACAGTTCACTTTTCCACAGCAAAATGGTATTCAGTAGACAATGGAATAAAATCCTCAATATTTTGAGAGAAAATAACTGTCAATCTAGAATTGTAGAAAGACTTTAGGAGAAAATATAGAATAATTTCTTTGCAATCTTGGGGTGGAAAATGATTTTTAAAAAAAACCCACAATTCATCTGGGAAAAGATTAATACACTTGATGACATTAAAATAAAGAGATTTCATTATCAGAAGTATCTTAAAGACAGTGGAAAGAGAAATTACGGAATAGGAGAAAATATTTGCAGCACTTGTAACAGTGAAAAGTTTAGTATTCAGAATATATATGCTCCCTTAAAAATTGATATGAAAATGATGAACAACCCAACAGGAAAATGAGTGGAACAGTTGACAGGCATGGTGGCATAGAAGGGGTACACAGATAACCAATAATCACTCAGATTGTACAACTCATGAGAAACCAGAGAAATGAAAATTTAAACTACAGCTACAATGAATTGTTAATATGTACCCACAGATTGGTAAAAATTGGTGGGTCTGGCACGTTGACATGGGTATGGAATAACAGGAACTCTTTTTTTTTTTTTTTTTGAGACGGAGTCTCGCTCTGTCGCCCAGGCTGGAGTGCAGTGGCGCTATCTCAGCTCACTGCAAGCTCCACCTCCCAGGTTCATGCCGTTCTCCTGACTCAGCCTCCCGAGTAGCTGGGACTACAGGCGCCCGCCACCACGCCCGGCTAATTTTTTATATTTTTAGTAGAGACAGGGTTTCACCGTGTTGGCCAGGATGGTCTCGATCTCCTGACCTCGTGATCCACCCGCCTCAGCCTCTCAAAGTGCTGGGATTACAGGTGTGAGCCACTGTACCCGGCCAATAACAGAAGCTCTTAAAGGCTTCTGGTCAAAGTGTAAATTGGTATCATAACTGGGGGGGAAAAAAAAAAAAAGGTCATTATTGACTGATGTTGACAACGTGCATATCTTATGACCCAGCAGTCCTACTTTTTGGCATATACTCAACTATTATGTTGTGTAATGCAGTAGTCACTAGCCACATGTGGTTATTGAGTTCGTGAAATATGTCTAGACTGCACTGACAAGTGCTGAAAGTATAAATACTTAGTGAATTTTTAAGATTACTATGAAAAAATTAAAAATATTTAAATTCATTTAAAAATATTAGTTAAAATCATAATATTTTGGATATATTGGTTTAAATAAAATATAGCATTAAAATCAATTTTGTCTCGTACTTTTTAATGTAGCCGAAATAAAATTTAAAATTACATATGTGGCTCTCACATGTAGATCACCTTGGTTTTCTTTCAGATAGTACTGCTCTAGAGACATTCTAGGAGATAGGTACAAGACTGTAAACAACAGCATTGTTTGAATTAGAAATAACTCAAATGCTCGTTGAGAAGAGAATGCAGAAATAAATTGTTATATTAATTTAGTAATGAATATTATACTCATTCTGTAATAATAAAACATGGCTGTTTCTTATGAATGCTATGTTAAGGGGATGAAGCAAGTTGCAAAGGATACTGACAGTGTGGTTCCATTCATTGAAATTTCAAATTAAATGCAATATTGGGAAATGTATTACTTAGGGATACGTCCATAAATGGTAAAATCTAGAAGAAAAGGTAGGAAGGTAGAAGGGGAGAGGAAGAAGGGTATTACTTTCACGGTACTAGAATATTCTGTCTTCAGCAATATGGAGTTTACAAAGCATATTTTTTGTTGTGTTCTCCAACTTAAAGCTATTCAGTGTTTTTTTTTTTTTTTCCAAACCTGATAACTGGAATTGAGGGACTGATTTTTGTGGAGGCAGGGAAGAGATTTTGATTACTGATTTAATTTCTTTTACAGAGAGAGTGCAGTGGCACAATCTCAGCTCACTGCAGCCTCTGCCTCCGGGGTTCAAGTGATTCTTGTGCCTCAGCCTCCGAGTAGCTGAGACTACAGGCGCACGCCACCATGCCCAGCTAATTTTTGTAGTTTTAATAGAGACGGGTTTCATGATGTTGGCCAGGCTGGTCCTGAACTCCTGACCTCAAGTGTTCCGCCACCTTGGCCTCCCTAAGTGCTGGGATTACAGTCGTGAGTCACTGCACCCAGCCTATATTTAATTTCTTTAATCATTTTTTAAAGGTTTCCTATGCAGAGTGATTTTTGCTAATTAATATTTTTATAAGAAAATTTCCCTTTTACCTAAGTATTCAAATTTATTTGCATTGATTTTAAAATGTTTTTATATAGTTTTTAAAAATTTCTGCTGTTTCTATAGGTATATCTCCTTTTTAGATCCTAATATTTTTATTTATACATTTTTCTCTTTATTCATGTTTGTTCTTGCTAGATGTTTGACCATTTTAATAATTTTTAAAGAACCAGTTTTTGTTTTTTGTGCATGGACTTTATCGTTTCCTTATTCATCAATTTCTGTCCTCATCTTTATTGTTTTCTTCCCACAACTCTCCTTAGATTTACTCAGTTATTTTATTTTATTTTATTTTTTGAGACAAAATCTCGCTCTGTCACCCAGGCTGGAGTGCAATGGTGTCATCTCAGCTCACTGCAACCTCCACCTCCCGGTCAAGTGATTCTCCTGCCTCAGCCTCCTGAGTAGCTGGGATTATAGGTGGGTACCACTGCACGTGGCTACTTTTTTGTGTGTGTGTGTTTTCAGTAGAGACAGGGATTCACCATGTTGGCCAGGCTGGTCTTGAACTCCTGACTTCAGGTAATCCACCCACCTTGGCCTTCCAAAGTGCTAGGATTACAGGCATGAACCACCACACCCGGCCTGTACTTTCTTAAGTTAAATATTTATTTATGGTCTTCATTGTTCAGTAATACTTTTTATGCTATTAGTTTATTCATAACAAGTTTACTGTTTTTTCTTTTCATAGATTCTTGAATGTTTAACTCATTCATTTTCAATCATTTATGTTTTGTAATGGATTTAATGCTACGAATTCACTTCATCTCAAAAGTCTGGATATGTGGTTCTTTGATAATTTCTCAATACAGTATTTTGTAGTTTCCTCCTCTCATCCTTAAACTATTTAGGAATTTATTTAAATTTTTCCTAGCATAAATTTTAAAAACATTATTTTATTGTTAATTTATGATTTAATTGCACTATAGCCAGGTTGCAGTGTCTGTTATGAAATTGGTTGAGAATTTTTTTGACACCTAGAATGTGGTAGATTTTAATAAATATTCGACATATCCTTGGCCGGGCATGGTGGCTATGCCTGTAATCCCAGTACTTTGGGAGGCAGAGGCAGGCGGATCACGAGGTCAGGAGATCGAGACCACCCTGGCCAACATGGTGAAACTCCACCTCTACTAAAAATACAAAAAATTAGCCGAGCATGGTAGCGCGCACCTGTAGTCCCAGCTACTCAGGAGGCTGAGGCAAGAGACTCTCTTGAATCCGGGAGGTGGAGGCTGCAGTGAGCCAAGATTGCGCCACTGCCACTCCAGCCTGGGTGACAGAGCGAGACTCTGTCTCAAAAAACAAAACAAAACAAAAAAACCCACCTATTCTCTATTTGTTAATTGTGTGATTCCATGAAGCTCTATTAGATCAGGCTTAGTTATTTGTGTTACTTGAAATTTCTATACCCTAAAAATTTTCACATTGCTTATCTATTTCTAATAGAAATAAGTTTAAAATTTCTGATCATTTTGGGTTTGACAATTTCTCCTTGAAATTCTCTGTTTTTGCTGTACGTATTTCAAGTGTATGATGTTTAGGTACATTACAAACTTATCATGGCTTTTATATCTTCTTGGAAGCTACTTCCTCTCACGTTTATCAGTTAGGGTTTTGTTAAGGACACTGAAACTGTTCTAGGTGTCTTAGAAACAGCTAGAGCATAGGGAATTAGATGCTCTAAGATTGTTGGCCTAGCTGAAAGAGTTGGTTCTAGGCATTTTCAAGAATGATTCCTTGAGGAATATAGAACTGACTCAACAGAAGACCAATATTTCTAAGGCTACCATCTTGGCTGTGCCAAAATCAAGAAGCCATCCTTGCTGTACCAGTTTCCTCTCAGGACCCAAGAAGCTGGAGAACAGACAGAAAAACTGCTGAAGTCAAGCCTGTCGTTGCCACAACTCTGCATGTTAGTGAAGACAGCCAACGAGTTTGGAGGAACATGGCCTCTGTCTCACTTCCATCTTCTAACTCTTCAACTGGTATAAACGATGTGTAACCTCAGAGGAGATTGGGAAATGCCAGCATCTCCAGCTAGAAATAGTCCATCTTTATTTTTACTACTTCCCTGCCTCTTTTCCTGTCTTCTATTAGACTCATAAAATTATCTATATTCCCTTTCTTTTTTTTCTTTGCCAATTTGAAAGTTATAATTATATTGCTATTCTTTTAGTGAGTACCTTAATTTTTAAAGCTAAGTTTAAATTATTTTAATATTTCGAAGTTACTTGGTATTTTGTCTTGTCTTTCTAACCAAGACAAAGACTTTATCATGTTTAATGATGCACTGACCATCCCCCTTTCTAATCTTGCTATTGTTGTAAAGTTTTATTCTTACATTTTAACACAGAAGTTAGCTTTACCGTTATTTCTTTGCAGTCAACAGTTAAATAAATTTATACTGTTTAAAAATGTGTTTTTTTTTGCTCACCATGGTTTATGGTAAAGTGTACATTTACTGTTCTGTCTACTGAAGTACATCTTTTAGGGCACACACAACAAAAAGCTGACCTGCTGAGGCTGTTCTAGCAATCCAAAGCATTTGTAACAGATATACTTACCTTGCAGGCTCATTGTGAAGATTAAATGAAAGAGTAAATGTTAAAAAGTGTGGGACAGTTCCTAGCACATAGCTGGAGATCAGCAAATGTTCACATGTTGGAGAGTGGTAATGAAGTAAGAGGTGGGACTTGACTCCAGAGGTGGGGTTTGGATGCAGGACCAGATTGAGGACTAGCTAAAATAGGGATGGGTGGAAGCAGCTTTCTCATCAGACATGCCCACTAGTGTGCCATGGCAACACCTGGGGGTTACCACCCCATTCCATGGCAATGACCTGATGGCCCCAAAATTACTGCCCCTTCCCTAGAGAGTTCTGCATAAACTGCTCCTTAATCTGCATGCAATTAAAAATGGGTATAAATATGACTGCAAAACTGCCCTGAGCTGCTACTTTCTGCCTACAGGATACACCTGCTCAGCAGGAGCAGTCAGGGAGCTGTAACACAGCCTCTTCAAATAAAGCCATTTTTGTCTACTTCCAGCCTGCCCTTGAATTCTCTCCTGGGCAAAGCCAAGAACCCTCACAGGCTAAGCCCCAGTTTAGGGCTTGCTTGCCCTGAATCAGTTATATGCTATCAGAATACATGATTTTTCATAAATATTTTCCCATGCTGGGAGCATTTGTTTTCGATTGGGTTCCTTGGAAAGACAGTGAGTCAGAGAGTTGTATACAGAAGTTTTATTGTGGAGTGGTCTATACACATAAGAAAATAAGGAAGGCAGATTGCAATATGGTTGCAGCGGAGGCCTCAGCTGATCCCACAAGGAGCTCTGGAGCTGGAATAGCCCTTCAGAGTAACCCCAAATTGAGGCAAGTGATCAGGTCTTTGTAGCCCTCCAACAACCAGTCTTTGGTCTTGGGCTGTCCCAAGGGTGGGGTATGTAACCTTGGCCAAAGCAATCCCCTGTGGCTGAGAGGAATTCTCAGAAGGGATTCAGCTATGAACCACCAGCAGCTGATATTCTCAGCAGCTTGAGGATTTGTGTATTGTCCTTGAAGAGGGGCTCTGAGCAGAGCATCACAGTCTTCACCACAGTCCACCCTTTGAGTTGCTCAGATCCACTTGCCACCATGTTTGGGCGTGCCTTCACAAGCATTCTGGTTTGTCTCATTTCCTGAGCAGCTTACAAGAGAAATGTTGCTGGAATAAACTACAGCTGCTGTTGCTGTAGTTGATCTTAAGGCTGAAATGATTATGTATCATGCCCCTCTTTAGCTACCCATTCCAATATCTCCTCACTTTCAAGCAGCATCTCTACTGGTCTACATGGCTTGCCTGAAGGGGTGACCCAGATCCTCATTCCTGTGGGGTGTAAGCCCTATTTCTCAGGCCATGACTGCTTTTATTTCCCATTTACTACCAAAACAGGATACAGAAGCACCAAGGGACACTGGTGGATCGCTTGACCCCATTGTGGAGAAGGAGTCCCACCTCCTTCTGATGATCGGGAACAATGACCCTGCCAGGATAGTGGCTCCTTTCGTTGCCTGCTGGTCTCTTGGCCTGAGGACTCTACAGTGGCTAGTAAGCAGCCACAGCTGCATTTTCAGTGGGATTCCCTTGGTCTTCCCTAGTGGAAGTGTTTGCTCTCTGGGAATCAGGACCTCAAGGCTCACAGAGCTTAAGTGGCAGGGATAGGAAGCAAGTGGGCCACTGGCCATCAGGTAAGTGGGGTCACCTCTGATTCCACCCCTTATTAGATCCATGTATTCTAACTACTTAGGGTGAGGATGGTGCCTCTCTTTGTAAAGTATTATTTCCAAGCTGGTGCCTCAGTTGTATCTGTAAGAGGCCATTCCTCTGCCCTATCAGGCTGGTGGCTTCTGAGTAGTGCCATACCTGTTAGGACCAGTGGATTCCACGTGCCATGGTTTGCTGTGAAGGGGTCCTTGATTCAAGACAGTGCTATTCAGGATGCTGTGTTGTCGGATCAAACACTCTCATCACCTTGGATAGTGGATCTGGCTGAGGCCCTGGAGACAGGAAAGGCAAACCTATACCTGAAATATGTGTCAATTCCACATTGATAAATAGCTGCTTCTTCCACAGTAAAAGGGGTCCAGTGTGGTCAACTTGCCATCAAATGGCTGACTAGTCTGGAGGAATGGTGCCAGATTAGAGGTTCAATATTGGCTTCTGTTGCTGACAGGTTGAACTTTTGACAGCAGCAGTAGCTGGATCAGCTTTAGGGAATGGGAGCCCATGTGGCTGGGCCCGTGCATGACCTCCATCCCCACTGGTATTGGATTCTCCACTCACAAGCTAACTGTGCCAGCACCTGGGTGGCTGATGAGAGAGGCCAGCTGGCATGAGCTGGCTGAGTGGTCCTGTTTACGTGGTTAATCTCTTCTGCAGTTGAAGTTCTTTGTTGTGTGTTAAAATGAGATATAAGATCTTCATACTTAGTGTCCATTCTTTAGCTCCATCATTGGCCCTTTTCACCAGATCTCCCTGTCTCCAATTTTCTAATCTTCCTAATTTTGGGCCTCTGACCAACCTGCCAGGCTTTTTGCCAATACTCCTGAATTCATGTATATTCTTACCTATGATCGTTCCTCTCCCTCCACAAAGTAGATGACCATGGGCACGACCCAGAGCTCTGCTCACTGGGAGGATTTTTCCACACCCTTATCTATCAGGCCACACCTGAATGAGGTTATATGACAGCATCAGTCCATTTTGGCTCATACTGACATGCTAAGCCAACCAATACATGAATCAAGCTTGGACTTTTCTCTCATCAGCTGGTCCTAAGAGACTTATCAGTCATGGATGTGAGAAAGGGACCCTGGTTCAACATGGGGAAAAACACAGCTTACACATATCCCTTCACCTTGCTTATGCCTGATTCCAGATTCCAGATGCACCGTTTCCATCTTATCATGGGTTGTTGGTCCTGCCTGACTTTACGACTGCATCCAGTGAATGGTGAGCAGGATTGGCCACATAATCATCCGATGTCCTGTAAACAGATGCTCTGTCACCCAGAGCCCAGTAGAACACCAGGAACTGCTTTTCATGGGGCGTATGATTTTCTACTGCAGATGGCATTGCCTTGCTCCACAACCCCAGGCCCTACATTGTGTTTTTCCTATTGGGGTTTGCCATAAAAACCCCACATGGAATCTTTTTACACCATTGATACTGCTAGTGCAATAGGCTCTGATCACTTGTATAACCCATATGGTGCTTTCACTATAGCCTGGGACTTGCTGCAGAGCCCTTTCCTTCTTCGAACCCCTGTCAAAGATAGTGGCATCTTGTGTCACCCAGTAAATGGGTCAGAACAGAATTCCCAAATGCAGAATATGCTGCCTCCCGAAACAACAGGGGCTACCAAGTATTGTGCTTTCTTCTTAGTGGTGGGAGGTAAGAGATGCAGTACTTTGTCTTTTACTTTGAGTGACATAATGGCATGCCCCAAACTACTGGATCCACATTGGTGATGGGGTAGCCCCTGAATCTCTAGAGGATTTATCTCCCACATGCCTTACCAAGGTCTCCCATATATTTGCCACTTCTTGCTCAACTGAACCCAACTGGCATAATGTTATGGATATAGTGGACCAATGAGATGTTTTGCAGGATGTCCAGATGGTTCAGGCTCTTCAGACCATATTAACACAGAGGGCAAAATAATTAACAATAGCCCTGGGGTGAGATCATGCATGTATATGATTATTCCTTTTACAAGAATGAGAACTGTTTTTGATCCTCCTTTCTAATAGGTCTGGAAAAGGAATCTGCCAGGTCTATGGCTGCGTGAATCTGCTTTAGTGGAGATCTGCATCTAGTATAGCAGTACAATAGGGGCTACTAATTGGATGAGTTTCAGTAATTCATTGTCATTTTCCATGATCCACCTAATTTTTGTAGGGAGCAGATGAATGAATTAAATGGTAATATCAGAGGACCCAACGTCTCTTAATTATGTGTTTTCCAGTGTAGCACTAATCTTTTCCATCTCTCTCGGGATGCAATATTATTCTTAATATTACGTCTCGGCCTGGGATGGGATTTGGAGGAAGCAGTTTCAAGTCTTCTTCTTGGCTTGTCCCACTTCAGTATCTCTTACCCCAGAAGTCAAAGAACCAATGTAAATGTTTTGCAAACTACTAAGCATGTTCATTGCATTATACATTTGGGATCCAGTCTGTGGACCCAACTAGACCCAGTGTGAACCTGGGTCAAGACTCCGTTTACTTAACCTGGCCCCCATATGTCCCTTCTGTAACAGGGGTCTATAACCGGTGATGCCTTGGGTCTCTGGTTATCAATGTCAATTTATACCTCAATTCCAACAATCCTCAAAATGTCTGGAAAACCCTCCTTCCCCATTTTGTGAGTACCAAATAGATGGTCTTTGGGGAAATGTTGAGGAATTATTACTAGATACAGTAGTCATGGTGTGGCAAGACTTTTTCTTATAGGAAATGGTCTCTCCTTCATCCGTGAATTCCTGATCTGAGAACTTGCTAGATCCAGAAACTGGGCAACAGATTGTGATTTTGTTTATTGAGTGGCTGTCCTCAAGTTCCTTATCCATCTTTGGTTCCTTTGATTGATTGGTTCCTTTGATTGTTCCTTTGTTGGCTGCCCATCTATCTTGCTCCTAGGGACCCTGTGTCCTGTTAACCATCTCCATACCTTCTATGGATTGGGTCCCCCACTTGTTACTGTGGTCTTATGATAATTGTACCCATATTGCTTCTGATGGGTAAGTATCTCCATTCAGACTCTAATTTAATGTTGGGATTCTATACTTCTCATTGCTATCAGGGATCCTATTTCTACAGCAGCTTCTCTTACTATCAACCCTGGCCTACAGAGCACAGCCCCACTGAGCTTCTCAGCAATGCTGGTGTTCCCTTACCAGTGCATTCTTTACTGTTTTGGTCATTGGAGTACCTCTGGCCCTACCAGAGAGCATAGTGAGTCAGTGGGTTTTCCTGTCTTACTAGTATAACATTAAGCCTTGCCTACTTCCCCAAGCCTTTTGATCCCTTCTTCCTCCATCTGCCATAGAAATTCTGGCTTTTCTAATTCACTTAGGGTAGGTCATTACTGTTTCCAAGCTTCCAAAATCCATCCTTTATCAGAGGAACCAGCCCCCAATATTTCAGCATAGGTTCTTTTTATTTTCCCTAAGTGTTGGCCAGTCTGAGAAATAGAGTACAAAGAGAGGAATTTTACAGCTGGGCCTCCGGGGGTAACATCACATATCAGTAGGTCCGTGATGTCCTCTGAGCTGCAAAACCAGCAAGTTTTTATTAGAGATTTTAAAAGTGGAGAAGGTGTACGAACAGGGAGTAGGTCACAAAGATCACATGCCTCAAAGGGCAATAAAGATCACAAGGCAAAGGCAAAATTAGAATTACTGGTGAGGGTCTATGTCCCACTGTGCATGTATTGTCTTGATAAACATCTTAACAGAAAACAGGTTTGAGAGCAGAGAACTGGTCTGACCAAAGTTTACCAGGGTGGAATTTCCCAATCCTAGTAAGCCTGAGGGTACTGCAGGAGACCAGGGTGTATTTCAGTCCTTATCTCAACCGCATAAGACATACTCCCAGAGCGGCCATGTATAGACCTCCCCCCAGGAATGCATTCCTTCCCCAGGGTATTCCTTGCTGGGAAAAGAATTCAGCAAAAAAATTGTGAAGCAAATAACAGTAAACTTTGTATGTATATACTCTGATTATTAAACTTTGTACATATATGTTTTATACAAATAAAAATTAAATCAAAATAAGAAAAAGAATTCAGCAATAGCTCTCTTACTTGCACGTCATTTATAGGCTCTCTGCAAGAAGAAAAATATGGCTCTATTCTGCCTGACCCTGCAGGCAGTCAGACCTTATTGTTATCTTCCCTTGTTCCCTGAAAATCGCTGTTATTCTGTTCTTTTTCTAGGTGCACTGATTTCATATTGTTCAAACACATGTTTTACAATCAATTTGTACAATAGTGGTCCTGAGGTGACATACGTTCTCAGTTTACGAAGATAATGGGATTAAGAGATTAAGGACAGGCATAAAAAATTATAAGAGTATTATTAGGGAAGTGATAAATGTCCATGAAATCTTCAAAAGTTATGTTCAGAGATTGCAGTAAAGACAGGCGTAAGAAATTATAAAAGTATTAATTTTGGGAACTGATAAATGTCCATGAAATCTTCACAATTATGTTCTTCTGCCATGGTTCACAATTATGTTCTTCTGCCATGGAAGGTTGGGGTCCTTGACTTTCCGCAACAATCCTGCTGTATTAGTACCTTCTCCAGGGGTCCTTGCCAGAGTGTAAAGTCATTTGTCTCAGGAAAGTGTTCCCACATTGACAAGTTCCTTCATTCAACCTTATGTTCTGCCTACTCCCCCTTGATCCAGGTTTCTTGGGGTTCAGATCCAGGCACATGCTCCTGGCTCTTTTTTGAACATGCTAGCCATGTCCTATAGCTTTTCTGGTGTGCTGATTCTTTCTTCCTTTAGCAGCACTTTGCCAGTTGGACCATGTTGGGATTCCACCCTTGTGATTGGTCTGGTTGTCATGATGGTAGGTGGCAGTCGATCTCAAGAGGGGCAAGCATTGTCTGCAAGGCAACTGCCTCATCTGAGGTTTCTGCATGATTTTCAAGCAGAAAAGGAAGCAGTATCTTTAAAAAAAAATTTAAATTAAAAAAAAAATTTAATTTTTGTGGGTACATAGTAGTTAAATATATTTATGGAGTACACGAGATATTTTGATACAGGCATATAATGTGTAATAATTATATCAGGGTAAATGGGGTATCCATCACCTCAAGCATTTATCATTCCTTTGTATTACATACAATCCAATTATACTTACTTAAAATGTACAATGAATTATTGACCATAGTCACCCTGCCATGCTATCAAATATTAGATCTTATTCATTTTGTCTAACTATATTTTTATACTCATTAACCCTTCCCACTTACCCCCTCCTACCAACTACCCTTCCCAGCCTCTGGTAATCATCTTTCTGCTGTCTCTATGAGTTCAGTTGTTTTTGTTTTTAGCTCCCCAAAATAAGTGAGAACATGTAGTTTGTCTTTTTGTGCCTGGCTTATTTCACTTAACATAATGACTTCCAGTTCCATCCGTGTTGTTGCAAATGACAGAATCTCATTCTTTTTTATGGCTGAATAGTATTTCATTGTATATATGCACCACGTTTCTCTTATCCACTTGCTTGTTGATGGACACTTAGGTTGCTTCCAAATCTTGGCTATTGTGAATAGTGCTGCAAAAACATGGGAGTGCACATATCTCTTTGATATACTAATTTCTTTTATTTGGGTAGATACCTAGCAGTGGGATGGCTGGATCTTATGATAGTTCTATTTTCAGTTTTTTTGGAACCTCCAAACTGTTCTCCATAGTGGTTGTACTAATTTACATTCCCACCAACAATGTCAATTCCCACCACATCCTTGGCAGCATTTGTTGTCTGTTTTTTGGATAAAAGCCATTTTAACTGGGGTGAGATGTCATCTCATTGTAGTTTTGATTTGCATTTCCCTGATGATCAATGATGTTGAGCACTTTTTCATATGCCTGTTTGCCATTTGTATGTCTTCTTTTGGGAAGTGTCAATTCAGATGTGTTGCTCATTTTTAATTGGATTATTAGATTTTTTCCTATAGAGTTGTTTGAGCTGCTTATATATTCTGATTATTAATCCCTTGTCAGCTGGATGGTTGGCAAATATTTTCTCCCATTCTGTGGATTGTCTCTTCACTTTGCTAATTGTTTCCTTTGCCTTGCAGAAGCTTTTTAACTTGATGTGTTCTCATTTGTCTGTTTTTGCTTTGGTTGCCTGTGCTTGTAGGGTATTGCTCAAGAAATCTTTGCCCAGTCCAATATTCTGGAGAGTTTCCCCAATGTTTTCTTTAGTAGTTTCATAGTTTGCCAACTTAAATTCTTTAATTCATTTTGATTTGATTTTTGTATATGGTGAGGTCTAGTTTCATTCTTCTGCATATGGAAATCCAGTTTCCCCAGCTGTATTTATAGAAGACTGTCTTTTTCCCAATGTATGTGCTTGGTATTATCGTTGAAAATGAGTTCACTGTAGATGTATGGATTTGTTTCTGGGTTCTCTGTTCTGTTTCATTGGTCTATGTGTCTGTTTTTATGCCAGTACCATGGTGTTTTGGTTACTATAGCTCTATAGTATAATTTGAAGTCAGATAATGTGATTCCTCCAGGTTTGTTCTTTTTGCTCTGGAGAGATTTGGTATTCTGGGTCTTTTGTACTTCCATATAAATGTTAGGGTTTTTTCCTATTGTTGTGAAAGATATCATTGGTATATTGATGGCAATTGCATTCAATCTGTAGATTGTGTTGGGCAGCATGGACATTTTAACAATATTGATTCTTCCAATCCATAAACATGGAATATCTCTCCATTTTTTGGTGCTATCTTTCTTTCATTAATTTCCTTCATTAATGTTTTATAGTTTTCATTGTAGAGATCTTTCACTTGTTTGGTTAATTCCTAGATATCTTATTTGTAGCTAGTGTAAATGGGATTACTTTCTTGATTTCTTTTTCAGATTATTCACTGTTGACATGTAGAAATGCTATGGGTTTTTGTATGTTGATTTTGTATCCTACAACTTTACTGAATTTGTTTATCAGCTCTAATAGTTTTTTGGTGGAGTCTTTAGGTTTCTCCAAACAAGATCATATCATCTGCAACAAGGATAATTTGATTTCTTCCTTTCTAATTTGCATGCCCTTTATTTCTTTCCTCTTGTCTGATTGCTCTAGCTAAGACTTCCGAGGCAGTATCTTCTAACAAATGGGAGTGGGCTTCTTTTGTAGTCCCAACAAGTGTAGGGGAATCAGGGTCCCACTGCTTCCTTAGTAGGGCCCCGAATTTGACACAGGAGACTTGCTGGTGTTGGGAATTCAACTGTCTCTGAAGCGCCACTACTTTTTTTTTTTTTTTGAGATGGAGTCTCACTCTGTTTCCCAGGCTGGAGTGCAGTGGCGTGGTCTCAGCTCACTGCAAACTCTACCTCCTGGGTTCAAGAGATTCTCCTGCCTCAGCCTCCCGAGTAGCTGGGATTACAGGTGCACACCTCCACACCTGGCTAGAGATGGGGTTTCACTATGTTGGCCAGGCTGGTCTCAAACTCCTGACCTCAGATGATCCCCTGCCTCAGCCTCCCAAAGTGCTGGAATTACAGGCATGAGCCACCACTCCTGGCCAGAAGCTCCACTACTGTTATGATGAAGTCCTTAGCTGGATCTCTGCTCTGCTGCCCTCTACCTGTAGCAGGTTGAGGTTTCCTTAAATGCTACTCAAGAGACCTTCTAATTTTCTTATTTTTCCTTGAATTGATGATGAATGACCCTGAGTCTGTTGTATCTTTCTTCAATGAATCAAGTCATAGCAATGGCCCTCAAATTCCATAGCCCTTATATTTACCATCTCTTATACCTTTTGAATACCAGATATATTGCACCAGCAAGTGCATCTCCCTCCACTGGTTTCCCATCCCAGCTCACCACCTGTGAAAGTTTTAATAACTGCACCACAACAGGATTCTAAGGGCTCTCCATCCCCCACCTACCACAAGTGATGGGGTCCCCATTGCCCAAGTAATTGCTGTAAGTGATCTAGAATTCAATGAAAGAGTCTGCTTCTAAGGACTATTTCTGGTAACAACTGTATTTGATCCCTGGGAACAGACACAGAGTTGGTGAGCTGTATTAGGAAATGATCTCAAGAGATTAGAATTAAAGAAGGAAAGACTGAGTGGAAGGAGAAGCTGATTTGCAATACAGTTACAATGGAAGCCTCAGCTGACCTCTGGAGCTGGCATGGCTCTTCTGAGTATTCCCCAATTTGGGGAAAGGGGGCCAAGCCTTTTGTATTAAGCGCTAGCCGGTCACTGGCCATGGGCCCACCCTGGGAGGGGCATAACCTTGGCTAAGGCCAAAAGCGAGTCCTAATGAGGGATGCAGCTGTGAGCTGCCGGCAGCTACTATTCCCAGCAGCTGGGGGGTGGGTAGCAGGGGAAAATACCTTGAAGAGGGGATCAGAGCAAAATACCTAAACTGTCCTTATACATTTTTATAATATTAAGTAAAAAATACAAGGTAGAAACTTGTATTTATAGTATAATTTTAATTATTAAAATTAATATACATAAAATAGAAGGGAATTAAAATGCTTAAGAGGTTGTTTTGGAGCTGGGAAAATGAATGACATTCATTACTCACCTCTCACCACCTGTATCTTATACACACATAAAAAACCTTAGAATACTTGAGTGAAAACACAAACTTCCCCACTGATTCCTCTCTATGGGCTGTTCAAATCAGTTAGAAAGTCAGCCTTAGTATTCCTTAGTAGATGGCTGGGTGAACAAGCTGTGATACATCCAGATAATTAAATATTATTCAGTAATGAAAAAAAGAAAGAAATGGAATATCAAGCAATGAAAAGGTATGGAGGAAATTTAAATGCATACTGCTAAGTGAAAGAAGCCAACCCAATAATCCTATGTACTGCATGATTCCAGCTATATGGCATTCTGGAAATCGCCAATTATGGAGACGTTAAAAAAATTATGGAGGCCGATGCAAAAGGATCTCTTGAGCTCAGGAGTTTGAGATCAGTCTGGGCAACATAGTGAGATCCTGTCTCTACAAAAAATAAAAATAAAAAAATTTAGCTGGGCATGGCAGTGTGTGTCTGTGGCCCCAGCTCCTTGGGAGGCTGAGGTGGGAGGATTGCTTAAGCCCACGAGGTTGAGGCTGCAGGGAGCCGTGATTGGGTCACTGCACTCCAGCCTGGATGACAGAGCAAGACCTTGTCTGAAAAAAAAATTAGGGGTTTACAGGGTTTGTGGGAGAGGAGGAGGATGGATGAATAGGTGAAGTGCAGGGGATACTTAGGGCAGTGGAAGTATTCTGTATGATACGTGGATGTGTGTGCGTATGTCAAAACCCACAGAACTGTACAACACAAAGAATGAACTCTAATGTACTAGACTATGAACGTTGGTAAATAATAATGTGGGCTAGGTGTGGTGGCTCATGCCTGTAATCTCAACAGTTTGGGAGGCTAAGGGGGGCAGATTGCTTGAGCCCAGGAGTTCAAGATTAGCCTGGGTAACATGGTGAAACCCCTTCTCTACAAAAAAAAAATACAAAAATTAGCCAGGTGTGGTGGTATGTGCCTGTAGTCCTAGCTACTTGGGAGGCTGAGGTGAGAGGATGCTTGAGCCCAGGAGGTTGAGGTTACAGTGAGCCACGATTGTGCCACTACACTCCAGCGTGGGTGACAGAGCAAGACCCTGTCTCAAAAAGAAAAAAAAAAGTAAATAATAATGTGCCAGTCTTGATTCATCAGTTGTAACTAATGTACCACACAAATGGAAGATGTTAGCAATAGGAAAAACTGTGTGCAGGGAAGAGGGGATGTAAGGGAACTCTCTGCATTATGTCCTCAATTTTTCTGTAAACCTAAAACTGTTCTAATTAAAAAAGAAAAAAAAGAAAGTGAGCATCAGTTTCTATAATCTACTAGTAATGCCAGCAGTAGTTGTGACTGAATTAACAGATCACATGCTTAGCGGGCAGAAGAGAGGAGACCTCCTCCTCATAGACTGAACAAAACCCTTTCTGGCAGTTGTGAAATATCAGAACATAAATCTACAGATCAACAGCTGCCTTGTTTATGGACGCATTAATAGGTATCACAACAGTCTGACTCTTGATTCTGGAATCTTACTGTTTCCTCAACGAGCCATGACCCAACCATTGAGTCTTGCTCTACGCATTCAAAGAATAGCAGGGGATCCGGTCCTGTGACAGGACACTTGATAAACGGATGAGACAAACTGGAGTTCAGTCTTCTGATGACTGCCAGGGCTGGCACTTTTTTCTTCTGGCACCTACCCCAAGATCTTGGCATCGATTCTTATTTTTCCTCTCAAGCCAAATGCAAAAAGGACTTGACCTCAACGAACATAGACTGTGGAAGAATGTGTATGCGTTGAAAAGTACTCCAGTAAATTGACAAAGTTAATGAATTTTCAGAGGAATTCATTCAATACCGCCCAGTGAGAGTCAGCACTTTGAATATTTCCACAAAGACAATAGGAAAATGGGAATTTGTTTGTTACCTTTGGCTCCTGAAAGAAAACATTGTCCCATACATAGCTTCCATGTCTATTGTTGATTTGCTTAAGCATTTAGAAACACTGAGATTCTTCATTTATAAGTTTATTTACTCATTAACTACTTATAACTATTAATAGTTTTTTCACTGATTACTATGTGAGAGGCACCCTACGCATGAGATTGTTAGTGGAGAGGTTACAATAATGTATGTTCTACTGCAGTATCAGAGTGTGGGCAGTGGAAGGACCCTTTTTCTTTTTTTATCCTTATTCTTGCCTCAGTTAGAGAGAAGACGACTCCTTTCAGCCTTTCCACTTCTCTCTCCACTCTTTTCTGGGAGATGAGATCTGTCTGATTGGCAAGATTATAAGAAACCTCCATTCATAAGGCAGTGTTACTAAGGGATACTGTCACTGTTAATTAGAAGCAAGAAAACTTGGCATGCATTTGCTTTTATTTAATCCATTTGGAATTTATTTTTGTATGTAGCAGAGATAGGAATTTCATCTTGTTTTTCCCAACTACTTAGTCATTTATTAAAGAATTAGTTTTGGAAATGCTATTATTATGATAAACTAAACTTCCATTTATTTACAGGTCTGTTTCTGAAAACTGTTCTATCATCATATATTAACTATAGTTGTCCATTTTCTTTTCTAATTTAAACTTAGAATCAGCATTTGAAAGTAAACATCTTACTAGTTTTTTTTTATTGGCACGAGTTGAGTTTGTAGATTGAGAGAGAACTGACTTCTTTTCAATATTAACTCTTTCCATTCAAGAATATAGTAAAGTTCTCCATTTATTAAGAATATTTCATTAAAGTTTTATAGTTGTCTTTCCATAAGTTTTGCACATTTTTTGTTAGATTTATTTATAGTTAATTTCTGGTTAATTTATACACACACATTCACACATACACATATATATAATTTTTTCTATTATGAATGAATAACTTTTTCTTGTTTCCTAACTGATCATTGATAGTGTTCACCATGTACCTGAACAACTCTCTTATTAGTTCTAATAATTTTTAAGTTGATTCCATGGAATTTTTAGGTAGTAAATTATATTCACTTCAAATCAGTTTTTTTCTTCCTGATAATTGTAATTACTTTTTCCTTTTGTTTGTTTTATTGCACTGGCTAGGACCAAAGGTTGACAATAACACTGATGGTTGGAATCTTTTTCTTTTTGATTTTAAAGGTAATATTTTAAAATATTTTATGTTAAGTATATTTCCTGTAGGTTCATGGTAGATACATTTTATCAGGTTAATGATGTTGCTTTTTTTCCTCCTTATTCCTAAATTGCTAAGGAAGTTAAATTTTTAAAAAAAACTAATCACACTAAGACATAGTGATAGGATCGCTTTTTGTTTTTACTAATGGTCCAAGATTAAACAGAGATAATTCTCTTTTAAGGATCTCATAAAAGCAAATATTGAAGGAGCCTATAAAAACACTGATCTAAACATTAGAATGCACTGAAAACCAACAGTCACAGAAGTAACATGTGGAGTGGCCAGGGCCTGTTGAGAGTGAGCATTTGCTGAGGTAGCTTTCATGGGGCAAGTGAAAGTGTCTGACAAGTATAGGAGGTGGAATCAAAATCTCCTGGAGCTTTGCAGTCTTATTTCTTGTAGTGATTACATCACTGGGGTCAAATATAACACAGGCACTGATAATGGCCAGAAATGCTCATAACACCCAATTCTGCCCAGAGTGGGGAAGGCAATCTAGTGTATGGCATCAGAAAGGATTATTTGTGGCAAATGCTTACAATGCCCATTTGAAGTAGGAAAAAGAACTTCTCTTCCTGGAGAGATAACTGGGACCTACATTACTCCCCTTAGGGATGGGTTTATTCAGCTGAGGTTTGAGATCCACCATCTTGGCCACCATTTAGAAGAAGAGGAATTGAACAGAGTCCACCCCAGCCAGGAGAAGCCCCTTCCTGCAATGTCAGATGAACGTGGATGCTTCTGCCTCATCTTATTTATGAACCACACTTTGGGTTTGCATGGAATATTTATCTCCACAGGAGCTTGGCTGGAAACGCAGATTATCATTAATTTCACACCGATCTTTTACATTTACAGGTGTCCTGTAAATAATGTTAAGAGTAAAACTAAGCAAAAAGACATGGACTCTGTATCCTGCAAAGTTGGGGTGGGATTCACAGGGAAGCGAATGTCACAGTGCTTGTATTTTTAAAAAATGTGAAGTTAGGGGCTGTATAGGGTTTCCTGGCTACTGTTGGGGGTGCACATTTTTGGAAGGGACTCATCATAGGCGGTTGACAGTTTTCTTGTCTTACAACTTCTTTTTCAGAAGAAAGTGAAATGTTTTCTGCACTCAGCCCTCACAACCAGCATTTCTTGTACTTTAAAAATCCTTTGCAAGAATGTAAACTACTTAACTACCCAAAGGAAAATATATTTTATGAGTTGCATCTATTTTAATGTTTACAAAGAAGTCCCAACTAAAGATGCTGGCTAAAGTACTGAATGTGCACAATTAACTGAATATCTTTTAACAGACCCTTGCTTTCAGCTCTCAAGTGACTCAGAGAAAATTGTGTTAGCTCAGCAATTGCTTTATAAGTACACTGCGAAATGGCACTTAAAACCAAGTAAAGGAGATGCATACTTTCAAACTCCAAAAACTAAAATGTCCCAACTTAAGTAGAGAAGGAAGAATCTTTATAACTTAGTGACTACTTGAATTTTGAGGAAAAAAAGAGAAAGGAATCAAAGATTACAGTAGTGGAATCATAAGGCTTCTAATTTGTTTAGATATGATAACCTGGGATGGGGTGTGGTGATTCAAAAGAACACAATACAATTGTAGTCAGCATAAAAATTACAATACAGTTGTAAAGAGAATAAAAATCATGTTTGGCATATGCCAACTCTATACTCTTATACCAAATATATAGTAACTGTTAAGTGATACCTTGTTTATAATGTATTTAGATGGACAAAGTATTATTCTGATTGTTTTATATCTAAGTGATACTCCACAAAACAGATTTATCTGAAGACAGATTAGTGAAAACGGTGGATCTCAAATTTATGTTCACAGTTAGCACCTGATAAATGATCTTATTCCTGTTATTAATGGTTCCTTTGTTCAACTTAATGCATTGGAGCATTACTCAGGGTTATTTCAAGCAATTTCATGGCAAAGTTGATTGATCATGCAAACAATATGTAGGATTTTTAACATTCTTTATACCATACACAAAACTTTTTTCATAATTCTAGTACTTTTCTAGCTTTATTTGTTACACTTAAATTCAGTTAGAATTTATTTTGGTGTAAGGAGTGAGGTAGGGCTCCAGCTTTTCCTGTTTCTTTTCAAATTTCTAACCCATTATCTCAAAACCATTTACTACTGGGAGTCTGAGGCAGGAGGATCACTTGAGGCCAGGAGTTTGAGATCAGCCTGGGCAACACAGTAAGACCCTATCTCTAAAAACAAACAAAAAATCCACACACACACACCACACACTAGCCAGGTGTGGTGGCATATTCCCATAGTCCCAGCTACTTTGGAAGGTGAAGTGGGAGAATTGCTTGAGCCCAGGGGTTTGAGGCTGCAGTAAGCCATGATTGCATCACTGCACTCCAGCCTGGGTGACAGAGTAAGATCCTGTCTCAAAATAACCCCCAAAACACACTTATTAAAGATATAATTTTAAAACATGTTCATACCCACACCTATTAAAAAGCAAATACTAATGAAAACTTAGAAAAAACTTGTGGCATGACTTTCTGTTTGTGGATGGTTTTATTCCAATTAAGATGTATTCAAGGCTTAATGAGATCTTACAAAGAAATTCAGGAATAGAAGGAGATGCTCTTCTACCTACAAAATATTTAAATGGAGGAGCTGAATTAAAACTGCTAGGAGGGATAAAGTGAGTTGTATCAGAAATGCAGAAACAATACAAAGATTTCGAGATGTACATAGAAAGGTATTTATTTCAGCACTGTCCACAACACTGTCTGGTTCTTGGGTTGCTGCAAATCTCTGGACTCCTTGTAAAATCAATCCTAGTTGCCTTTCTGCTACGTTAGCCAAACACAATCCTAACTGATGCAGTATATTTTTCCTGTGTGTTCTGTTTTCACTTTTTATTTATTTTCTCTTAGCATGGATTACATTTTTAATTTGAAATTTGTTATGAGAAATAAAAAAATATTTTGAATGTCTGACAGCTAAGGAAGAAATGACAGTAATGCAGACAGAGAAATTAGTGGAAGGCATGAAATCATTTGAGAAATGTAATTTAATGTATAGCACAGCAACCACTGTATTATGATCAGGATATTGAGGACTTGAATACGTTGCACTTTATTTTTATAACAGATAAATAACCAGAAAAAAGAGTTGATTTAAGAAATTTATTATTTTTTTAAAAAAAGCAACTTCCAGGGTTGTCATTGTACAGGTTTTGCCCAGTCTCCTATAGCATGGTATAGTGATAACTGATTTTTTATAACAATGACTCAGAGGCATTGAAGATCCATAACTATCTTCTGAATTATCACAGAAAGAAGAAAGAGTTAGAAGAGTTTAATGTTAAGTGTATTAAAATCATATTCTAATTCTTTTAATTTGGTTATCTGAGTATGATAATATAGGAGAGCTCAGATAACAAGAAAAGGCAATTGGTTAGAACACTCCATTCCCACAGGATGTGCATTAACAGACTTTTTACTGCATATATCTTTATATAGTTTGCAAACTAATTCAACCCTTTTACACAGCATTAATTTTTTTTAACTGGGTTGACATTGGGCTGAAACATTTGCTTATCATCTTATAATTATTTTTTTCCTGTTCTTTAATGGATTTTACCCCCATCTGACATAGTGTTTGGATTTTAGTGTATGTGACACTTCAAGATCATCTCTGCCCATTCTAATGATAGTTACAATGAGGTTACCCATGGCCAGATATCCAAGACTATTAATTAATCCACCAACTCTGTTCTTAACTTTGGTAAAAGAGAGATTGTGTCTCACTGGAGGGTGAACCAAGCTTCAGGCAAGAAACTGTGAGCTGGCTGTCAACAGAATATGGTTCTTATCAAGGTTCTTATTAATGCTGTGCAAACAAGGGTTTCGTCATTTCAGTAACTATTCGTACATTTATAAAAGCAATACAGTCATGGGAAAAACCAACAAGCACAGCTTGGTAGAATAACCTGCCATGAAATATCATCGGCTTTATAATAATTTACTACAACTGTTCTTTTTATTCACACTGGATAGGAAATGCTTCCATCTAACACATGGAATACGAATATATACAACACAAATTTGGCTTTAATAAAAAAAAACAGTTCTAAAGGACAATAACACGGGGGCTGAAAACAATAATTTTGTGCAGTTTCCTGATCATAATCACATGTCTCCTGCCTTTTACAGGGAATGACACAAGTATTGATGGATTTTGTAAACCAGTTAAAACATTTTCCTGTCTGTAATAGCCCACTATGAAGATATCACCTTGTTCATACAGTCTTATAGAAGTTTCTCCTTCTTAACTGTAATTCTAAATAACCGGGGATGACACACTGAGTCGGTTTTAAGAACAAATCCTGCTGAGCCTTTTCAACATCATCATACATTTGCAGTTCCCTATTCCATCAAAACGCTTTGCCGAAACAACATCTTGTAACTGCACTGGGCATATGACTGATGTGCTGAATGGTGCATTTGCACTGATGCTCACCATCTCGTTGCTCAGCAACGTCAGCATCTTGGCTTGAACTTCTGAATGGCCGCGGGAATCACGCGGCAGTGCCACGGGGTGGGTGGACTGTTTTAGACTGCCAGCAGTCAAAACAGTTGTGATGGGCTCAATGTTTCTACACTGTGAGCCTGGGGAACCCATTCTCCTATGGAATGGTTTTCAGGGGTCCAGCAATGTCACTGCAGGTGGCTGAGATATTCAGGCCCCTGCTTATGAGGAACTACATGAAAGAAGAAGCCTAGTGTTCTAAAAAAAATAGACAATGTGGCAGGGTTAGGGAGAGGCTGGGGGGTTGCTTTCATGAGTCTGGAAATTGGTTTTAGCTCTCTGAGAAGGCTGGGAGGCTCTGTTGCAGGCAGCTGTGGGAGAAGGCTAGGGTTGGAGGTACACCTGGAGATGTGTCAGTTTGGCGTTGGCACTGCAGATTCAGCGCCCGTGGTCCCTGACTAAGGCACTCTGCCTAGATCTATTTTCCCCTGACTGTACCTTTTATGCCCCTTGGCTTTCCCATTCTCCCTGGAGACTCCTGTTTGTTTTTGCTTTCTAAGATAGAGATAGCAAGTAGGGTTCATTTCTCTCATCTGACTGTTGGGTTCATCTGACTGTTGAGTGGCGGCTCTTTGGAATTGTAATTTGAGAAGGATTGTGAAGAAATCAGTGGGCTTAATAGGAAATAGTGCTGTGATTGATTAGCAATGTCTGCCATGGCCACAAAAATTGGTATTGATAAAATAAATGCATCCCAGGCCCTTATATCTCTGTTCTAAGTAAAGTGAGCGAATGAAGCTGGCTTGATGTATTTTTAAAGGATCTTTGGAGAACATAGCCCAAGCCACTAAATTTATATTTATTTTATATTCTGCTTTGTTCCAGAAAAGATTTGAGAATTTGGGGGGCTTGGGACAGGAATTTGTGGAAAGCTAGAGGGAGATAATTTTGAATAGGCTGATGCAGGAGGTCCACGACAATGAACTCTGTTTTTACCCCTGGTGATGAAGCCCAGTGTTTAGCAAGTGATTATAGGGCTTATTGATTAAACAGATCCAGAAAGACCTGGATAAATGGGGTGAGTCCTAGGCATGGTGGAAATTTCAGGCAGAGCATTTCTGTGTTGCAGATCTGATGTATTTCCCCTTGGTTAACAGCTGAGGTTCTATGTTGAAAAGCCAAAGAGAAATATATTTGTATACACACACATGCCTTATGGGGGTTAATCAAAGATCCTTATTTTGTCAGGACCATTGTCTCTCAGCTCTACCCAGAAGTCTCTGGTGCACGGCTTTACCAAGGGAAAAAAAAAAAAACAACAAAAAACTAGTGATACTGTGTGATAGGTCCTAATGATGGTATTTTGGGAAGATCAGCTTATGTTTATCTCTGGAAAACAGGATAAACTTCATACCTCAAGTGATTTAAACTGAAGCCAAACCTTGATTTTTAACATGAATCATTAACAGGTTGCTCTTTGACAATGCCATTGTCTGTTGATTTAGGGTCCATGTCTGGCCAAAGCCAGCCACCTCTAGCTGCTGATGGCCTGTGGGTTTTAGAAACTGACTGATGCTCCCATAAATACGCCCCTGTCTATTGCACACAACTGATTTCACTTACACATCAACATAGCAACATACCTTTTCCATCAGTAAACACCTGCTCCCCTTCTCACTTGGAGACTGGAAGAATTTGCAAGGAAAAGATGCCATACATTTTTTATATACCTGCAAATCCCAGGAGAACATCCTTCTGCATACCCGTCTGATGTTGAGTTTCTTACCACACCAGTGACCCCAGCATTTCCAAAGTTGTAGGCAAAGGTTTCCTCTTTCTTGGGTGGTGCACAGGGGTGAAGGCCCTTAGGCTTCTAGGCCAAGGGTCCAAAGTCCAGGGATGGAGGTGGAGTAGAGGCAGGAAGGCAGCATTTTAGAAACCCAGCAATGTATTTCTTATCCAACTCTGCATTTCACCCTCAGATAAATGATTTTCTTACTGGTCTCCATGAGACATAATCCTGTTGAGAGCATCTTGCAGTTTCACTGTCTCTGGAACCTTCTAGAGGTGATAGATGGCTGGCTATAAATCTGACTGTAGTTGCCTCATCATTTGTTTCCTGGCAATTTAAAATATCTGTTTCTTTCCGCTGATCATGATTATTGGTATACTGGCATTGCCAACCAATTTTTAGAATGTGTGAATGTCAGTGGGCTTTATCACCACTCCTCTTCTCTAATTGGAAAGACTTGTTCTAACACCTCCTGAAGTTTCTGAGAGAGCCCAGAACAGGAACTTTGGGCTCTAGACAGAAGGCCTTGGAGGAGGGCGAGAGGGAGGAGGTGCCCTGTTGGGAGGTGGAGCCTGGGGGGGAGGGGGAAGGGTGGAAGGTGGGGACGGGATGGGAGGGGTGGGGGCGCTGGGGGGCGGGGGAGGGCAGTGGGGTGCAGGAGGTGGGGGGGTGTAGATGGGGGCAGGAGGTGGCGAGGAGGTGTGGTAGGCGTTGTTGAGCGGATACTTGGCTGGCTGGTTGTTCTTGACCCTGGTGAAGTTGATGCAGCGCCCCTAGAAGAGAATTGTAGAGAAGGAAACGTGAGTGGACAGCCTCACATCAGGGCCTGTGGTGCTGTGGTGGGCAGCTTGCAAGCAATATGTGGAAAGCCGGCCCCTGTTGGTGACAACTCTCTAGTGGCACATAGTAGAACTTGAGGACAAGTGAGCTCCCCACTTCCTTTTCCTGGACTGTGTTGCAAAACTGTTAAAATTCATCTTTTCCTGGAGTCTAACTCTCTCAAGTGGGAGAAAGGGAAGGAGACTGACCTTAACTGGGTGCTGTGTACAGGGGTCATCAAACTGAATCTCCTCAACAGCCCGGCTAACCGGGTATTATTAACTGTTCCGTTGCACAAACGAGGAAACAGAGGTTCAGAAAAGCGAAGTTACTTTTTCAAGGCCACACAACTAGGAAGAGGTGGGGTTGGTGATTCTAACCCAAAATAGACTCCAGAATTATTCTTCCTGCTGCTACTTTGCCTTCTGGAAGGGGTCCTCCTATTTCATAAACAAAAGTAATTTATTTTGATTATTTCAATTACATGCCTGGAAATGGCAGAAGGTTAACACCACGAGCTTCTCTTATATTGTAATTTAAGGATGTAGCTAGAATCTGTGATTGGAGTTGTCATGGAGGCCCTGATGCATTTCCCTCGCCTGTGCCCCCTCAACCACTTGTTCCAGGTAACGAATGAAGGAGGCAGCTATCTCTACTGATGTGATCAATACAGCTTCCTCATCCATGCCTTGCCTTCTCCAAAGTGCTAGTAAATAATAAACAGTTTATCCTGCCCTTGTTCTGGCTGTGGGAATCCCTCTTCTACATGCGGCTGCACCTGTGCAGGTACACTTAGTTGTTGTCACAGGAACTGATAACCTGTGTACCTTAAGAAATACAACCTGGGGACATTCTATTGCCAAGCAGGCATCTACTCTGAATTCTGCTTTTCTCCTACCCTTCTTGGGTACTCAACTGAACAATGCAGAGAAGACCCTGGAACCCCTTACAGCAGCCTCCTGAAAGTCAGCATCCAAAGCCAGCCATAAGTAGCCCTGTCTCCCCTATAGTGTCTCTGCTCTGCTCTCCAGAGTCATAGGCATGCTTTCTCTGTCCCCCAGTAGATACCCCCTAGTCTCATCTGGTACTCAGGAACTTCTGTGCAACACTCAGCTCTGCAACGGAGGGGAGACAGGGGTTCTGCTCACCATGTTCCGTGCTGGTGTGAGCTCTCTTTGCTTGGCCACTTGCCTGGGTGGGTACCCACCCCCCTGAGGTCTCCTGGCCTCCCTCACTTCCCATGCCTGTGGGGCATCTTATTGTTCTCTCTCTGGCATGTCTGGATGCTTACAGAATTGCTCCCCACAGCGGCCGGGGTGGGGTTGCTCCTCTCTGAGGCTGCCCTCCATGCTAGGCCTGGGGCTGGGGTGTGGAATTGTTCCTGGCCACATGTTCCAGGATGGAAGTTATCCTGTGGTGTCCAGCCTGAACGAGATATGTCCAGAGAGCACAGAGTTTCCCTTTCTAGGCCTTTTAGGGATGAGCCTGAATGGGAATGAAGAGGGTGAGGTGTGGAATTTGGGGAACAATTACTGCTTAAATTAGCTCTAGGACAAGAGGAAAATGAGAGTGTGCTATTAGAGACTTGGCTCAGGATGGGCCACAGCAGGGACAAGCTGCATGCTGAGCACACCTTCCCTCCCTGTGCACAGCCCTGTGCGTCCTTCAAGTCATAAATCATGTCCCTTTTCCTCCACACATTTCCCCCACAGTGACTCCAGCCTCCACTTACCCTTTGCTTCCTTGAGTTCTCTAGTTACAGCCTACACCACACATTGCAGCCTGCATACTACAGTTACTTCATCTGTAAGTGCCTTGCCTCCCAGGCCAGACGAGAAACTTCTGGAAGGCTGCAGCCTTGTTTTGTGCTTTGCTGCTCCACAACTCACAGCCTCACAGGGTGTTCTGCATGGTACAGGGACTTTTGGTAAAAACGGAGTTGTTTGAGCCACTCAGGAAAAGTAGGGGGTGGGAAACCTTAGCAATAAAGTGAAAGTTAATTCCTAGGACATAGCATTAGTCAGAGGGCATCTTGGTGAGGAAGGGCCAAATTCGATGGGACTGCAGTTGGTTTAGGAGTTGCAATGTCATGTTTAGATGCTAGCACCCCTGTTTCTCTGAGCTTGCATTTCATGTGATTAAACCAGGTGCTAAGCGGGGGAGGCTGTGACTGGGGTTCCACTCACCGCAGAAAGAATTTACCTCCTCCTCGCTGCACTGCCCAGAGCTCCCGGTTTATGTCCAGCCTTTCAGGCATGATGCCGATTTTGTAACCCAGTACTGTACATTCCCGGCTGTTCAAGCTGCCCTCTTTTATAGCTTTATAAATCTAAGCCTTGGTTACAGTTTATTTATGATTCTGGATAAAGCTTTCCTTTAAGATGTGAGGGCCCTAATGATTACCATCTGTGATGAATTCCCGTGACGACAATTTAGAGCTGGGATTTACTGTGCTATCTGTTCTGCCTTTCATTCCTAGACATGCTAAGTCAGACAGAGAGGCTCAAGAGATTCACGTCCTTTAAAGATGAAGGGAAACCCTCATCCTGGGGAAGGAGCTGCTGGTGCCTGGGGTCGAGTGCTCATCTGGCTTCAGATCTCTTCTAGAGCTGGCCACCAGGCTGGCCGAGAGGGGAGGCTAATTAATCAATGAATCCAGAAGCTCATGTACTTATTCTCTTCAATTGAAATAAGTCACTCTACTGTTTTTACCAGAGGCTGTTTTGTCCAGAGACAAAATCAGGAGCTCTCAGCCTTCTTCTGCCAATATCTCTGTTCATAATCCATGTTAGGATTCCCAGGGGTTTTCAAAAAAGCTGAAAGCATCCACAGACTAAAAGATGGTCTCTCACATCTGTCCTCTGAAGATGGGATGAAAGAGGGCAGTGGGGGCTGTGGGGGGAGGTGGGGAGGAAGACCTGAGGTCAGCACGTCCAGCTGCCGCCGTGGTGTCTTGGCCAGAGCAGCAGAGGGATGGAGATGGGGTGGGGTAAAATGGTGATGGTGGAGGCAAAGAGTCCTCCTTCCTCTGGTCAGTAACACCCTAGGGGTACACCCATGGGTCACCTACTCCAGAGCATTGTGCTGTGGTTCATTATAGACCCTCCCCCGCACTTCCCATCACCTAGTCCTTTAGAGCTGAGCACAAAAGTCCAGAGCGCTCATCGAGCAGCCAGAGGGGAGGGGCAAGCTCACAGCTTCTGCGTGGCCCCCACTGTGGGACACCCTACAGTGTGATGTGAGGTGGGGGTAATCATACCGCCTGTCACTTACAGGTATTAGGAGGACTCCCTTAATCAGTGTTATGAAGGGCTTGGAACAGTGCCTGGAGCATTGTGTTTAGCAAATGGAGTCTAATGCTGTCTCTCTGCAGATGGGGATGTGCAGACACAATAAGACCCTGTCTGTGGTGGAAAGGCCAGTTGGAGGTGGTATTAGGTGTTCCAACTCCTAGTTTAGTGCCTTCTGAGTGAGCTGCAGACTAGAGCTTCTATACTCCACACCTGGCTTCTATAATAAAACTGGTAAATAGGAAAAAATGTAGCAAAAATGTAGGGAAAAACAAAGCAGCCCCTAGAGCCTGCTCTCTTATGTTTGTTCTCTCCTCCTGTTGCCACTAAGTCCTGTAACTTATTTCTTATAGGACCTCCCACAGTGCACTGCACACACATTTGACTGATGTTGAATTTATCTTCCTGAAAAAAGGTGCAGACTCGGCATCAATAAATCCCTGGGGTAATATACAGTAAGACCCACAGTCTTTGTAAGAGGGGTGTGGTTACAATAAGTTCTTAAAACCTGGAGTCAGAGGTGCCAGCACAAACACGGTAACATTTAGACCATATAATTGGCCTAAAGATCAGTTCACACAACATCGTTTTTTGCTTGCAAGAGGATAATAGAAAGGCCAGATGTTCTCAGTGTCATGTAGGCCAGCAAATCTGCACCAGTGTTTGGTTAAAAGGTTGCTAGGACGATTGGAACTCTCACTTCATAACACTGGTCTTCGTGACCCAGTTTTATTTTCTACAGTATTGGTTTTGGGTGGTTTAATTCAGATCCAAGATTTGGCTTTGACCTCAGTTTACCTCAGCATCCTCATTTACAGGAATGAATGCCAATTATTTTCACACATTAGCAAAAATTTCTCAGATTAAATTCTAAGAAGAAAATGCAACAATATCTCCAGCTAAATGAAGGCTTAGCAGGATGCCAGCTGGCTTTCCTCCTAGGCTTGAAAGTACCATTTTGATTTGGCGGTATCTAATGGTGGTGGGAGGACTATTTGAAAAGTCCAGGTACATTAGCATCTTTATTTATCATCAAAACTCCGTCAGTTAAGTATCATTATTTTCATTGTACAGAAAAGAAACTAAAGTCTCACACCTATTTAAATAACTTGCTCAAGACTACACAGCCAGCAAGTGGCAGAGTGGGATTAAAACCTAGTTCTGTTTGCCTCAGGAACTCATCCTCTTTATACTGTATTCCTGAATATAGACTAAAAGTGCAAATCATTTCTTGAAAGACTTGTAGATAGCATCACACAGTGTAGCACTTGACCACGATCCAGCAGCTCTTGACACAGTCAAGCGATTCTTCCCGAACCTAAGTCTGGTCAATTCACTCTCCAGCTCAAAATTCTTCAGTGATTCCCCAACACCTTTAAAATAAAAGCCAAGCACCTCCACTGGCATACACGGCCCTTTGGGATCTGGTCTGTGCTTATGTCTTTCAATTGATGTTTTACTCTTTTCTTGCAGGATGTCCAGCTTGGTCCACCCTATGCCCTCCACAAATATTTGTTCAATGAGGAATATAATTTGCCATGTGGAACTCTACTCTAAATGTTTCCCATTAGAAACATTGCTCCTTAACTGGTTGGTGAGCACCTCTGAGGCACCCTCAAGGGCTTCTCCTCTGGAGCCTACTGTTGCTCTAAAGAGCCCAACGTTCAAGTTCAAGTTGGCACTCAACAAATACTGCTCACACATTGGAGCTCCGAGGTGCAGCAAGATGTCTTAGAAAGCTCTGATTTTTCCCTGCAGGTTTAGGCTCTCCAAAGGTCAAGGATCCATGAACACAGCTATGAGTTTAGGGCTTCTCAGTCACCTCCCCATGGTCTCCTTGGACATCTCCTAGGTTCTTGGAGAAAGGATGGCAAGAATCCTACGTACTTCCCTTGGTTTCCACACTCGAAAGGTTAATGTTACCTCTAACAATACTTTTTGGGTTACCTTTGATTGCTTTATCAAAGGAAATTGTTCCTCAACAAAAAGCTTTGCCTAAATTGGAGGTGACATATTCTGAAATGGTTATGATGAAATGGTCAGGATGAAAGATCTTGTTGATCAGGTTCTGGATTTCCCTGGGTTTGAACTCCAGGCATTGATGGTCTGAGGCGTTTAGAGACAGGACACTGGTGCTGGGGGCTGTGGTCTGCCTTGTGGGTTGCGGTCAGGAGGTAGAGTTCTACCTCTAGTTCTTCCACTAACATACTCACTGTGAAACCTGGGGCAAGTCACTTTCTCTCTATGGGCCTCGGTTTCTTCATCTGTCCAATAAAGTTGTACCAGCTAGATGACGTTCAAGGGCCTTTCAGCCCTAATATTCTATAATTCCATCAACACTTTTTGTTTTGAGATGGAGTCTCACTCTGTGAGAGTGATCTCAGCTCACTGCAACCTCCGCCTCCCGGGTTCAAGCGATTCTCCTGCCTAGGCCTCCCAAGTAGCTGGAATTACAGGCGTGTGCCACCACACCTGGCTAATTTTTTTGTATTTTTAGTAGAGACAGGGTTTCGCCATGTTGGCCAGGCTGGTCTCAAACACCTGACCTCAGGTGATCTGCCAGCCTTGGCCTCCCAAAGTGCTGGGATTATAGGTGTGAGCCACTGCACCTGGCCTCCATCAAAATTTGAATTCCTTTGAAAACTTTTCCTTGGATAATTTAATCTGAATTCTTTTGGGGCAGCCAGTTTGCACATTTCTTTATACTAATTAGTTTGGCTAATGCTTTGTATTGCATGTTTTTCTGGTTGGTCATTAGATTTTTAAAAATTAATAAATTGAAACTTCAAAATTGGAGGTCTGCCTTCTGCTTTTCTATTATTGTGGTAAGAGTTTGAGCTTGCCTGCAACTTCTGAATTTGGGTTTGTGGGATGACAGGGAGATGTGAGAAGAGGTGTGGGCCGATTGTGTGCAAAAGACTTGCCAGTGGTGAGCTCCTGTGTGCTGAGTGTTATGAGACATCTGTTTGGGCATCAGGCACGCTCCGTGGAGTGGGAGCTGGACTTTGGAGATGGTTAAAAATATGCTATGGCCTCCACAGATTAAACCAAATAGTTTCCTATGAACAGAGGTCATCTAAGGAAATTGGATTTCACAGGAAGAACACTAAAATAATTAGATTGTAAAAGTATAACATATATGCCAAGTTTCCTCTGACAAATACCTTTTCTCTCTGGCCTAGTTCTCCCATTGATTATCTTATTTTGGAGGGCTGTAGGTATTTCTCAAGTTAACTAATGAATTAGGTTTCCAAAGTCAGTTGTTTGGAGTTATGAGCATAGTTTCTAACTGAAATCATTCTTGTAAACTCAGGCTAGACCACAAAACCTCATTGACATATTGAAGGCAATTGACATAATCCTGCCGAAGATGGTGCTCTACTGATGAATTAAACACATGAACAATGAATGGATGGCTGGATTGGATGACTTAATAGTTAGCCTTCTACCCTATGATTCTCTTCATTTGTTAATTTATTTATGCATTTATCCTTTTGACAAATGGGTTTTAAGTGCCGGCTATGTCCTCAAAGGTGCTGCAGACAGTATTCAGCAAATGTTGAGGTCCCTGTCCTCATGAAGAATACAGTCTAGAGGTGAAGACAGACAGTAGTCAAATGGACCCCAGCAACCACATTTGTGATCTGTGACCCTGAGCTTGGCCACAGTTGATTGGACCAGTTGATTGGACAACTATGCTGAGCTAGACCAATCAGATTCTCTCTCCTGTGAATTTGGAATGACCACTGAGTGACAGGTAGTTAGTTAGTCAGGGCTGATCATTTGAATAGAGGGAATGTAAAGTGGGAACCTGGGGATGAGGGAGCAGCCATCTTCTGCCACAGTCAGGGAGAAGCAGGGAAAGCTCTGATTCTGTTTCGTAAAGATCCTTCATACTCATTCATTCTGCACTGCCCTCATTGTTGCTCATCTTCTAACACTTGGCCACCAAGTAAACCAGTCTTCCTGCTTTCAGCCTTTCCCTTTCACTTCGATATTTTGGTTTTCCATGTAAAATTCATACACATGCGCACACACATATATAAATAAAAATGTGCATATACATACATATATATGTATGTCTACATATGTATAGATAGAGGTATGTATAAAATGTATGTATACCTGTATACATAAAAATGTGTAGATACACAGACGCATTCAAAGTTATCTTTCTGGCCAGGTGAGGTGGCTCATGCCTGTAATCTCAGCACTTTAGGAGGCCAGCACAGGTGGATCACTTTAGCCCATGAGTTAGAGACCAGCCTGGCAACACAGTGAGACCCTGTGTCTACAAAAAATAAAAAAAAATTGGCCTGACATGTGTGCCTTTAGCCCCAGCTACTTGGGAGGCTGAGGCAGAAGGATGCCCAAGAGTTTGAGGCTGCAGTGGGCTATCATGGCACCGCTGCAGTGCATTCCAGCCCGGGCAACAGAGCGAGACCCTGTCTTGCTCCTTCCCCTTCCCCAAAGCTGGAGCCACAGGCAAAGAGAAGGGTGTGTTGTGAGTGGTGATGCTCTGATCCTTCTCGGCTCCCTTTTCTCCACCTCAAACTTGCCCTGCCTATAAATCTCATAATAGCCTGCCTTTTATGTGCTGTTCATGGAAAGGGATCCAAGGTCAACTCTTTTAGTTATTTGATTCATTTTGCTGACACACATACTGGCACGTTCTCCATAATAATGTCTTTGGATGCCAGAACTGAGGGTAAGATGAAAGCACACAGGAAATATTTGGTAACACAAGGAAACTAGAAAAATGAAGGAAAGGGTAGAAATAAAAATGGCATCTCTTTAGTGGGACATGTGTAAATACAAGGTTTGTCGAGAATTAATGTTGAGATATGACTTATTTAACAATAAAATTCCCTTTTTCCATCCGATTACACAGTTCTTTGTTGAAAATTTGAAAAATACACAATGAAGAAAGAGGAAGGGAGAAGGGAGTGTTAAATTATAGCATTCAGAATTAATATTTTGTGCTTATCTTTACAGAACACAGACACACACCCAGTGGTGGATTTATTTACGAAAATGGGATCATCTGTATGAAAGTTTTAAAGTAGTTACTGTGACCATTTCTCCCCTGTCATTTTCAATGGTTGCATAATCTTCTATCACATGGAAGCACCAAATGCAGTTAAGAATTTCTTTATTGTTGGGTATTAAGAGTGTATCTAATTTGTCTCTATTATAAACAATGTGGTGATAAAACTATTTATCCATAAATATTTTCATACATCTGTCAATTGTTTTAGAACAAATTGTTTGAGGTAGAATTTCTGGGTCAAAGTTTATGCACATTTTAACAGTTTTTGATAATATATTGTCAAACTGTCTTCTAGAAAAAGTGATATTCATTCGTAGTTCCAATACTATTTTATGAGAATTTCTATTTCCCTACACTTTCAATTACAGAGTTTTAGAATTAAAAATTTTTGCCAATTTGACTATCTGAAGGAATTGTATTATTGTTTCCATGTTCACTGTCTTATTATTTGTGAGATGAAAGTTTTTAAAATGTGTGTGTGTATATATGTAAAGATATATGTGTATATACATATACATATATACACTCACACATACACACATATATATACACACACCCACATATATATATACACACACACTACATATGATTTGTCCGCTCATATACTTTGCCCACTTTTACTGAGGTTTTGATCTTTTTTTATTGGCCTTTTTTATTGATTTGTAAGAGCTCTTTATAGAGTAACGATGAAACTGGTTGATATGGTTAGGTTTTGTGTCCCCACCCAAATCTCATCTTGAATTGTAATCCCCATGTGTCGAGAAAGAGAAGTGATTGGGTTATAGGTGCAGTTTTCCCCAAGCTTTTCTCATAATAGTGAATATGTTTCATGAGAGCTGATGGTTTTTATAAAGGGTAGCTCCCCTGCGCTCGCTCACATGCTTTCTCACCTGTCGCCATGTAAGACATATTTGCTTCCCCTTCTGCCATGATTATAAATTTCCTGAGGCCTCCCCAGCCATATAGAACTGTGAGTCAATTAAACCTCTTTTCTTTGTAAATTACCCGGTCTTGGGTAGTTCTTTATAGCAGTATGAGAGCAGACTAATACACTGGTTATGTAAGCTATTTTTTTTTTTTGGGGTGTGATTTTTAAAATTTTGCTGATGGTATTTTTTGATGTACAGAAGTTAAATAAGTTTATGTGGGTAGCCAATTATATCAATCCATAGAGTCTATTCTTTTTTTTTTTTGAGACGGGGTTTCACTCTGTCACCCAGGTTGGAGTGCAGTGGTGTGATCTCAGCTCACTGCAACCTCTGCCTCCCAGGTTCAAGTGATCCTCCCACCTCAGCCTCCCAAGTAGCTGGGACTACAGGAATGTACCGCCACACCTGGCTAATTGTTTTGTATATTCGGTAGAGATGGGGTTTCACCATGTTGCCCAGGCTGGTCTCAAACTGCTGAGCTCGGATGGTCCACCAGCCTTGGTCTCCCAAAGTGCTGGGATTACAGGTGTGAGCCACTGCCCCTGGCCCATAGAGTATATTTTTTCATATCCTTTAGAAAGGCCTTCATCAGGGCTGGGCACGGTGGCTCCATGCCTGTAATCCCAGCACTTTGGGAGGCCAAGACAGGCAGATTACCTGAGTTTGGGAGTTTGAGACCAGCCTGACCAACATGGAGAAACCCTGTCTTTACTAAAAATACAAAATTAGCTGGGCATGGTGGCACATGCCTGTAATCCCAACTACTTGGGAGGCTGAGGCCAGGAGAATCACTTGAACCCAGGAGGTGGAGGTTACGGTGTGCCAAGATTGTGCCATTGCACTCCAGCCTGGGCAACAAGAGTGAAACTCTGTCTTAAAAAAAAAAAAAAAAAAAAAAGCTTTAATCATTCTTTTTTTTTTTTTTTTTGGTTATGTTATAGTTTCACTTTTCCATGTTTATAGAATGTGGACTAAAGAGCCAAACTACTAGGATTCAAGAGATCTGGTTCTGCAACTTACTGTGTTATCTTGGACAAATTAATTACCTTCTGTTTTCTTTTCTGTAAAATGGGTTAAATAATTGATCCTAGCTCATGAGATTATTGTAAAGATTAATGAAAATAATAAATAACTTTTTTAAATTTTTGAGACTGAGTTTTGCTCTTGTTGCCCAGGCTGGAGTGCAATGGTGCAATCTCAGCTCACTGTAATCTCTGTCTCCCAGGTTCAAGCGATTCTCCTGCCTCAGCCTCACAAGTAGCTGGGATTACAGGAGTGCGCCACCTGGCCAATTTTGTATTTTTAGTAGAGATGGGTTTTCACCATGTTGGTCAGGCTGGTCTCGAACTCCTGACCTCAGGAGTCCTTGGCCTCCCAAAGGAACTCCTGACCTTGGGAGCACTTTGGCCTCCCAAAGTGCTGGGATTACAGGCATGAGTCACTGTGTCGAGCCTATAAATAACTTTGAACGGTGCCTGACATATAAAATTACCCAGTAAATGTTAACTATTATCATCTGGAATATATTTTGCTATGAGGTGTGAGGTGCAAGTTCAAATTTATTTCATCTTTTTCTAAATCAGCCAATTGTGCTAACTCAGAAATACCATTTGTTAAATAATCTACCACCTTCCAACTAATTTAATGCCAGCCTTATATGGCAGATTCTCACTTGTTCTTTCATTTGTGTTTTCAGACCTCTGTTCCACTTCTCTGATGTGTCTGTCTATATCTGTAGCAGCAGTTTCCACTGTTATAGTTTCACAATGTATTGTAATATTGATCTTATAAGTCTATCTTTATTGTTTTTCAAAATTATCTGCACTATTCTCATCTGATTGTTCTTCCAAACAATAATTTAGAATAATATAATTCATAAATTAAGTTGGAGAAAATGGCCTTTTATATTTTTATGTTTTCTCATCCATCAATAGCACATTCCAAATTTGTGATTTTTGAATGTAAGTTCCAGCCTTCTTTAAACATTTATTCCTAGATTTATTTTATTGTCGGTATTGTAAAGTTTAACTTTTCTCTATTTTAGCATCCTACTCTTAGTATATTTATTTTGTATTTAAATATTTTACTGAATTCTCTTACAGTATTTCTGTTGATATAATTTAATATTTTCCATTTCTAATATTTACCTATTATTACATTTTCTTGTTTTATTGCATTGATTAGAAATGATGTCAGGCGCCCTTATCTTATTCTTGTCTTTAGTGGGAATACCTTCAGTATTTCATAATAGTTTAGATATCCTTACTTCTGTTAAAAATATACTTTAATTCCAGTTTAAGTGTTTAAAAAATTTAAGCAAATATCAAATACCTTTTTGATACAAAGTAAGATAACCCTATTGATAGTTATTTTATTCATGTTAGGGAAATAATTTCCTATTCACAGTTGATAGTTTCAAAAAGTAATATTTTAAATTCTATCAGAATCTTTTTGATATCAAGATCATTACATTATTCCTATATTTTCACCTACTGATATATATTTTATAAATTCTTTTCTAATAAAAATTATCTGCACATTTCTGAAATAAACTTTTGAAAAGTTCTGAAATTAATTCTCTTTGACTTAGGATTTTTGCACCCAAATTCACAGGTGAATTTGGCCATGTTTCTTTTGTTGTGAGCTACTTTTCATCAAGATTATGTTAACTTCACAAAACAATTTGGGAGGATTTTCATCTCTTTATATGTTCTGTATTTCCAAAATAGCATAAGAATTACTTGTCTTATAACAAGTACATAAGCATGAGATAATTCTCTCAAAAATTTTCTAGACATGCTGTTATTTAAAAGTATAGTTCTTTGATGCCTTTAAAAATTTTTGCCACAGATATTGACTTTTTCAGGTTTTGTACTTTTTTTGAGTCAATTTCTGTAATTTATCCTTTCTTAGAAAATCATTCATTCATCAAGATTTTAGAAGCATTTGCATAGATTTTACTTTGTCCACAGGGCATTCTTACAGGTAAACAAATCTCCTTATTTGTTGTGATAGCCCTTTTGTCTTTCTTAATAATTACATATTTTCATGTTCTAACCTTTTTCGGATTTGTCTTTCAAAGATTCATCGATAATACTGGTAGTTCCAAAGAAATTCTTAAAGACTTATTTCTCAGTTCTACTGATTTTGCTTTGTTTTCATTAATTTGTTCTTCATTCATAGATTGTGTTTCTGCTTTCTGTAGAGTTGTTTCATATTATTTTCTAAGTTTTAACTAATTCTTACCTCATTTGTTTTCATTTTTTCTTGTTTAATAATGAAAGAATTTAGGGCTATGATGTTTCCAAATCCCACAAGTTTTTATTGAGATGTTCCAATTGTCATTATTTTCTAGGATCCCAGTTAATTGCAGTTTTGATTTCCTCTTGGACTGAATAGTAATTTATAAGACTGCTTTAAAACTTCAAAGTGCTTTTTTTTTTTTTTTTTTTGAGACAAGCTCTCGGTCTGTCGCCTAGGCTGGAGTGCAGTGGTGTCTAATTGCTTTTTTAAAGCAAGAGTTTAATCCCTTATTGCTAAATTCTAGATTTTTATTTTTATTTTTAGTGGTATATGTGGACTCTAAAAATTATATGTTCTCTCTTTTTTCAGGTTTTCTTTGTGGCCTAAGTTATAGTTGATTTTTACAAGTTAAGAAAATAATATGAATTATTTATTTGAAGGGTGCTGTTAAATATCCATGAATCATTTTTTGATTCGATTTAATTAAAACCTCTATATCTTTTATTTACTTTTTCATCTGCTTGCTTTATTGAAGTCCAAGGGTGGTTGTGAGTTTATTAAGTTACTTTTCTGCAATGTTTTACACAATTATATTTGCACAAACTTTGCCCTTTAATCACTGGGCCACCCAAGAGTAGCAGGGAGGGTGCTCTTTCAGGGCTCTCTGGGCAGAAGGAAAATCTTCCATCCCAAATAATTCTTGCTTCCTGTTTGTGGTGGTGGTAGCTTATCTGCAAAGGTGGCTGCCATCTTTTCCTCCTGTAGTACACATGTGCTGTGGTGAGGAGGGGTCTATGCCTCTACTCCCTTGAATCTGGGTTGGCTGTGATTGTTTTGAATATAATGGAAGTGATGTTGTGCTGGCTTTGAGCCTGCCTCTGAGGCCTGACAGTTTCTGCTTCCTGTTTTTGGTGCCCTGAGCCTCCATGTAAGAAATCCTGGCTGGTCTACTGCAGGGAGGCCTGTTGAGGTACAATGAAGGCGGTCAAAGGAGTGAAGAAGCCCTCTGGGATGTCCAATCAACCTTCCAGTGATTCCAGCCCCAGCCGCCATCTGACTGCAACTTCATGAGAGACTATAAATGAGAACTACCCAACTGAGCCCAATCGACCCAAAAAATATGAGGAAAAATAGCAAATTATAGTTTAAGTCATTAGGTTTTTGGATGGTTTGTTATGGAACAATACTGAAACAAGAAGCAACTCATCTCTTTGCCTAGTGGGGTCATTCATGGTGTGTGGAAGCTGAGTATGAGTTATAGGTTTCTCTTTTTTTTTCTGGATTCTGAACTTGGCACCCTTCCTAAAGTTGCTGTGAAGGATCCTGATCTGTGCTTTAGTCATTGCCTGACGGACTAGGACTTTATGCCACTGGAACCCAAGGTCCCCAGGAGAAAGATGGGATAACTGGATGACAGAAAGATATAACCCCAAAGGTAATCATCACACATTTCCTTTTTTTGTCCTCTGGATGTTATCCTGCAGTGTTCATTTTGAAATGTAGGTTATAGATTAGATGAAGAAAATGTGGTACATATACACCATGGAATACTATGCAGCTGTAAAAAAGAATGAGATCATGTCTTTTGCAGGAACATGGATGGAGCTGGAGGCCATTATCCTTAGCAAACTAAAGCAGGAACAGAAAACCAAATACTGCATGTTCTCACTTATAAGTGGGAGCTAAATAATAAGAACTTATGAACACAAAGACAGAAACAACAGACACTGGAGTCTACTTGAGTGGGGAAGGTAGGAGGAGGGAGAGGAGCAAAAAAGATAACTATTGGGTACTGGGCTTAATACCTGGGTGATGAAATAATCTGTACAACAAGCCCCCATGACACATGTTTACCTATGTAACAAACCTTCACATGTACCCCCCAACCTAAAATAAAAGTTAAAAGAAATATAGGTTGTTATGTTGGTGAGAAAGGGCTGAACTCAGGACTGGGAAAGATGTTGCAATCTGGAAAGGGGTTTTTGCCTGTTTACACACTTGTGCATGCTTACTTGTGTAAGCTGAGCCTATGACATCCTATCACCTTCTCTCACGCTGCCAGTGGGTAGCTCAAGGTTGAAAAGTCTCTCCCGATTCTGAAGTCGGGCTAAATACATATACTCAAATTGCCATTTTGACTTGAAAATCTTAAAAAATATTAATAAATACTTGGACACAGAGGAAACACAGTAAGATAAAGTAGCCTTGCCATCAAAATAGGGATGAACAAACTCTGTCCTAAGGCTATATGAAATGCTAACTGTCCATGTCTACGCTACGCGTAAAGTTACAACTAACTACTTGCCATACAAATGAATGAAATTGTAAGGCCAGGTGGTAAAGGACTCACTCTGATGGCCCCTGAGGAAGGTCAATAAACTATCATAGCTAAAAAAGGCAAAAATATTCTAGATGACATAAGGAAATAAAACCTCCTTGTCTGATGCTTAAATCCCTTCTTTAAATCTCATAGCACTATATGAAATCATGGCATGTTATGTTTGCACCTGTTTAGTTCTGACAAATTTCAAAAAATAAAGACAAAATAAAATAATAAATTGAAAGACTATACTAATGGTCATTCTAAGTAGTTAGAGTCATTTAACTGGGGACAGGAAAAATATCCTCAAGATTCTTAACAGGCAAGACAGAAAGGGCAAGAAGGAAGATTGAGTGGGGAAGGTAGGAGGAGGGAGAGGAGCAAAAAAAAAACTATCTGGAGAAAGGAGATTAGGAAAAGTGATCAGGTGGCCAAAGTGCTGTCACTAAACAGGGACTGGCTCTGAGAATTCAAACCTTTCAAAGGGGCAAGACAAAGAATTATGCAGAGATACCCTGTGTAGTATACTTTAGAGGTGGCAGAGAAAGTTGAAAACATTAAGAGGAAGCAAATCATGCTGAGTGGTGACCCAGTGTGGCACATCCTAAATATTGTTTCTTAACTTTGCTCTTCTTAAAACCAGCCATTGGTACTGACCATCTTCTCTTCATCAATGGCATCAAGTCCAATGTACACTCCTGAGTCCTGCCAAGCAGTGTAGCAATAACTTCTCCAAAGAGCCTGGTTTTAATCAACATTTTGGATGGGTCTCACTAATACTTTAGATTTAATGCACTTTTCTAAGATTTAAAAAAAAAAAAAAAACCACCATGGCATGGTCATGCTGAGTGAAAGTCTGACCCAGGATGAACTAATATTATTTAGAGTCTTCCTTCTTGCCCTTTCTGTCTCGCCTGTTAAGAATCTTGAGGATATTTTTCCTGTCCCCAGTTAAATGACTCTAACTACTTAGAATGACCATTAGTATAGTCTTTCAATTTATTATTTTATTTATGTTGAGGTATTTGCTTTAAATATTGGTGCCAGAAGATAAACCAACTAAGATTGTTTGGTCAAGAGCATTATTTAGCTTGGATGTGAAAATGTAAAATTATGAAATTACTGATTCATCTGGTGCACAGTGCTAACATAATCCTGCTCCATATATACAAGCTCATGGATGAAGGTTTGTTTTCTTCTTTTGCACCAATGCGAGGAATGCCATCTTCAGGATGAGTTCTTTTCCTATGCCAGTAGCTGTCAACACCTTTTCCCCAAAATGGAATATTAATTTTTTTTTAAAAAGAACAGGTTTGCTTCTGTGCTTCCTGTATTGTTGCCAGTGAGTGGCACTGTTATGGACCGAATGTGTGTGTCTCCCCAAATCCATGTGTTGAAGCCTCAGCCTCCAATGGGGTAGTATTTGGGGGGGTGGGGTCTTTGGGAGGAACTTAGGGTTGGATGAGGTCACGAGGGTGCCTCCCTCATGATGGGGTTGGTCCCCTTAGAAGAAGAGTTTCCACGGGGCTTGTTTTCATTCTACTCACACATGCACCAAGAAGTGGCTATGTGAGCACACAGCCTGGAAGAGGGGCCTCACCAGAACCTGATCACACTGGCACCCTGATCTCAGACCTCCAGTCTCCAGTACTGTGAGAAAATAAATTTCTGTTGTTTCAGGCCCACAGTCCATAGTATTTTGTTATGGCAGCCTGAGCACACTAAGAGAAGCATCCTAAATGGGTAGGTGTCTGCTAGGTTCACAGCACTTCACACATGCACCTTTTTCCTATCCCACAACATTGTCACACTGGCCAAGCCCCCTACTCATATGTATTCATTTGAGGGACCAGTTGTTTGTTATGGAGTGAAAAGTTTCATACTAATCCCATCTGCCACTCACCGAGTGCTTATGCTGTGCCAGGCTTGGTACTAGCTGCTTTATATTCATCAACTCATTTTGTTCTCCTAAAAGCACCATTGGTTAATATCCCCATTATCCTGATTCAAAAATGTAGAAATGGCTCAGAAAGGCTGCGTAATTTTCCCAGGCTATCTCTGTAAATAAGTGACTGAGTGAAGATATAAATCCAGGTCTGTTTAGACTCTATGCTCTTTCTTTTGAGCAACATGTGCTTTTAGATTGGAATGAATCTCGGGCAGAATGAATCAAGAAGCATAGCCATGAAAACAGTTGGCCACCAGTAATATTACCCATTTGAGAAGTTTCCATGGGTCCCAACACTTACCCAGCCTCCGTTGTTCTGTTCCAGCTTTCCATGTCTCTATTTCTTCCTTCTTTAGGATTTCAGTGCCCTGCAGCAGCCCTTCCTAGAGAAGTGCCTTGTGTATCCCTATCCCTTTTTCCAATCATAATTTACTTGTCTTATGTGCCTGTCCCCTTATAATCCTCTGTGCCTTCTAAGGGACAAACCTCTAATCAGATCCACAAGCTGGGGCCACTATAGTGGTTTATTTCTTAATAGGCTCTATCTTTCTATAGACACAAAAATATACTATGACAGAGATTGATAACTGTCTCCCATATGCATTTTCACTTTCTTCCTTTAGTAGTAGAACTCCTGAGTTCCACTGGCCACATGACCAGCCAGCAATGACTACATTTCCCAGCCTTCCTTGCAAAAGTTGCTTCAAGAGGCAGTAAATGATGCTGAGCTTGACCTAGTGTGATGCAAGGATTGCAGGTGGGTGTGGCCTCCTTTGCATCAAGGTGTGGCCATGTAATCTATGCTCTGGCCAGCTGAACGTGAGCAGAAATTATATGTCCAAATTCTAAGCTGTGCCTTAAAGGGCACACCCTAGCCCATTTCATTGTTGGACTATGCTGACAAGAACCACACTCTTGGGGTGGTGGAGAAACAAGATGGAAGGAGTCTGGGCACCTGACAGCATGGAGCTGCCAGGTTGACTCTGGACAGTTTATTCCCAGAGAGTTATATGTGAGAGGGGAAAAAAAAGTTCGATGGTTGAAGCTTGTATTATTTTGGGCTTTTGGTAGGTCAGCTGAACTTCTAACCTAAATAATATAATTCAAGAAAGGAACCTTCTGACGACAATATTTTATTCTAAAGGAGCGGCCCCAGTGCTGGGCATTTGGGGTGCTGTGGTCGGCTCTTGTGGTGATCTTCTGGGATTAGGCTGGGCTTTGGGAAGCCTCTTACTTTTTGACCATGGAGTTGGATGCCCACCTTTAAAGAGGTGAGACCTGCCCAGCTGGCTCCCAGAAGCCTCTAGACTGTTTCCTGGACTTATCTGCTTTTTAGGTAAGGGCTGCCATGATCCTGCCAGAGTGCCTCTCAGATAAAACTAAAGGAAGACAGTAGTCAAAACCCTGAAGTATTCCGGCTGATGTCAGACAGAGAAATAGAAAATTTACAGCACTCAAAATCTGGGATTCATTTAGGAGTAAAAAAAAAAGCATGAAGTTATCCAACCTCAAAACTGTTTTCAGGCTTCCACTGGGCCCCAATACTCTTCCTAATTGCAAGACCATGTAGAAGTTGGATCTGAAATAAGACCATGAGCCAGTATCAAAATGCCCCATTTTCATGGTGCACGAAATGCTTCAAGAATCCAGCCTGCACTAATTAAATGTCTGTGATACTTCTCCCCAGGCTGGGCTGAGCTTGTGTTCTGTATGATCTGGGAAGAAATGGTTGTTGGATTCATATTGAGATTGTAAGAGGAATCTTTAAGAGGAAAAAAATATATACGTTAAATCTTTTGGAAAGAGGCAGGGTAAAGCTTTGGGGGGATTTCAGCACCTGGATTATAAATAAAGAATGTTGCTAATTACCAATGAGTTTTATTCGTTCATTAAAAGTGGACTCAGCAGAAAGGTCCACTTGGAGAGATGACAAACGGTATGACCTCTATTTCATTTCTTCTATTTCAATGGTTCCTCCTAGTTGCACAAACCCTTACCAGGATAACAAGGTCACCCCAAGTACCTGGATGGGCCTCTGACCCCAGAATTCTTCTCAGCCTCCTCTCACTGCTTATGTTGCTGCTCCTGGCTTGCAGCATTTCTTACTTCTCAACCACCATTTTGGCTCCTAGGCTCTCCCATTTCCTACCGATTGATGAGGCCTTTGGAACTAGCTTGACCTTTGTCTTCCTCCGGCCTCATGACCTGCTCCACATCCTTCCCCAATTGACTGGTCTTTCACTAGGTCCCACTCTACAGGGGATGAGGTCTGGGCCCTGGAGGAGCCTCTCTGAGCTAGATCCCAGGGCCTGCTCACAGAGATCAGCCCTGGAGTGAATTCAGCCAGAGAACCCAAATAAACTCTGTGAATCCAGACAGTCCAGGAAAAGAAAGGTGACCTCATGCTTAGTAAGAACAATCTCTGTTCAGTCTCCAAAGACCCTGAAATGAGTGGGGGTGCTCGTGGTTTGGCCCACTCCCCCGAGCTGTGGCTACCAACCCTCTCATTGAGGAACAGGATTCTTGAGGCTGAGAGATGTGGCTGGGACTGAGGCAGAGGAATGCAATGGAGGGGCAGTGTAGGGACACACTGCAGTTCTGAACAGCTCACTCTGATTTTCTGGGAGCCTTAGCTATGCAGTGGTTGAAATTATGAATAAGCAAAAAGCCCAATAGTAACAGCAATACTCCTTGTCCTCTTTCTGGCCATCACAATTCCCACCTGGCCCTTTCCTGCCTTTCAGCCTTCTTTCTTTCAAGGCAGGGACTTTGTCGTATTATTTGGTTTTGGCCTAAAAGAAGCTCTGGAATAGCATCCAACATTTGCTAGTGTTCAATCCATAAGCTCCCTGAAGAGGCTAAAGAACTACATTGTGAAGCTGGAGAGGGAGTTTGGGAGTTTGCATCGTCAGTTTCTCTAAACTTGTTGCTTTTTCTCAGCTCGCCTCTCTCCTGCATCCTATCTCCCTTGCTTCTCCCCTATCCATGAGGTTAATGAGTGCCTCTGGTAGTGAGCTGAGCAGAACACCAAAATTTCCCTGCCTTGAGGTGTCTTCTTCCTACTCTCTGTACCCCGGACATGTCCAGACTACCACTTGGTCTGATATATATATTTTTAAATTATGTAATAAAATAAAAAATAAAATTTTAAATTCATTCTGTCACCCAGGCTAGAGTGCGGTGTCACGATCATGGCTCATTGCAGCCTCAACCTACTGGGCTCAAGCGATCCTCCCACCTTGGCCTCCCGAGTAGCTGGGACTACAGGCATATGCCACTGTGCCTGGCTCAGTCTGATATTTTCAACATTAGGGATCCCCTGTGGGTATCTCATGGAGACTCCGTTTAAAATGCCAGAGTGTTACCCAGGAGAGAAATTCCCTGAACACGGGCATCCAGTAACATGTGGGTTAGCCAGCATAAAGATCTATTCTTCTGAGGCCAGGGAAAGGGTGCTCGGGACTGTGAAATTTGAGTGGTGGTGATCGGGATAAAGGGACACAGGAAGGTCAAATTTTGAGGGAATGGGGGGAGGCAAAAGGACCAAAGTGTGCAGAGCACTACAGAGAAGGGAAGAGAGGGGCTGGCCAGGAGGTTAGCACACGAGCTCATTCACACAGGCTGGGAACACCACAGAAAACGGAGGGAGGGTGACACTCTAGATGTCTTCAGGCAGCTTCTGACCTGGAGCTTACCTACCCAAACTGTGCAGTGAGCCCAAGAGAGACTTGTTTAATCTCCAAGAAGATTTCTCTTCATATGTTAGTCACACGGTATAATGTGTACTAAGCGCAAATATTAATATTTTAGGAGGAATACTTTTGTAACAGAGAGTGGAGTTGAGACTCTTCTGCCTCTTATGTCATTTTCATGGGAAAATGACATTTTCCAAGCTGCCAGGAGCCACAGATTTTCATGTTTGGGGATCGAAGAGCAGCTGTATCTGAAGACTGCTGTGCAGGATCATGCCAGAGTGTCTGCCAATCCTTTATGCTCCGGTCAAGAGAGCAATGGTGGGGCCCTGCAGGCTCTTTCCCTAGGGATGGAATGGAATGCAAGCCCATGTTCCGAAACTTGGAAGTAGGGCACTTGCAGGGAGGTAGAGATTTGAGGGCAGGAGAAGGGAATAGGGAGGAAAAAAGGTGACAAAACTAAAGTGAAGGCAGCAGCAGGACATGGTACTTCATTCTTCCCATAAACAGAACAATTATATGGCTGATTACCATCTGGATTACCTTTCGCCTACTTTCAAAGTGTGTTGCCACAATCTTCCGTCAACAAAAACCAACAGTGATCTCAACCTTCTGTTTCAGAAGGTTGGTAGTTACATGAACATTACTTCTGATTTGAGTCTTTGACATAATGATCATACACAATCTGACGATTGATGAGGATGGTATCAAAAGGAAAATTCCCAGTCTGTAAGCCTAGAAAGTGCTTCTGAGGAGATCCTATTTGTGTTTTTGGCTGGCTTATGCCAAAGATAACCTGGAATCTGTATCAGTACAGGTCATCTCTCAAAGGCTATTGGCACACTAGCTGGCTTTTTCTATTACCTTAAATGCTACTCAGGGGCCCTGGCCATGCAGCTATAGTAGACAGCATTCAACTTGTCATTGGCAGGACCAGGTGGAGATGAGAACACAGTTTATGTGCCAGAGTTGAAAACTCTAAGGGAAGGGTGGAGGTGTGGTTTTTGCTCATTACATACCCAAAGGTTAACTGAAATTGGGTATACACCTACATTTGAGATCAAGCAAATAATCTGTAATTTTTAGCCGTTTCCTCCTTTAGGGAATTCATATTTCCTTAAGCAAGCAAGGTCTTGCCTGATTTTCTGATATTCTTTCTCTTAACACCTCAGTTTGATTATTCTGATTTAAAGAATCTAGCACACAATGAAGATATTAAAACCTTCTTCACTTTAAGCAAACCTCCTCAAAAATTAGAACATTTTGGGTCATTTTTGTCATGATGATGACAATGATGGTGTTGATGACAATGATGTTGGCCCTTGTTTGATCTAAGCTTCAACAGTGACCTCCCAGTTTGGATCAACCTTACTGGAGCTAAAGGAGACGATCTTGAGTTGCTTTGCTCACGTACTGAGTGCTATCCTTCCAACGACAGCTTTCCTTATTCTTCCATTTGTGTAATAAGGAAGTAGGAAAACTCAGGACTTTCATCTCTTCAGGCTGGTAAATTCGTAGGAAAGAAAAGTTACCAAACAAAAGAGAAAAGAAAATGGGAGGAAGACTGCAGGGGACTTGGAGAGTGACACAGGAATTAGAGAATAGAATTCTCTAATTCTTTAGAATTTCTCTTCTAAAGAAGAGAAATTGGCTCTGAGTAAGGCATGGCATTTCCTTTGGCCTGTTAATGTCCAAGTTACAGGTCACACGAGTCTGTACAGCTTTCCTCCCTATCCATGCACCCTTGAAGTGATCTCAAGTCCTGGGCCATCTTCCAGCCTGCACAGGCCTCCGGGGACCTTCTGAGTAGAGGTGACCTGACGCTGATCAGAGCTACTCCAGGCTGGAGGAGAGCCAGCTCCTTGCTTCTCCACACTGGACCTCAGGGTCTCCGAAAGGTGGGACATGCTGATAGTAAAGAGCCTCTTTCTGAAGGCAAATCATAAAGACATGCATTCTTTAAATAAAAGGGTGTCACCTCCCCTCATATCTGAATGCACATTAAAGAGCACAAAAAGCATCAGTTATAAAAAGTGATTACAAAACTGTAATTTATGCAGAATGGAACCTCACAGAAGGTTCTGGGCCATGCAAAAGTGGTTTATACACCACAAATGTCAGAGTCTCACAGCTTCAGAACATTTCCTTGTGAATGAGAAGAGTCCTCTGAGTTTCTCATCTTGATATGCAAGGGCTGGGGCTAGGTCCCTTCTGCAGGAGTCTGAGGCAACCTGGATAAGGATTCCTCCTCCTCCAGCATCTTTTCGCTCTCCACCCCTTCTTCACCATCCAGTGACTCCAGGGTCACCCCCGGCCCGCTTCTGGTCTGCTGTTATTCTGCCTGATATTACAGTAGCCTCCTAAATGGTCTCTGGGGAAACGAAATTTTTCTTGGGTTGCTTGTTTGTAACTAGAGAGTTCATTACTACTGTTACAGAGAATGACTAACTACAACTTTGCTGTGGGGGCAGATGGAGACAATGACAGTTCTGTCACTCTGGAATTAATATCTGGGAAGACATCACTGTCCACTTCAAATCACTGAAGGAATATTGAACACTGGCCTTTTAAGCTCTCAATGTTTTTCACTTTTAAAGGTTCAAATCTTGAGCCAGGCTGCTAGAAAATATTACCTCATCACACTGTCACTGGGTGAAGAAAAAAATTGTAAACTAAATGAAGATTGAATTTCATGCCAAAGATCTGAGTCCAGAAACCTTGGGGATCACTAGACAAGGAAAATGACAAGAAGACAGGAGAGTGATTTTTAACAATGGTGAGCTTGCAAATGAGTGTCCTGGGAGACCTGGGCCACAGAAGTGATGGTGGTGTTGGATGTAATGTCAGCGGAAGTGGCCACTGCAGAGAACCACTGTGTCCTGGTGTGACCAGTCACTCACACCTCCTCACTCAGGCTTTGAATTAATGGGCTGGAACATTTTTCCGAAACCCGCCAAGGAGTCTAGCTCAGACATCATAGATCTGGTTCTAAAGTCATCCCTTAAAGCTCACATCTGCTTCTCTCTTTCTTCTTTTAAATTACCATTTCTTTTATTAAATAAAAGCAATTAAAAGCATTAAAAACTCTATGGAAAAAGGAGAAGGGAAAATCCTGGGCTCACTAACTCAACACAGCCATTGTTATTATTTGCAAAGTATATATTTATTTCCACATTTCATCATTTTCACATTTCAATGGATCTCCTATTTTGAGGTGATGCAACAGGAATCTTTTTTTTTTTTTTTTTGTAGTGGGGAAAACTAAGTTTAGGCAAAATTTAATTGACTCACTGAGAGTCTCTCTTTGATTGGTTGTTCTATGATCAGAACTCCACGCCTTCTTCACCATCCAGTGACTCCAGGGTCACCCCCAGCCCCCTTCTGTTCTGCTGTTATTCTGCCTGTCAGTAGCCTCCTAAATGGTCTCTGGGTCTCAGAACTAAGATGTTACTGAGTCTCTTTTATTTTTACTTTATTCTTAGATCCCCTTTTACTCTCACTCAAATGAAAGCTGAATTATGATATAGGGACAAAATGGGGCTTAATCTGGAGAACTGAAAAGAAATAACCTTTTGTATCAGTATATGAGCTAATAAGCCCCCCGACTCTGATATCTCCTTATGTGAGATTTTACTGTATTTTAGGTGCATAAAACTGTAAAGATACTCTTTGAAAGGTATTCTTAAATAGATCTCAATGGGAGATGACTATTTCGAGGAACAGCATTCACTGGGCTCTGCTCCTCTGTAATTGGAGAGTCAGTCCCTTTACAGCTCTTGGTCAACAGGTAGCTGTTATAAATGTGTAGTGTCATTTAAGAGCCCCATATTGTTGCAAAAAATAAAAACCCTAAACAATGCCTTCCCATATGTTTCCACTTCTCAATGTATAAATGAGTATTCATTAAATTTTTCTGTGGCATTCCATCCATCTCCTCTATTCCGTAAATGATGTTTTATTTAATAGGCTTTCATTTTATTAAGATGGTGTGTATGAGCAGTATTTCCAGGATATATCAAATAAAATCACCCTTTATATTTGAGGTAATAACGATCTTTTTAAGAGTTTCAAGACCATTTGATGCATGGAGAGAGATCACTGGAGCATAGGGACGTCCAGGGGTCAACTGTTCCATCCTTTAGTTTCATAGTTAGCTAGGATTGGCCCCCAAGCAATCTGCTCAGAGAGAAGACAACTGACCCTGTCTGCATAGAGCAGAGTTGACTTGCTACATAAATTCATTCTAAGAAGTACATTCAACTTAAGCTGAGACACAGAATATATGTTTTGAAATGTTGTTTTAAAGAATAACAATATATACATACTTGCTTTAAGAAAGATTATCATAATTTATAATTATAGAGTATAAAGAGGCCTTTTATGTTCTACATACAAGCTGTAATCTTAGCGTCACACACCCAGAGATTTCAGGGCAATGACTTGTTGCCCCATTGACAATACATGGGAAAACTCTGGAAGTCTTTGTCTGTTTACCTACATTTAGACATTTCTCATCACTCCAGGCTCTAATGGTAATGTCTGGTGAATGAGGAAACCCACTTTAAGAGAAAGATACTACAACTGCAACGGTTTAATTTTGGTTATGAAACTCAAAGTCTAGAAGAGCCTTCTCTTAAGGATCCCTTCAGCAGCTCTGTATGGTGAGGAGAGAGCAAAAATCACACTCCCCTAGGTGGAAAATCTGAGCCACAAAGAGGAAGGTCAGGGCACAGAACCAGTGTCTCTTTGCAGCCATGAGACTGCCTTGGCTTCCTATATTAATATTTCTATTCACTATTTTTTTCTTTTGAGTAGGTGGAACCATCAGTAACAAAAATGGTAACTAAAATAGACTTCAAGTTACTTGGCCACCCATTGCTTTAAATCATGGCTCTAACTCTGCAGGTTTAATAAAATGCAAAAAGATACTGTCTGCAGTTTGAGACAGTTTCCCTCCAATAAAACTTTCCTTTGAGGGTATTATTTTGCTTTTCAGCAGCTAAAAGCCTCTTCAAAAAAAAATCAGGAAGGATGGAGATGCTTATGGGAGGGCTCAACATAGTGGGAAAGGGGATCCTTCTGATGGTGGAGGAGTCTGTGGTCAAGTTCAAAGCCGCTGGTCTGGGGAAGCTCCTGTCTCAGATGGACAACAGGGGATATGGGCACTTTCCACCATGTGTGCTGATGACACTTGGCTGGGAGAGGTGCCTGATGCATGGGAGGATGGAGTCAGGATGCTGACGAAAATTGGACAAGCTGGAACAATAGGCTAAATTAGACAAGATGGTAGTTAGGATTAAAAACTTAAGAAAATCCACTGAAGAGGCACAGTGATCTGGCATGGGGGACCCCCTGGCCCAGTTCCAGCCTGCATGAAGAGGATCTGGGGGTTTCGGACCATCTGGTCAACATGGAGCCGCTTTGTAACGTGACTGCTCAAGGAAAGCAAATGGGTTCTCAGGCCAAGCTGCGAGGTCAGCGCCCCTTCCTCAGGTTTCCAGCCTGCTCCATCCTGCCAGGCATACGATCATATCTGCTGAGGCACTGTGGGCACTTCAGTCAAGAGGTTTCGGACAAGCTGAGAAGCTTTCTAGGACAATGACTTGATCATAAGCATCCCTTGGGCCGCTTGTTAAAAACAGAGGACAAAACCCCACCCTGTATCTACTGAATCATGATTACCAAGAGAATTTGTCATTTTAATATACATTGATAACATAACACTTAATAAGTACTGCTTATAATCAGAAAGTCTTGTGATACACAAAGATAATGAACTTGTTTAGCATATAATATAGTGCCTGGCTCATGGTGAAGGACTCAATACAACTCAATAAGAAATACTCAATATTGCTTATTGTGGCTTATTAGCAATACAAAAAAATGGTGAATGTATAAAAGAACAAGATGTACTCTTAGCCAGTTGGTTAAGGGAGATACCCTAATTTTCATCAGTAGGGTGTGTGTGTGTGTGTGTGTGTCCTCCTTCTGGTGGACACTGTGATGTTACCTAGGTTAAAATTCCTTAAGTTAGAGGGATTAACCTTTCTCCTTTTGGGGAATTTCTGGCAGGTTGAGGAGATGACTATGCACACAGAAGCCTTTATAGTCACGGCAAGGGCCTACAGCCCATTTTGCTTGTGCATGCTCTAAATCAACCCCAAATCAAATAGTAGGACCACCAGAACCCTGATTAGGGACCTGGGGACTGCCTCCCAAGAAGAGGCTGGCTCTGGGGCAAGCTGCCCTTTTGTGGTGGATGAAGAGATTGTGACCTTGGGTCTTATCATGGCTTAATTCTTTTAAGCATTCATTAAGTCCATGAAATAATAATCATAATAAAATCTCTACATCATAGCCATTGACAGAACTTAGAGTGGGTTTCCTGATGTCAAAATGGAGCAGTTATTAAGGCTCCTGGTTTGTTTTAATTGGACCTGGGCCTTTCAGACCAAAGTTGCCCCGGCCTTTGGAACCATTTATACTCCTCCTGCCTTGAGGGTTCCCACCCCAATTAAGTGGTGAGTCTAGGTGGGGCAGGGATATTTAATAGGCCTTTGGTTTTCTGTAAGCCTTTTATTAATGCTGTAAGTTACAGCGGCTAGATACTCTGGGCTGGGTTTCACCTTCTGGTGCTGCATTCTTGGCTGTCACGGTTTTGTTCCCAGTGTGATTTTCAAGTTGGTCAATGTTAAAGCAGGAAGTACTACCCCTCCTAGAACAGCCCAGGTTCACCTAGATGGCATAAGTGCTTTAGGAAGAAGGAATGTGGCAGACAACCTTGTCCTTTCTGTGGATCTTCCCAGCAGCTCTCTGCTCTTAACCTACCCACGTCACTGTCTAGTGTATTTTCCAGTGAAAAGGGCTAACTACACGTGCATTTTCCAAGCAGTTTGAATTCCTGGCTATGGCACACTGAGTTGATTACTTTTATACTGACAACACAATGAAATCTCCCTACTGACTTATCCTCAGTATAAAAATATAAAGGGATACCCATCCCCCCCTTTTTTCCAGAACTGAAAATAAAACTTAAAATTCCCAGCTGTCATTTAGTACTATTGCCTTCAGCTTGAGGGCTTTTAAAAGAAATTGGCTTCAGAAAGTGACCCAGACCATCTAAAGCCCACTACAGCTGAATCTTGCCAGCTTAATTTTAATCTACAAAGGCATGGGGTGACTTTTCTGCAGTTTTCACATGAGGGCCAGGAGAATGAACTGTTAGAACCTTTGCTGCTTGGTTGACGTTGTTCATTTGAGGACCTTCCACCCGGCTCCTCTCTGCCTCCTTAACAGTTGCTCAAGGAGATGATAGGAATCCCTTGTCCTGAGATCTCTGGGGTTAGAAGACACCCTGAAGAACCTGTCCATGAGATAACCTGTGTGCCCCTCTGAAAAGTAGCTTCCTCCAGGAATCAGCCTGGGGCCAGTCCAGTAGGGCCTTGGTTTCACCTGGGGATAGCAAATCCACAAGCCAGGTGACTGAAAGGAGACAGACATTCTCTCATAATTTCTTCTCCATGAAATTCGAGCTCTACAGGGAAGAGGATCTTTTCCATATACCACCTAGTGCCTAGAAAAAGAATTGAACTGGGTACCTATGAATAGTCCCCTCACACACAGGCCCTCCACCCAGGTCTGCTCCTTGTCCCATTCCCACCCCTGACTTGCAGTAGTTAATTAATAAGGATATTTTCTTTTAATAATAACAATGCTGATATGCACCAGCCACTGTGCTGAGCATTTCATGCACAATATTTCATATACTAAATGCACAATATTGCATTTAGTAATCACAACCATGAGCTCCCATGGGCTCATTTTACAAGTTCAGAGTGGGTCATTAGTCAAAACCACACAGTGAGTGGTAGGGCTAGGTTTCAAACCTAGCTCTGCTAATTGGAAAGTCTCTATTCTTACACTCTGACCTAGGTGATCTTGAGCCCTGAGTTGATGTTGTTGATACAGAAATAATTACACAAAATTGAACTCTCAGATTCACATTGTGCTCTTGCAATAGGCGAGTGGCCCGTCCTCTCCAGTAAAGCCTCATTAGGGATGAGGGGGCCACTTGTGTGAGCTGGACACTGGCCAGCAGCAGGGATGGGAGGCCCTGAGGCCCTAAGCACTTTTGGTGGGAACTGCTGACTGGTGAGATGCATGTCAGTCCTTGGCAGGAAGCTAGGACAGATTATTAAGCAGATGGCTTATAAGTTCCAAAGACAGGAAACAGTGGTCATCCCTGGGAGCAAAGGTTTGCCGAAAGTGAATTGTGCCAAACCTCATTTTTTTTGCAAGTCCCACTAGATTCATAGATGGGGGCTGACAGATGTAGTTTATTTGCATTTCAGCAGATCAGTTCACACGGTGTCTCAAAGCACATTTAGGGGAAAGACGGAAAGATGTGGGATATTTAACTGCAATTCAGATGGCTCAGAGAAGGTTGAACAGGCAGCACTCAGAGAGTGCTGGTTAACTTAGCAATGACAATGGTCAGTTGTTTTGAGTGCCAAACAAGGGTCAAGAATGTAGCAAGAACTGAGTAAATATTTGTTGGTAGTATTAAACTCATGGGGGAAGTCTTCAGTGGTCCCGTGAAAGGGCTCTTTCTTTGATTTGGCAAAAATTTACAGAATAGATGAAGAGTTTGGGAAGTGGAGGGGACAAGGTCTTGCTCCTTGATCAAGGGGAGGGAGCAGTAGGGTCTAGTGTCTTTCATTTTCTTTTGACCTCTGGAGCCAGTCTCTGGGACATGGTGATGGGTGAGGAAGACTGTGGGTCTTTCATTGTATCTGGACACACTGTGTTTCAGGAGAACTTAGGGGTTCTGAGGGGGAGGTTTGAAGACTACTCTGAGAAAATCGTGTGCATGTACATGTGTGTATATATGTGTATGCATGTATATATGTATGTGTGTATATATGTATGTATATGCATGTATGTATGTATTAATAGATATGTATGTGTATGTGTATGTTTGGTTTCCCAGCCCAAACATCTAGAACCCATCTAAAACCACCCATCTAGAACCAGATTATCTCTGCTTACCTGTTTTTCATATTGGCTTTCTGTTAAGACTTCATTGAAAGAAGAAGTTTTTTGGCTCGAAAATGTTTGGAAGCCATGGAATCTGATGATATCAAAGGTTCCTTCTAGCTCTAAAAATTAACTGTTCTTAAAAATTGTGTAGAAGGAACCTTGCTAAAGGCAAACTCTAAAAAATACTGGTTTTATCTGCCACTTCGTTTTCACCTCCTGGCACACATGGTCTCCCTGGCAAACCTCTAAAAGAGCTCCCACCTCTGGGCCTACCATCTCCTTTCTTGTAAGTGCCTCCTAGCACTCTTCAGGCCCCTGACAGTGTTCCTGTACATTCCTTGTATCAAATTGTCTTCTTAAGTGTAAATGACTGGCTTCCATTTTCTCAGTGGTGATATCTTTGTTGTTAACAAAGATTTAAACTGATAGAATATCTGATTAGTAGAGTTTTAAGCAGTGTAGCCAAGTGAAGAATTTGAAGAAGAATGGGAGAGAGGCTCTGGGTCAGTAGAACCTCCATTAATCTTACCTAGAGAAATGTGGCCTTTTGCCCAAGTTCATTAATTTTTTTCAAAGCCACTTTTAAAGTACCTACTATGGGCCAGCATTCTACTAGACTCTACTGGGGGCAAATATTGAGTACACATAATCTCAGTTCCCACTCTCATATGGCTTGCAGGCTGAGGAGGGGAGGCTACTTTACTTAAACATTAATTTGTTAATTCAATAATTATTCATTGAGTGCCTATCATAGCTGGGATGTAGTAGTGAATAAACCAGATGATGTCTATGCCCCATGGGGCATATCTTTAAATGGGTGGATAATTAAAATCTGAGATAAGCATGTAATGAATGTTAAAATGGAAGTTTTGACTATGTTCTGAGCTGTAAGATATTCTAATAAGTTGCCTAATAGGGAAACATCTGTAAACTGGCTTCATGATGCTTGGACTCTTCAGCCAGGTGAAGGCTATAAAAGGGGCCTGGGTAGGGTGAAGGATGTATGAAGGGATTTCTTGAAGAGCTGCTGTGCTGTGAGTCTCCAGAGACCCCTCCAGTAGAGATTTCATCAGGGCTTCCCTGGGCTTCCCCTCCAGTGCAGTGAGGCTGTCCCCATGGGGCTACTTGGAGAGCTTGGAATGGGTTGCCTGAAGACGGTGAATACAGAGTTCTCATGTCTGAGAAAGTGGAGGCAGCCTGTGCAGCAGGATGGAGGGGCTGCAATTGGGTTCGCCCATCCATGTGTCCTGTAAGTCTCTCTTGTGGACCAGATGTGGGTCGTGCCGAGGAAATGCAGAGCAGAATCATCTTGGATGCTGTCCAAGAGGCTATGTAATAGGACAGAGGGACTTCGGCAGTAAGAAGCTGGAGGTGACTGCTAGACCCAGAGGCTATGGAAGCACCACAAGCAAACACTGGGAATAAAGAAACACCTGCCTATGTCAAGGAAACTACTGGAAGGAAGATCCCAAAAGAGCTCCAAGGAGCACCCCAGGGGAAAAAAGAGAGTCAGTGTTAAACACAGGCTGGGCCCACAGAGCACAGGCCAGCTTATAGTGGGACCAGTTCAAGGAAGGTCTACTTTTTCTCCTACCTCTGCTCACCTGCCCCTACCTAGGAGGGGTAAGAAATTGGCTAACAGACTTGGGTGGGGACTAGGAGGAGAAGAGCAAAATGGAGAAACAGGGGAGAGACAACCTCATCCTGCCTTTTCACAGGGTGGGGTTGGAGTTTAGCCTAGCTAGGGGAGGAAGGAAGGTTTACCCTGGCTCAAGTTGGAGGTTTTGATTAATCTCTCGGATTATACTTTCTTTTTTATTTATTTATTTATTTTTAATTTTTTTTTATTTATTATTATTATACTTTAGGTTTTAGGGTACATGTGTGCAATGTGCAGGTTAGTTACATATGTATACATGTGCCATGCTGGTGCACTGCACCCACTAACTCGTCATCTAGCATTAGGTATATCTCCCAGTGCTATCCCTCCTCCCTCCCCCCACCCCACAACAGTCCCCAGAGTGTGATGATCCCCTTCCTGTGTCCATGTGTTCTCATTGTTCAATTCCCACCTATGAGTGAGAATATGCAGTGTTTGGTTTTTTGTTCTTGCGATAGTTTACTGAGAATGATGATTTCCAATTTCATCCATGTCCCTACAAAGGACATGAACTCATCATTTTTGATGGCTGCATAGTATTCCATGGTGTATATGTGCCACATTTTCTTAATCGGATTGTACTTTCTACAACTGAATTTGGAGTTTGTTCTTGAGGGTGGACCTGCTTATAGCCTAAGAATACACTGAACAGTTACAGGGCCTGCCATGGCTGTATCTGGTGGCAGGAGAAAAAAATCTCTCAATGAATAAAATTTACAAGGAGTAGAAGAGAAGGAAATACAAACCAAAGCTTTGTTTTGATCATGTCACTTGTCTTCTTGTCCCACGAACCAGGTACCAGTGCTCAGAAGGAGAGAAACAGTTACAGAGGAAGTGATACAGCTTGCAGGCCAGGGAATGGCTTGGTTTTCCTTAACCTGGGGATTCCAGCATCATTTTCTCTTCTTCCTCTTCACAAGCCCCAGAAATGCTCTCCTGGACCAGGCTCTTATGGATGTTCAGGTTCTCACCCACATTCAGCTCTTTCTCTCCTACAGGCTTGGCTGTGACTCAGTGTGGAGGCGCTGCTTTGGCCCTGGCCCCTATCCTGTCCTGGCTGACACTGCCTGGCTGTGGGTTGCCCTGGGGGCTGGCAGAGGGACCAGAGCAGCTGGGCTGACCCCCTCCCATGCCCCGCACTGGCCCATTATGCTCAGTGCCCCCACATACGTCCCAAGGCTGTTGGCAATGGGGGCATGATCATCCACTTGCGACTTGTAAAAGTCACAGGGAATGTTGACTGGAACCCAGGCCTCCTGGCGTCCAGGCCCTGGCTCTTTCCATGACCCACATGTGAGACATGCGGGAGACTGACTTAGGTGTTGCCCCAACACTCTGAAATGGAATTTCTGCACAAGCATGAAAGAAATACATCTAGGCATTTAACAGTGTGTTAGAGACAGGAGTCTGGCGACCCCACCAAGCTGTGCTTCCACAGGATGAGCTTTTCCAGGGTGGAGCTCTGGCAAGATCGCTGGTCTTTGCAGAAGGTAACTACATCAACAGGACTGGCCTGACAGCTTACAAAGAAGAGGCTTTTTGGGAAGATACCTGTTGCATCTTGTTGACAACATGTGTCATTTTGTCTGGCATGTTTTAAATGTACAGAAAAAATAAAAAGAAGCTCTGGTCCCTTTAGGAAAATAGGTTTGTTAAACCAACTGGCCATTTTTATGTGAGTTAAAAGCAGGAAGCAGATGTGGGAATGTTTCTTATGTCTCCATCTCAGGCAACTGGCCATCTGGCTGACAAAGAGATTATAGGCTGCCCAGCCATGAGAAGCAGCGCTTCAGATGGTCCATGTAGTGAGTGCACTAGGCCATAGATTTGAGGTTCTAGACACAGCTCAATCTGCTCTGTGGCTTTTAGGCCCCTCCTCTGTAAAACAAAGGCACTGGCTTTAGTGGTAGGTCTCTTAACAGCGATTGCTTTAGGGTTATATAATTTGCACTTTGTATGTTATTAATTTTGTCTAACAGTAATAGCCAGGTGTGGTGGTGGATCATGTCTGTCATACCAGCATTCTGAGAAGCTGAGGCAGGAGAGTTGCTTGAGGCCAGGAGTTTGAGACCAGACTGGACACCATAGTGAGACCCTCTCTCTACCAAAAAAAAAAAAAAAAAAAAAAAGGTGATGTGCACACGTAGTCTTAGCTAAGGAGGCTGAGGTGAGAGGGTCACTTGAGCTCAGGAATTTGAGGCTGCAGTGCACTCTGGCCTGGGCAATATAGTGAGACCCCATGTTTAAAAAAAATTAGCTAGGCTTGGTGGCATGCACCTGTGATCCCAGCTACTTGGGAGGCAGAGGTAGGAGGATCACTTGAGTCCCAGAGATCAAGACTAGAGTGAGCTGTGATCACTCTACTGCACTCCAGCCTGAGTGATGGAGCAAGACCTTGTCTCAAAAACACCTCAGTACCAACTGCATGTTGTATTATGTTGTTTACAAAAAAAACCCCAAGAAATGGATACATATGCTGTTTTCTGAATAGTACAAATATAAATATGTATCTGTTTTATCATGAAGCATAGGTTAGGTTAAGGGATCACAGTCTGTGCCTGCTCTTAGGTATTGCACTCACTGGTTAGAGCTGACACCCTATGAATGGGCACTGCCCTGCAGTTAAGTGTGGCATGGAGCCAGGAACACCTCCTGGGAGCTGCCTTGGGTGGTCGTATATGCAGAACCTCATGGATCTTCTTTTCCACTAAGTACTCAAGGCTGCGCTCCCTGGGCTTTGCCTCTTATCTACACTCAGTCAAAGTACCACATTCGAGATCCTGTGAAATTCTCTTTCCCACTGTCACTTGCCTGGTTTTCTCCTCTCTTTCTCTACTCCTCCCATCCTCCTCCTCCCCTCCCCTACTTCTTTCTTTGTGATTCTCCTCTTTTACCTCCTTCGTGTTTTTCTTCTTCTTTAATAAAGAATTTACTAATTCTACCATATGCAAGGTATTAGAGATAGAGGTAGAAGCCAGCTATCAAAAGCTAAATGAGTGTGACATAAAGCAATATTACGATGGTCTGAGGCACAAGGCATCTCCAGTCCTGGTAGGGATGAGCAAAGCTTTCCAGAGGAGAAAGGACATGGGTTGACTTACAACGAGAAGAGAAGGAACAGCATAATTTGGGCCAGGGATGGTGTGAGCAGATGTCCACAGGTGGGAATACATATGGTGAGTAGGCTGAAACAGCGTCTTGGGGGCAGTCTGCCTTGTGCAGGACTCCTGAGAAGCAGGCAGCGTCTGACTGTGGAGGGCACTGGGGGAAACCCTTCTTAGTCAGTCCTGCATTTCCCAAAGTGCCTTTCACAGACTGTTAGTCCCAAGTGATGCTCTATGAAAACAGATCAGTAATTTACAAGTTTGGGAAATGCTGCATATGTTCCCCCTTTGGAGATTCCCAATGCATGTCGGCTTATTAAAGCATCTTTGAAGTCCTGCAGAGAAAAAGCCCTCTTTAACACTAAGTGCAACAATTTCCAAATGTATTTGACACCTATGAACAGCTGCAGAATAATTATTCCACAAAACACACCTTGTGTGGGCAGGCAGTGGGAACCAGCGAAGATGTTTAAGGGAGTGTAGTTCTTTGCTGTGTAGGAGTAAAAATTCCCTCATGTCAGAGAGAGATGTGTGTGGCGTCTACACAGAAGAGCCCAACACCTGCTGCCATGGTTGATCCCCCTCTGTGTTCTGGGGAAGAGAGTAGTTGTGCTGGTAAGTGAAGAAGGGTGGGTTTGCATTCCTTAGCACTGAGAGCATCTATTGCCCGGGGGAATTAATGAAGCTCGGCATATATGCCAAGAAAATGTTTTCACTGGCTGGAGAAGAAGTTGCATATACATATGCATGCATGTGTAAACTTTTGCTGACTGGCAACCCGTTTTGATCTCATACCCTCCCTGTTTCTCCTTGTTTAGCCAGAGCCTGAGCATATCCTCTAAGGAAAATCTTAGGTAACACTTCCTCTCTGTAGCCTTTTCAGACCAGCCCTTGCCTCTGGCTTGTCACCTCCACCCAAGATCTCTCTCTTCTTTATCTTACTGTCAGTGGCAAACAAATTATCACTTTGTAACAACCATCTGGTTCTTTTTTTTTTTTTTTTGAGATGGAGTCTCACTCTGTCACCCAGGCTGGAGTGCAGTGGCACGATCTCGGCTCACTGCAACCTCTACCTCCCATGTTCAAGTGATTCTTGTGCCACAGCCTGCCAAGTAGCTGGGACTATAGGCCTGTGCCACCATACCTGGCTAATTTTTGTATTTTTGTTAGAGACGGGGTTTCGCCATGTTGGTCAGGCTGGTCTCGAACTCCTGACCTCAAGTGATCCACCCCTGTCGGCCTCCCAAAGTGCTGGGATTACAGGCATGAGCCACCATACCCAGCCAACATGTGGTTCTTACGTACAATTTTCCTCCCCCATTCCCTACTAAGGAATGCGTAACTATGCTGTGCTGCAGGGTGCTTTGTACATTTGCCGATGACTGCATATATGACATTGCATGCTTCTGGTTTTTTGGTTTTCAAATGGTAGTGTGTCATATGCATATGTGAACAGCTCATCTTCCTGCCAGCCAAAAGGAGAGTGAAAGAATAAAATCATTTTGGCTATTCCCACTGACGCGATTTTGGAATATAGCAAGGCCTCCTTATTCACCTTGAATGTGTTTCTAAAGGTCAACATGAACAATTAAGAGGCTAACAGCTAGGCAGGACAATGAATTAACAAAGCAAAACAAAGGGGTGATAAGTAATGACAATCTGTCAGTGTTTCATTCTGCCTTCTGGGCATTATTACGGGGTGAACAGAAATTAGATTTCCCTGGGCAGAGTGTTTCTGGATGGACATTGCAGGAGTGAAGAGAGCTGGAGGGACAGTCAGGTGTAAAGAGGGATAAGTTATCCATCAGCCAGTCTCATTGGCTTTATCTCCAAAAAACTTCAGACTCCATCCACTTCTCACCATTTCCACTGGGTCCACACTCATCTACCACCATTGCCTCTCATCCGGGACTCCAACCTTGTCACTGATCTCCCGGCTTCGCTCTGGCCTCTGTATAACTGATTCTTCCCACTTCATCCCTGGTCATCTTTGTAGAATGTTAATTACAGGCAGGTGGTATTCAAATGTGGAGGACGCTAGGGCACTTGTCTCCCCACTGCTAAGCCCTCCCTTCCATGTTACATCCAGAGTAAAATCCAAATGTCTTTCCTCAGATTACAAGCCTGCCTGCAAGGCCATCTCCCCTGCCGTCTATGACCTTACTGCCCACCCATCACCGCTGGCCTCTGAGTTCCTCCAACATGCCAAGCTCTTTCCAGCCTTGCAGGCCTTGTGCCTGCTGCTGTCCCCTGATCTTAACGTAGCAGCTCCCTCTTGTCATTCAGATCTCATCTTCAATGTTGCCTCTTTAGAGAGGGCTTTTCCCACCATGCAGGCTAGATATCCATTGTCTTTCCACTCATCACACTGTTTTGATTCTTAGTAGAGCGCTTAACACTTGGGTGCTGTGAATCCTAGGATATAAACTCCACGAAAGGACCATATCCTTGTTTACTAGTGTTTAGCACAACAAATAAATATGTGTTGAAAGAATAAATGCTAGTTCCTCCGTTTATCAGCTGTGGGGCACAGGCACTTGAGCCCTCTGTAAAGATAATTTCCCAGTATGTAAAACAGGAATGGGAACAACTATGTCACAGGGTCAGAATAAATATATTAGAAAATAATTGTAAATTATATGGCTCTCGTCAAACATGAACCATCATTATTGCTCTAGTCAACTCAGGTTCCTTTTTGTAAAGTGAGGATAATATTTGCTTCTCTGGAATTTTTCAAAGATAAAGTAGAACAGATAATCCAATAAATGTACAGATACTTAGAACAAGGTTTTAAAGGACGCAAGTTCTTCTCTGTGATGATGTTGTAGGGAAGAAGCAGTAGAGAGACCTTGAATGCTTGTTTGCTTTAATAAAACACTCAATGTGGTGGCAGGCACCTGTAATCTCAGCTACTTGGGAGGCTGAGGCAGGAGGATCACTGGAGCCTGAGAGGTCAGGGCTTCAGTGAGCTGTGATAGTGCCACTGCACTCCAGCCTGGGTTAACAGAATGGGATGCCATCTCAAAAGAAAACACCCCAAACACCTAACATGCTGGCTTAGAGCATGCAAGACTTCTGCCTAAAAATAAGTTTGGGATAGGAATTGGCCCAGAAAGGCAAAGTCACAGCTGACCTAATAGAAAACCAGAAAGGGCAGAGATCCATAATTTCTGAAATTCTTACGTGAAGAAAAGTCAAAATAGTTGAAGAACTCAGGGCCTGTATGGAAATCATGTCATTCCCCCTTCTCACAAGCGTCTTCCAGACCAGTCCTCTGGACCAGCGTGTCCAACAGACACATAACATAAACCACATGGGCCTTTTAAGTTTTCTAGTAACCACATTTATAAAACAAAAAAAGACAGGTGAAATTAACTTTACTAATATATCTTCTTTAACCCAATATATGTAGAATGTTATTTCAACTTATAAAAATCACTAAAGAAATATTTCCTATTCTTTTTTTCATATTACTTCCCTGAAAATCCAGAGTGTATTTTGCATTTATAGCACATGTTGTTTCTCACTAGCCACATTCAGGTGCTCAATAGCCACATGTGACTAGTGGCTGCCTTTTTGGATAGTCAGCTCTAGATTTTACTTTTGAGATGTTCAGGATCTAAAAACATCTTTTGCTACTTGTGGGGGTAAGAAGGGAGGCCACAATTTTTAAAAATGTGAGTCCATTTGTAATCCCACTGACAGCAGCAGGGGGCAGACAAATGCCTAGGCAAATAGGGGTGGGTCCCCAGCACAACCCCACCTCCAAGTCGAAAAGAATTTAAAGCCTGAAAACCAAGCTACAAGTCAAATCCACAGACCGGATTGAGAACCCCTCTTCCTTTTTGGCACAGTTTCCTCTGATTGATCCCACCCTTTACCTATTTTACATATACCTACCCTTTCCTAATTGGTTTTCTACACTGTTGTGCCTACCTTTGAATGTCTTTGCTTTAACCATTTTTGCATACTCACAAACCAATCAGCATGCACTTCCCAGTCTGAGTTCATAAAAAGTCCCAGACTCAGCCACACTGGGGGAGAGAGAAACCACCTGACTGTGTCTCCACTAAGATCTGTTCCATCACTCAATAAAATTCTTCTCCACCTTCAAATTGTCAGCATATCTTCATTCTTCTTGGATGTGGGACAAGAGCTTGGGAACCGCTGAATGTGGGTACAAGCTATAACTCAGGGTGGGGTGTGGGGGGTGTTGCCAGCAGAGGTCTCATTTGGCAAATTGGCCGAGAAAAATCCTGCTTCACTACCAAGTTGCCTAGTGTTTTTCTACACATGAAGGAAAAAGCCATGGTCAACTCTTCCACTGGCCAGTGAAGAGCTTAAAAGAAAATTCTCTTAAAATTTTAAGTTCCTGTCATGGAAATATTTTTATCCTCTGATCTCCACAGATGCTTTACTACATGTAAAACTGTATGTGAAACTGCATCTCTCTCTTTTTCTCTCTCTTTGGGAAGTACTAGGAAGATTACTCACAAAAAATCAAATCACATCCCCCCTCCCAATGTTGGTATTTCTGGGGAAGGCTTATGGAAAGCTGTGTTTTTTCATGGGGGAACAGTTTGTGCCATGGTTTACAAAGCTAAAGAATTTCAATAGTCAAACTGTTGCCATAAAAAAATCAAACTTGGAAATATAACTAAACATGTTATTAATGGAATGGGCTTGAGAGAGCAAGAGAATTCTTTTGGAGTAAAGTTATCCAAAGTCTATGTGTTCTCCTTTGACACATAAATCTATTATCAACCTAGTCTTGGACTTTTTTTTGGACAGAAATTGGGTAAGCTTTGCAAAAGACAGGCACAAAGCCTGGCTGTGGATGACACCCTGAGGGTCAGAACATTCATTACAGCACTGGCGTCTACAGAAATTTGAAAGCACAGCAATGTTGCTGGATAAAATTGGCATTTTCATATGGGCAGGGTAACCTTTTTGGAAGCCTTCATGTTGCTTAAGAGTGGCCTGCTGTGGGACATAGATGTATGGGTTTCTGACTTGATGCAAATTGCTTGTAAGGTCAAGTTTTTGCTAAGAGATTCTATTTTGATCCATTACTAAATATATTTGCAACTTGAGGACCACCAGCAGTGGATCTACTGCAGAACACACTAGTGCAGCTGATGAGGTGCTGTGGGATATGGGCAGTTCTCATGGGCTTATTCCTGATTTTAGGGGGTGTGCTTATTGTTTACAAGCACAGAGGGTGGCCTCAGCTCTGCAGCTTCCTTGGCTATCTCTGGAGGACTGCATGGCATCCCCTAGGCCTACAAATGTGGTGGGACACTAAAGCAATGACTTCAGGAACTCTGCTAAGCTTGCTCCCACTACACACTCATCTTTCCATTGCTCTCCACCACGATGCCTAAGACAGCCAGCCTTGTTGGTCAGAACTACTTCCCTTGTTAGAGAAAGAAGGAAAATAATTTTCTTGCATAGAAACACAGATGATTCCACAGTGGACTTTCCATTAGGCCCACTTTTACTAGTTATACCACTAAGTAGAATGCTGCCCATTATTATTTCAATTTTCCAGACTCTGTGACATTTAGGGTTTTCCATTACAATTCACCTTTAATAAGCAGGAAAGTAAATGGAAAGGCTTATATACGATTTATCCCCATTTAAAGCTTGTACTTAAGTCAGGGCCACAGAGTCCTTGAAACATAGGTGTTGCAGTAATTGAGGCCAGTCAATGCCTTGGTGCCAGCTGGTGGGGCCACACCATTCAGTGAAGCAACCAAATTCAGATGCTGGAGGCAGACACAGAAATGGACAGAGGTGCTGAATGCTAGAGGAATGGAATGAGCACCCTCACAACTAGCTCTGTCATCACTGTGGATTCTCAACATTGCTCTCAATGGTATTAGCCAAAAAGAAAAAAAATGGACAAACACTAATATTAAACAAATGTTATAGGAACGAATTTGTAAAGTGAGACTGCTAAAGCCTTGGAGAGTTTTTTAAAAATGAATTTTCTATTTTCAAACAAACTTAAAAGTTATTAATAAATGGCAATGACAAAAGTATGAATAGCAATTATAATAAAAGTTTAGTGTTTTAAAGTTTTAATCAGCCTCATTTTATCTGGACACGTCCCTAGAAGACCTTGCGAATTCTCTCTCCTTATTAAGAGATGGAGGATTCATTCAGATGTCTCTTTGCCTGTGACTCAAATGCAGTTTCCTATGAAGACACATCATAAAAGTTTGCAAACAGCTGTGGCCTGGAGGTTGCAGAAAAAAATCATACTCCCTGGAACAAGGAAACAAATTGAGCTAGGTCCTCAGTGCTGTGAGGGAAAGTTAGAAAGAAAAAAAAAAAAGCCATGGTTCCTTCCCTCAAATTGCTTACAACTTATTCAGGGAGTGAAAAGTCAGTATTGGTCAAAATTAACTTGGTGCTAAACTTTGTGGCTGTAAGCGGAGGAGGAAGGAAGGGCCAGACAATGAGCCTTGACTGGGAGAAGGTCTTGGGCTTTGGGTGAGTGCTGAGTGCCTGAAGGATTTGGGTGGATAAAGACTGGAGAAGGTGCAGCTTGCAGGTGGGTGCTGCTGCACTCCCTACCCTCTCTGGTTGCAGGTTTGTGTGTCCTCTCTCAGTTCTTCTCCCTTCTGGCCTTTTACACATGCTGTTCCTCCAACTAGAAGGCCCTTCTCTCCCTGCACCAGGAGAGTTTGTCCTTTGGATCTCAGCCAAATAGTCTCTTCTCTTTGGAAGTATGCCCTGATGCCCTACCCTGGGTTAAATATTTTGGCTCTGTGTTCCCAGAGAACTCCAAACTCCCCCTCATACCATCTACCACGTGGAGCTGTAATTTAGTGATCTTTTCTGACCACTCCAGTGTACACTCCACAAGGGCAGGGATCTCGCCTTGTTCATGCTAAATCCCCACTGCCTAGCTTGGTGCCTGCTGGAGAGTGGGAGCTCAAGATGTATTAACTGGATGAATGGAGTTTCTGTCCTAGACACAGTGTTGGTGGTAAAGTGGGAGGCAGCGAGAGGTGGAATCAGGGAGAGCATGAGGTGATCTGGGAGCACAGCATCCTGTGCAGGAGAGCAGGCCCGTGTGGGAGGACATCAGTGGGTATGTCATCTTGGGCAGGATATAAAAATGGAAAGGTACTGGGAGGTGGCAATAGGTAGGAGGACACGAAGGGAAGGGGTTGGGTGGCAAGGACTAACTCTGCCTTTTCCTCAAGAGATAAGGCTGAGTCTGGATGCTTATCCTCCTCTCGTGGCCTGGGGTGAGGACTCAAGGAGAGCCAGGCAGTGTCGAGCTGGTGGGTTTCCAGTCTTGCCACTTCCACCAACACTCTTTGTGACCTTGAAAAGAGCAGAGATCTTATCTGAGCCTCATCTTTCCTATATTAAAAAGAGGATAAAGTAAGGAGGTGATGGGTAACAGATGAGATAATGGACCTGGGAGGGCTCGGGAATCTCTCCAGACCACCTTTCCAGACCTCAGCTTTGGTGCCTCTACAATGAAGGGTCTGGGATTATGAGGAACTGCCAGTCCAACTCCGAGACTGAGGGTCAGGTTGAGTTGGGGTGGTCATGGAGATGCTGAACAAAGATGGGTGTGTGTGGATGTTTTATAGCAGGCTGGCTCTTCCCCACACTGTTCAAAAGCCTATCTCCTAGGTCAGATTTTGCCATCTATAATCTAACCCAATACTTTCTGGCCAGAACAGAACTTCCCACCAGCATGGATTCTGATGATTCTTAATTGAGGCCTATCACAGAGATGCTGAATGTCCCTCGAGATGATCTTTTCTGGTGCCATCAGCTGGAGGAGCAGGCCCGCAGAAGCCAAGTGGCTAGACATGATCATCATGCTTAGACAAAGTAGCAAACCTCCTAAAATATTATACACTTGGGTAAAATTCTGACCCTAGAGCTAAGCCCTACCTCCCTCAATCCTGATTTTGTTTGGAAGGGAAAAAATGAGGTCAGAGAATTTGAACAGGGTTGCTTTATTCCCATCCCTGTCTGGTTCAGCCTTAGCATTTACTTCTCCTCTGTTTGCTATTTGCAACCTGATTCCAGGACTTGACCTTCTGTTGTTGCAGCTGTTTGGGAGATGAGACAATTTGAAGTTGAAAGTCCTACAAGTTGAAATTGAAAGAAGCTACAAAATGATGATGATGATGATGGTGATAATAAGGAGGAGGAGGAATGTGTGGGAATGTGAGTGTGTAATGCTTGTGGAAAAAGGGGGATCAGATTGTGAGGATTGGAAGAGAGGGAGAGGGAGGGGGAAAGAGAGAAGGAGGGGAAGATAGCTCAACCACAGCAATTGCTTTCATACGTATTTACTCAGAGACACTTCCTACCATGGAAGAAGGAAGTTGGCGCAAAAAAAATCCCAAGATGGTATATTTTGCAGCATCAACTTTGGGTTTAACATCTCTGAAAAAAGTTAACTTTGCAGGTTTTGGGTACAGTTGGTTTTTGCTGTGGACAGAGAGTGTTTTGAACTTTTTATTCCTTAAATTCAGCTAACTCAGCCAAAAATTCTAAGTACTCATGTCCCCCTCCAATGAGACAGCAAAGGAGAGGCTTCCAAGGGTGAGAACTGAATGAATACTACAGAGAATTCAAACATCCAGGGAAGATGGCTGTGCCAGAATAAATCACACCCTCTAGGAACATTTCCTATAATTTGCTCTTTTTTCTTCCTTTTTCTTAAAATGATCCATTTCTTACAAAAATTTATAAAAGGTCACAAGATTTTCCCTCCAGATCTGTTGGGACCTTACACCTGGTGTCAGATAGGAATTCTGAAGATGTCCATTTACTCAACGTAAAGAGCTAATGTAAACTTAATTGTTTATTGTGCAAGAAAAACGACTTTCATTTAAGACTTCAATATGTAGATAACTTGGTTCTTTTGGTCATTGCTGGTTTGAACATAAAATAATTCTGAGAAAGTTTTTCCTACAGGTTAAGAGGTAACTAAAATTCTCTGAAATCAATGGCAGTTTTCAGGGGGAAGGAAGGGAAGAAAATGAACTCCTGTCTTTTCAAATTATTTATACCTATCATTTTATTTAATCCTGAGACATTCACTCTGGAATGTGGAGAAGTGCTGCCAGCACAGGAGCAATGGGGTTCCCAAGGTGTGGCTGTTTCCAGGAGCTCCAGTTCCAGCTGCTCCACTCCTCCAGCCACATCACAGGGAGAACAGAGCCCATCACTTCCCACAGGGATGTCCTCACTTCCTGCCCTCTCACTCATACCTGGGCTCTACAACCCATGTCACTAAGGAGGACTGGCACTTCCCCCTAAGCCCTCCAACCCCTTCTCCTAAGAGTTCCTGCAGTCTAACAGTGAGTTCTTGTCTTCAACCCCTTCCTCTACTGGATCTCTGCCATATGCACTTAATCATGCTCAAGTCTTACTAAGACAAAGAACTCTTTCCAACTCTAGATCTCCTCCAGCTACTGCCTTGGCTCTCCCTCTCATTGTTTGTTAAGCTTTGCTCCCATCCCCATCATCCCACAGAGCTTGGGTCACTAAGGGCACCATAACCGCCTTACTGCTAATCTTATTAGATGATTGCTCTCAGTTTGCATCTTAATTTCCCATCATTTGACACCCTACCCTCCTCCATAATGTATTATCTTCCGTTGGCTTCCATGACCCCAGACTTTCCTCTTGCAACTTCTCTTTCTCTTGGCTGGTCTTTCTTAGTCGTCTTCTTGCTCCATTTCTTTTCTCCACCCTGACTTAAAGGATGTGACCCTCAGGTTTCAGTGCTTAACTTCTTCTCTCTACCCCTTTCGCTGGTTTCCCCTCTATTCACATTGGTCTCAACTGCCATGGCCAATGACTCTCAGATCTTTGCCTGCAGCCCAAAACTCTCACTGGAGCAAAACTGCCCCCCGACTAGGGTGAGGCATGCGAGGTGTCTAGGGCACAAAATTTAAGGAGGCATGTACTCGCAGGTCCCTGCTTTCACACAACCCTGACAGTGAGCAACGCAGAGAGTTCCTGCCCTAGATGCCTTCATGCTTCCCCCTGGTCCTGACCTGCTGCAGTTCCTTTTTGCTTGGATGTCCCACAGGCACTGTGAACGCCACAAGTTAAAAAGCGACGTCCTCATCTTCCCTCCCAAAGCTCTCCTCATCCTGGTGAATGGCAGGCAGCACAGTCAGCAATGTCACTTGGGTGAAATCCTGGAAGTCCTCCTTCACACCTTCCACCCTCTCATCCTCCACACCCAGGCAGTTACCAAATCTGTGATTATTTGCTCAACATCTTGTGAATCCAAGCTGTCTTCCTTGCCTACCACTCTGCACTTCACGGTGCCAGCCTCTCTCACTGCTGCTATGTCCACACTGCAGCCAGCGTGACCTTTCTAAAATGCACATCCGATTGCGCCTCTGCTTAAAACTCTTGCAGTAAGTTTCCACTGTCCTCAGGGTGGAGTCCAGCCTCGTCAGGCTGGCAGACCAGGCTCCCACGGCTGGCAACCCAGGTTCCTCTTCACCACAGTCCCTCCTCTCAGTGCCTCCCACTCTGTCCTCTGTACCCTGCTCCTTGTGTCTCCCTGAAGGAGCCAGTCTCACCTGCAGATCTGTACGCAAGCTTCCCTGTCACCAGAATATTCTACCCCCCCCAACTCCTTTCCCCCTTCTTGTCTCAGCTTAAATGTCCATTCAAGAAGGCATTTGGACTCCAAGGCTGGTGAGATGCCCTTCCTGGGTATAGCTCCCACACCTCATGTGCTCAGCTCCATCACAGAGCCTTTCACACCAGGCAGTGTTTGGGAGCTTCCTGTTTGTCCCTGTTCCTCGAGGGCAGGCACAGGGCTCATTCATTCATCTTGAATACCAAGCACTAATACAGTGCTCATTGGCTCTTAGAAGACGTCTAACAAGTATCTGTTGAATGCATGAAGGAGTTCAGGAATCCCTAGTGTTGACTTTCAAGTCTGAAAGTCCTAAATTCAAGCCCCAGACCTCCTTACCAGCTGTGTGTCCTTGGAAAAGTTAGTAATTTTCCCTGAGCCTCAATTTCTGTTCTTTAAAATGGAGATCATCATTACCCCAAGTTATTGTGAGTGGGTTTATGCTTCTGTAAGCATTTGCAGTTCATACAGTGCGTGACACTCTCTTCTCTTGCACACCATACATACATACATGAACTCCTGGAAGCCAGAGTTTAGTCCTCTGCTAATGGATATCTCTAGTGCCCAGCCCAGAAATGGATTCTTAGTGGGAGTGCAATTGGTTTTTGTTGAGGGAAAGCAGCCATGGCAGGCCTTAGAAATTGGCAGTGAACAGGGAAAAGAAAAAAAGGAAAGGGGTTAGAAGAAAGAGGGAGTGCAGGAAATGTGAAGGAGACAGAAGAGAGGAGAGAGAATGTAAGAGTGCAGACACTTTCTCTGAGGCCTGCTTATGCTACAGGAGGCTCATCTGCTTTAGAAGGACTGGGCGGAGGATGACCTCTCTCCTGGGGGATAACCTGCCCAGGCCATTCTCGCCTCTGCGACAGTAGGGAGACATGGTGCCCATGTGACTGGCCTCACGCCCTTATTAGAAACATCTGGGGAGGATTTCACAACCTCTGAGGCTGTGAAATCCTCAGATGAAGATCTCATCTGAATCCTTCAACTTCAGATGAGTTTCAAACATTGTTTATGTACATTTACGTGTGTGTTTCCCTGGGTCTCTTCTGGTTGCAAGGAGATTCAGGCTTGCAAAACAAGCCCTGAGTGAGCTTTAGTATTTTGTTCTTGCAGATAGTGATGGAATGTACCAGCCTCCTGATGCCAGATCTGAAAACAGATGACATCCAAACCCAGTGGGTTCTCCGGGAGCACATGAAGTGGGGTGGAGTTCAATTTGGAGTAAAAGTGACTGGGGAGGGCTCAGGCTGGTCGGTAGATGATTGAATTTCATCCAGAAAAGACATATGAGGCTGAGTTCTATTTTCTCTTTTCCATCTTCTTTACTCAAGCAGTAGCAATGATATGGCAGCCTCAGTCTAGGTTAACCATCTTCCTGATAGGAAAGGGACTGTCAAAAGCACATGAAGAGTGTGATCAGCCTATCTTACTCTTAGGGTTTCTGAAGGAATGTGGAGAGTTGCCTTTACACTGTTTCAGAAAGGAAAGAGAAGATGCTGCCCTGAGTGAAAAAGAGGGAATTGGACCACCTCACTGCTTCTCAACCTTAGATGCCCGTTAGAATCACCTGGGGAGCCTTTGTGATTCCCAGGTGATTCTATAAGTGCCCAGACCTCATCCCAGAACAATTAAACAGAACCTTTAGGGTAGGACCTTTAAAGCTCTCTAGGTGATAACAATGTGCAAACAGATTGAAAACCACTGGAGTCCATGCTCTGATCTCTGAATTCCCTTACGTTTCTGTGTTTGAAATTAGTGATCTAGGAACAGAATATGTGAAGATGGGAAAGATTTCTTTACAACTCACTGAGGTTTAATATTTAGATTTAAGGTAGGCTAGTTATTCCCCAGTTGTGTCAATAGGTGTTCTATGGAGAAATATAGAAAAGGGGTGGCTTGGTGGTCAAATCAGTATAGAAATATTGCTTAGGACCCCAAACTCTCAGGGTGAGAGGTACTCTGAAGTTTGTTTAGTTCCTTATCTTACTGGTTTTCAAAGTGTAATCCCCAGACCAGCAGCATCAGCGTTACTTGGGAGTTTGTTAGAAATGCTAATTCCCAGGCTCCACCCCAGAACTTCTGAATCAGAAACTCCGAGCATGGGTTCAGCAAGCTGTGCTTTAACAAACCTTCTAGGTGATTCTGATGCTTAAGTTTGAGAACCATTGATCTGCTACAGGAATCCCCTATGTCCTGGCCTAGTGGTTAATTTGTCTTATCCGTGTTTGGTAACATTAGTTACCTGGAACATTAGTCTCTGGGGCAGCCCGTTGTGTTGTTGAAACTTGCATCCTTCAATTCTTTCTGATGAAATTTGTTTCACCGTTGTTTCTACCTGTGGGGCTAGCTCTGTTCAATGGGATGGCCCAGAGTAAATCCAAGTCACTTTCTATTAATACATCCACTTCAAGGCATTTAAGATAATTTTCTAGGATTTCTCATTTAATATAACATATGGCCCATAGCTTCCAAAGGAGCCTTTCCCAAATCTACAGTAAAATACTCAGGAAGATGCAGAAAAGGTGACAATTCGCATTACCATCAAAAACAGACGGAGGGGGTAGAAGTGCAGAAGAAAATTTTTGTGAAAATTTATGTTCTCTTGAAGTAGGGGAGGCTTCTCTAAATTTGAAACTAAAGGCAGGAATCATAAATATTTATAGATTTGACTGTAAAATTGTAGAAAACTTCAATAATTTCTAAAAAGTTAAAAGGCAAATGGCAAACTAGAAAAAACTTTGGACATATACTACATGGTTAGACTTTAAATGTCATAAGGATTAATAAGTACCACATACTTAATGCAAGCACAGGATCTGGTACATAGTAGGCTTTCAAAACATTTGATTAATATATGAATGAAGATGGGTTAAGAAAATGATCACAGGAAACCAACACTAAAATATCCAGTGGAAAAATAAGCCAAGTCAAACCAATTGACAAATGAGAAAATAAACATGAAAAAGATCGTTCTACCCCAGTAGTAATAAAAAATACAAATTAGCACCTATCAATCAAATAGGTATGTTAATAATATTGAGGAGCATCTGGGGAGATGGGCGTTTCATAGGGGCTAATGTGAGGGTTAATTTGTACAATCTTTTGAAGGGCAATTATTTGGCCATTTGTATCAAAGCTTTAAAAATTTGCACACTATTTTATCCAGTAGAAAGCTGGACTTTTTATTCTAAGGAAACATTTGCAAAGGTGCACAATGATTTGGCAATAAGGATACTGACTGCAGCTTCATTTATAATAATAGATACTCGAAAATCAATCTCCAAAAAGGGAAGATATGCAATGGAATATGACATGGTCATTAAAATGATATTATTCAAGGATATGTAGTGACATGGAAAGATTATTCCTTGACAATGGTGACGTGATCAGAAACAGCTTGCAAAGTGGAATGACACACCATATCATCATGGACCAAGTAAGTTAAAAAGCTCTCATGACCCCTTGAAGCGTTCTTTCTCAGAACATTCTAAATTCCTTTAACCATTTGCCCTTGAAAGATAAGCAAATTTTCTGAGCTCAAAGAGTGGCCAAACTGTGTAGGAAGCCTTGGGGACCATCCTGGACCATCCTGGGACAGAGGTTCTAACTTCCAAACCTTCTCACCTAGGCTCTGTCAAATGTGTTCTGCTTGGGCAATGACCCCTTTCAAGCATGAGTCTGGCCAGCAACTTTTTGTATTTACAGGAAACTTCGGGAACAATGAACAATATCGCCAAGCTAGGTTCACTCAGTAGAGAGGATGGGAAAGGCATTCCAAGCAGAGAAACCTAGCAAAGGTACAGAGACACAAAATGTCCTGGCATGTTCAGGGTATGGCCAGCAATTAATTCCATGTGCTCAGAACCTATTTGGAGGTGATGAAGGAATCTGGGGTAAGTAGCGTATGAAATGGAAAGGCATGCCTGTCTAAATCAAGCTAAGGATTCTGGATTTTCCCACAGTTTTTGCAAGTCTGAAGTGGAGGCATGGTGTGTTGAGGTTTGGTTTTGCAAGGAGCACTGTGGTGGCTACATACTGGGAGCAGGGGACACCATGTGCTTGGTAAACTTTAACAATCTTAGAATCAGATGTGCTACTGGTTTACTATTTAGGTGGTTTCCTTTGGCACTTTCTCTTTTATGTTGGCCCAAGCATTTCCTGGTGGGCTCCAAGGAACAATAGGACCATGAGCCCACCGCAGGCAAAAAGAGGGAGATGAGTGATGGCAGATGGAAAACATTCGTGTTCCCTGCTGCCACCCCTGACCTGGGGCTTGGATGGCTCTGAGGAGGTGAGTGCCAATCCCAGGGAAGGGCGGTGGCTCTAGGCTCTGGCTCCCTGAGCCCCTGCTCTATGCTGAGCTGGAGGCCTTTCAGCAGCCTCAGAGTCTCTGTTGGTGGGCTTGTGTCTGCATCTGGAGGGCTGGGGTGGAGTCGCTGGGGGGAGGATGAAGGAGACAGGAACTGAGGAGGAAAATTTGCCAGGTTTCTGTGAGGTCAACATGTGTCTGAAGCAACTTAGAATGTAACCGAGAATGCAATTAGGTGATTTTTGTTTTTGTTTTGTTTTAAAGAAAAAATTCAGAACCTGTGACTCTTGTTCATGAGCACATGCCTGGATGGAGTCATTTTGAGTTTATGGAAAATGTGGTCAGCTCCATAAATCAGTGATGAAGAATTCTTACAGACTCACCACCATGCAAGCAAGGCAGGCCTCTCTAGTGAGTCTCCTAAGGTTATGCAAAACAAAACAGAAGCAGCATGTAGACAAAGCTACAATATTGCCCCCCCTCCTCCCCTGGAATTCTTTCCTGAGTAGCCATAGGCAGCTCTGAATTCTGGTTCTTACCTCATCTGTGACCTTTCTTGTGTAATTCCATGTGTACATCGTGTGGCTGTTGCCACGGCAACAAGGACACAATTTTCTGTATTGATTTCTCTCATGTATCTTACTTTAGCAAGACTTCCATAAAGAAAGGGCACTTAAAAGTAAACTGGATAATCATAATTTGTAACAGTGTTGAGAGTATGTTCAAATGTATCCAAATTCTTAAGCTTCTTATATCTCAAATCTATTATTTTGCATGGCTGGAGAATAAAAGTTCAAGGTGGTATTATGTCTCTCAAAAACATATGGAACATCTTCAGCTGTTAATACAAACTTTCATTCAGAATTGGTAAATAAGAGATTCAATTTAAGTGTGATTCATTAGAGGAAGTTCCATTTATTTTCATTCCATTGTTCTTGGATTTATATAACCAGCCTTTTGCTCCCAAACAGCATTGATTCTTCTGTCTTATAAATGATAATATTTCTTTCTATCCAGCCTCTTTCCTATAACCCTCCCACTTCTTAGGTTGACCCAGTTTATGAATTGGTTTCTGCCAAACTGGTCAGTGGAAAATGGAACGTTAACATATTTTAGTGGAGATGTTTTTCAGTTGCTCTGAAAAAAAAATGGGGTCATACACTGTATCAGCATCTTGTCACAAAAAAATACTACTACTGAACCTTAGTTTAGGGATCTTATTATTATTTTTTTCTCAATCTGTCAGAGGAGTCTCACGCATGCTAAAAAAATTTCTTCATTTCCCATAGAAAGCAAATGAATACTTTATAAGACCAAACACCTCCCAGAATACTAACCTTATGGCCTATGCTTGTTTCTCCTAACTGTAGAGTTTGTATTTAAAATTTCATATAGAAAATTGGTCTTGTTGACTGTCACAGACAAAAGCTCAAATTCCATATGCAATGAGGGCCAAGTCAACCCAGCATTTATATGAGCTGGTTTCACGTTTTTACTTGCCTGCCGTCCTAGTCACAGCAGGAACAGCTAATTGGGCAGTGGCTCACATAAACTATGAAACTTTAGACCAAATCTCCTCAGCTACAAACCACCCACTGTCACCAGGTGCAAGGGAAGGGGGTAGCAGGGCCTGTCTATCAGGCTCTGCGCTAGTGTTCTCTAGTGTTAGCGGTGTCATGCTGGACAGTCAGGAGACCATACACACCAACTGCAATATGGCTTGAAGTTCTGTATCAACCATCCCCAGACAGCAGAACAGCACAAAGTAAATAACCATAAGGATATGTGTCATTGATTGAGCATTTTTTTTTTCTTTTTCTTTTTTTTTTTTTCTCTTGAGACAAGAGTCTTGCTCTGTTGCCAGGCTGGAGTGCAGTGGTGCAATTTCTGCTCACTGCAACCTCCGCCTCCTGGGTTCAAGTGATTCTCCTGCCTCAACCTCCCAAGTAGCTGGGATTACAGGTGCCCACCACCACGCCCAGCTAATTTTTGTATTTTTAGTAGAGACGGGATTTCACTATGTTGGCCAGGATGGTCTCGATCTCTTGACCTTGTGATCCACCCGCCTTGGCCTCCCAAAGTGCTGGGATTACCGGTGTGAGACACCATGCCCGGCCCGAGCATTTCTTTCTTAACAAAAAATTTATTTTCTGAGAGAGTCTCGTTCTGTTGCCCAGGCTGGAGTGCAGTGGTGCGATCTTGGCTCACTGCAACCTCCACCTCCTGGGTTCAAGCAGTTCTCCTGCTTCAGTCTCCTGAGTAGCTCGGATTACAGGCATGTGCCACCATATCTAGCTAATTTTTGTATTTTTAGTAGAGATGGGGTTTAACCATATTGGCCAGGCTGGTCTTGAACTCCTGACTTCAAGTGATCTACCTGCCTTTGCCTCCCAAAGTGCTGGGATTACAGGTACGAGCCACCATGCCCATCCTGATTGCACATTTCCATGTGTTCAACAGTGGGCCAACTGCTTTACAAACATTACCTTCTCCAACCAGCCACAGTAGGAAGAAGTCCGTGCCATCTACTTTATAAGGATGAAGTTCAGAGAGGTCAGGTGATTTGCCTGGAGCTTTCCAGCCAGGAAGGAAAGGCGGTTCAAACCCAAGTCTGCTTGATTTGAAAGGAGTTCTAAATGAGATACTTTTATTTTGCTTTTGGATTAATGTGCCTGATTCCCAAAGAAGTGGATAGAAGATGCATGTTGCTGGTAGTTGAGGGAAAACTTGGTCCCGAGTTTTGATCTGTAAAACTTGAGGAAGAGAGACTAGCTCTTACATGAAGAAATAGTGATAGTGTTGTTTTGGCAGAACTGAGGTTGTTTCCAGTGTAAGTTACTTGTTACTTACTATTTGAAACAGAACAAGCTATTCAACTTCTCTTGTTTTTCGGAGAATGCAATTAGGTGATTTTTGTTTTTGTTTGTTTTTCTTTCTTCATTTACAAAATGAAGCCATGGGCTGGATGGTTTCTAAGGTCTCCACTGGCTCTATCTTTCAGGACTGCTCTTGACTAGAGATATTCCAAGCTTAGCCTTGACAATGCCAAGACAAATCCTCACCTGGGGTGAAAGATCCCTCTGTGGTCCTGGGCTAGCTGGGCCCAACACCTGCTGGGAAGATGGTAGGTGTTTTCTGTGGCCCCTTCCTTGCCCTCACCCCATCCTTGCAGTGCTGGTACTCTGTGGTGCACCACTGGCTTGTGTGGCCGGTGGCCAGCAGAGCTCCCTCCTGAAACTGCCCCAAGTAGGGGCCAGTTCTGCTTTATTCTCTCACTGTGCCTATACATTGAGAAGCTCAAATTCTAGGAAGTTAAACCCAACATATTACTGTCAAAATCCTTTTCAGAAAAGCAAATCAAAACTCAAGATCTTGTAATAACCAACATTTTGAAAATCGATGTCTGATTTGTTGCAACATGAAATAATAGCTGGATTTGTAAATCTGGAGTTATTCTAGCTCTGTTTTAGAATCCAAAGTTATTTTAGCTCTACAAAGATGGAGAGAGAAAAAGAATATGTGTATATGTGTGTGTGTGTGTGTGTGTGAGAGAGAGAGAGAGAGAGAGAGAGAGAGAGAGAGAGAGAGAGACACCATTAATGAATTAACGAGTCCTACCGTGTCTCCTGGCTGTGGACGCATCACAGACACACGATCATATCCTTTCCTCAGTAGGACCCACAAGGCATCGAGTTTTCCCTGAAATAAAACAAATGCACCAAGATTACATATGAAACCAGACCTGTGGCTAGCCACTGTAGGCTCACAGAACTTTCCGTGCTTCTTCAGTCATGTGAACAACACAACACTGTCAATATGGTCATGATGGGATTAGTGACTCTGCAGTCCCTTAATTCAAAACTGGAGCTTCATGAATGGAGGAGAAGAAGAGACACACAGGAGACTCTGATGCTTGTGAAGGACGCACTCTGAGGTCTGAGTGCCCCCCGCCAAGTTTGCAAACATAACTTGATTCAAGCTTTGGGCTTTTGTCTTTATCACATTTCTGGGCATATCCTCATACCACAAGTCAATCTTTCCAAATTTCACTAAAGTTTTTTCTTCCCACTTGGTGCCCAGAGCTCATTAGTAAAGACACTAAAGACAAATTCTGGAAAATTACTAAACGTTAAGTGTCGACAGGGCAAGACCAATTAAAGGCCCCTGGAATGCACATCCCTGGCTGTCTGCTAGGCTCACTCAGTAGCTATAACTTGCTCTGAAGCCTGGGCTCGAGAGACAAATTACCAAGCATTACAGATGACCAAAAACCACACCCCTTTGAGGTTGTATGTAATTGGCTGAAACGGAGAAGAGTGAGAGTATGTCAGCACAAAGGCTTTCACAACTGATAACCAAGAACACCCCTACAGGTGACTCTTATTTACATTCCCGGGAACCTGTGAATATGTTACCTTACATGGCAGAAAGGACTTTGCAAATGTGATTAAGGTAAGAATGTTGAGATGGGGAGAGTATCCTGGACTGTCCGGTGGGCTCAGTCTAACTGCATGGGTCCTTCCTAGAAGACCCATGGTGGTTTTTGGCAGGAGGGTCAAATCCAGAGAAGGAGATGTGCGGATAGAAGCAGAGTCACAGTGACTAGGTGTGAGATGGACTCAACCCAATGTTGCTGACTTTAGAAATGGAGGGTGGCCACAAACCAGTGGGTGTGGGCAGCCTCTAGCATCTATAAAAGACAAGGAAATAAATTCTCCTCTAGAGTCTACAAAAGGAAAACAGCTCTGTCAACACCTTGATTTTAGTCTAGTGAGACCCGTTTGGGGCTTACGACATCTGGAACTGTAAGATAATAGATTTGTGTTGATTAAACCTTTAAGTTTGTGGTAATTCATTACAGTGACAAGAGGAAACTAATACAGTCCTTCTCACTCCCTGATATATTCTACGTTAATTTGCTGATTGTCTGTGCCCCCTGGAATGCCAGCTCCATGAAAGCAGGGTTATTGATGGTTTTGTTCACTTCTATCTGCCTATCCCTTAGGACAACATCTGGTGCTCAATATATATTTGTTGGAGGAATGAATGTTCCTAAGTGGTGGGTGCTTCCATGAGTGTCCTGTAACTGAATTGTCCCAGCAGTCCCAGAGGGCTGTGGAGAGGAAATGGAGGGTCAAAGAGAGATCAAGTAATTTGCCCAAAGGCAGATGGTTTATAAACCGGAGAGTTGAGATTGGAATCCATGTCTGTCTAATTCCAAATCACATATGCTTTCTATTACACCAATTGCAGATTCTTCCTCATGCAGATCTTCTGGCGAGAGCACTTAAATTTAGATCCTTTAGAACATAGGGTTTCTCAGCTGTGGGTTGTAACCCTTTAAGCCCTCATGAAATCAATTTTGTATGGGACCAGAACTTTTAAGAAACAGAAGAGAAAATAGTAATTGCACATGGTGAGGATAAGTATTATTTTGTGAAAAATTTATCTCAGTTAAATGTGTATGGGTGTGTGTATATGACTGTGTGTGCACACATGTGTGGGCATAAACTGGGTCAAAATGTAAAATGTATTTCCTACCCAAGCCTTAGGAACATTTGAAAATCCTGATCTTGCAGGGGTCTGTGAATGACAGTGCTGGGAAGGCTGGAGGAGTCTAAAGAGTTTAAGTTCCTGGACACAAAGCATTTATATAGGGGCAGTGTTAAGAAGCATCTCAAATATTTCGTGTTCTGAAACGATTTTCTGGTGGATTATATACACATATAAAATTGTGTTCTTTAATCTTTATAAACTGTTGTTTGAGTTCTTGTGGGTTAAACTTTGTCTTGCCAAGTGTAGTGTTTCTCATCTATTTTGGCAAGGAATTTACAAAAGCCTTGAAAAATATTTTGAAATGATTTTAGAATGCTGGATAGAACTGCTGCTGTGTGCAGCATGGTTTTCTGTATTAAGCCGTTTCAATCACCAGCTAAATGTTTTCCTTTAAGGTTCTTTTGGATAAGCATTTATATTTCAGGATGTAACCAGGTGGGTTTCCTGGATGACTGCCTCTTTTTTCTTTCCCCTTTTTTTCCAGAAAGAGAGGGCTCCCAGCATTTGGCTTTGTAAATCAGCCCACCCACAGAGCTGTGTGTGCTAATCACTCAACTCTGTGACAAATGAGCAATGAGATGGGGCAGAAAGAAGAACACTGGGCTGTTGAAGGAACACATTAATTAACTCAGCAAAAATTTAAAGTTACATGCATAGCAAAAGAGCAGAAACCACCTAGATGTATAATACCAGGAGAATGAGTAGAAAATGATGTTTCTTTGTGGCAACAGATCACCCTACGGTGTAGTGTTTAAGCACAAAGTGACTGAAGCCAGGCTGCCCCAGTTTGTACTGTGGGTCTCCTTTTCACCAGCTGTATGGGTTAGATGAGTAGTTTCATCTCCCTAAGCCTTACTTTTCTCATATTTAAAGTGGAGATAATACTGCCTACTCTACAGACTTGCTATAAGACTTAAAATTAAATATTGAAGTTAGGTACTTGTCTCATAAAAGGTATTCATTAAATGTTACCTATGATCATAGTAAAGTCATTAAAATGATCATTTGGGAGGCTCTGTAGAAAGATGGAAAAGAATGTAATACAGAGTGTAGGAATCCAGCAATTTGAACTTTGTAAGCATACATCTGTCCATCTTCTATTCTGTGCTCCTCCAAGCCTATTTTCCTCTTACCCCAAGCCACAATTTTTATTCCTTCTGCCCCAATCACTCCACCCAAATTGCTCTTGCTAAGGCCACCCATGGCATCCCGACTGCCAAATGCCTTGACACTCATTTCACTTGGTTCTTTGGGGAGATCCGCTGTGCTGGGCCTCTCCTCTGCACACTCTCCCTCAGCCTCTGTGCCACCAGCTTCTACCTGCTCCCTCCGACCTCTCTGCCAACTCCTTTTCAGCTTCTTCTGCTCCTCCCCCTCTGCCTACACTTGACATGGTGGCCTTCATTTGGCACCTCTATTCTCACCTCTCAGCTGAGTGCTCTCATCTAGTCTCATGGGTCCAACTTCCACCTATCTGCCGGCGACTCACAAATTCTATACTCAGCCCAGTACTCTCTTGAGCTCCAGATCTGGGTATCTATTTACCTATTAAATCTTAATTGTAATGTGGATGTATCACATCACATCACAGGTATCGAAAAGTCAAACATTACAAACTGAACTAACTCTTCTCTCCAAACCTGCTCCTCCTTTTGCACACCCTGCCTTGATTCATGGCACCACCAATCTATCCAGATGGGCATACTGGGTACCAGGAATCATTCTAGCCTCCCTTCTCTCTGCCACCTGCTCATGTCCAACATCAACCGTGTCTCGTGAATGTTCTCTCTGTAGCAGCTCTGCTGCCACCTCTTCCCATCCACCCCGACCCACCACCTCCACAGCTCCTGCCTGGGCCCAGGCCCTCATCATCTGTCACTCATTCTGTGAATAGTTTCCTGATTGGCCTTTCATCTCCAGGGTTCTTGTCCTCTCTCCTATTGATTAATAAAGAATTTTATTGTGAGCCCAAATGGATGCACTGCAGTCAATAAAATGAACCATGGAACATCTTACTAACCAGTGTGAATTTGGGCAAGTTACCTAACCTCTCTGTGCTCTGGTTTTCCATTTGTAGTTTCTACTGATCTGGGTATCTAGATCTGGGTATTTACCGATGGATAAGTAGTTTCTACTTTCAAGGGCTGTTATAAATAATAAAGGCATTAGTGCATAGAAAGCGCTGCCCGACTTGCAGGGCGTGCTTGATCCGGGTGAGCTGTTGTCATTGGGCTCTTCTGGCCAAGGCGAGATTAGCTAGTTCCAGGTGTATCCTTAGCATTCTGAGTTCTGATTGTCCCACAAATGAACCTAAACTCTCCAGTCTGTGGCATAGAAAGCAATCCAGGCAATCAATCAATCAACACAACCTATAACCTCTTTCTACTCCTACAACAGGTAGTTTTTATGCAAGAGCTTTAGAAAAGCAGTGTTTGCAACCAAGAAGTAAGCTTTAGAAAAAACAGTGTTTACAACCAAAATGAGAATAAAAAATAACTCTCAAAATTCAATGAGCACTGCATGACAAAGGCTCTTGGAACCTTGATTTTTCTGAATGTAGGCAGAAGTCTGTCATTTAAAGACGGTAGTAGTGGGCTGGTTAATAACAACCCTTTGGGGCTAGATGTGCCACAGAAGAGTCTTCTAAACAGTCTCTGGGCTTCACCTAAAGTCTTAGAGGATCCTTCTGAGTTGCCTCCGCTTTATCTATCTCAGACTTGGATGTCTGTCATGCACAAACCTCTCCACAGCATGCACTTAAGACACTGGTCCTCACTCCCTGGCAAAATGCCCAACTGCTTCTGTGAAGCTAGAACAAAGATTTATCCACAAGCCTCAAGCCCTATGGCAGATTGTATTAGCTGACGTTTATAAATAGCTTTCTTTCATTTGAAGTTGACAAATTTTGACTATAAAATGAGAAATTTACCAATTCCATGCTCCCAAACTGTATCTTAGCCACAGACAATACCTGCCAATTCACAAAGGCAAAGTGGAAGTTCTATGTAAACTCTAGCTTTGGTTTCTTTCTAAGCAATAAGACTGTGCTGGGAATGATTATGCAGCCAGCATTCATAGCACTCTGGAGGTAGAGGGCCAGGCATGGTGGCACATGCCTATAATCCCAACACTCTGAGAGGCTGAGGTGGGAGGATCACTTGAGAGCAGCTTGGACAACATAGTGAGACCCCCATGTTTACAAAAAATTAAAAAAATTAGCTGGGTGTGATGGTTTATATCTGTAGTCCCAGCTACTTGGGAGACTGAGGTAGGAGAATCCCTTGAACCTAGTTTGATGCTACAGTGAGCTATATGATTGCACCACTGCACTACAGCCTGGGCGACAGAACAAGACCCTGTTTTTAAAACAAACAAACAAAAAACCCAAAGCACCCTGGGTCATCAGCTTTTGTGGTGGGGTTTCCTCTTTTTTTTTTTTTTTTTTTGCCAGGCAGCAGTTGTATCTTTTCTTCTGGTTTGTCTGCCTTAGCTAGCTGGAAGACAGTCAGAGATTGAGAATTCTGAGAGTAGTTCAACTTATAAGGCCACCATAAACTGACACCTGACTTTTTACACTTTGAAATACGTGGTAGGCCAGGTGCGGTAGCTTATGCCTGTAATCCTAGCACTATGGGCGACCGAGGTGGTTGGATCAAGAGGTCAAGAGATTGAGACTATCCGGGCCAACATGGTGAAACCCCGTCTGTACCAAAAAAAATACAAAAATTAGCTGGAAGTGGTGGCATACGCCTGTAGTCCCAGCTACTCGGGAGGCTGAGACAGGAGAATCACTTGAACCTGGGAGGTGGAGGTTGTAGTGAGCCGAGATCGTGCCACTGCACTCCAGCCTGGTGACAGAGTGAGACTCTGTCTCAAAAAAAAAAAAAAAAAAAAAAAAAAAAAAAAGAAATACATGATAAATAGTGTGACCCAGCTTTCCCCTAAAGGAAATAAATTAATGGATTTAATGGATAACGTCAGAAACTTTCCCTACACACAGACACACATGCACTCATGAGTGTGTGCATGCCATGCACAGGGTAATTTTTGTTGCACTTTTTTTTTCTTCTTTTGGTTTTTAAGAAAATTTGCCCATATAGCTAGGCATGACTTCACTTGTCTGAAATGGTCAGCCCCAATTTAATGAGAAGCATGGGGTATTGTAAATCCGGGGGTGAAAACCAAGCAAAGGAAAATGCAGGCTAAATATCAGGGAAAATTTCCCGATCATGAGTCTGGAATGAGGAAGGGGGGAGGTGTGGTTGGTGTGGTTGGTGCCTTAAATTAAATAGGGAGATGGTGGGTGGAGAAGAGCCCACTGTGGACTTCTTCCCTCCGTGTGTTCTCTCTGGGTTTGCTTGGCAAATGTGCTCACCTGCTTCTCAAAAACTCCATTTCATGTAAAGAATGAGTCTAATGCAATGCAATTCAATAAGTATACAATTCTGGCTTCTTTCACTGGGGAGCCAGGAGTCTTTTCAATACCTGCTGAGAGTTTTGTGTGAGGTGGAGCTGTTGTTCTCTTTGCTTATAGTGGAGGTAGAAGGCAGGCAATGAGTGGACGGTTCACTCTCCCTCACCTGCCGGCCCCCATCCATTCTCTGCCTGCCTTCTCCATGCCTTGGAAGCCTGCATCTGGATCACCTAGCTGCCCTTTGGTCTTGGTCTGTAAAGAGCCAAGGATTTGCAGGGCAAGAGGCAACATTATATAGGTACTATATAACCATTTAAAAATGTAAACACCATTCTTTGTTTGCAGATCATATAAAAACAGGTGGTGGGATGGATTTAGATTGTCAACTAAAGAAACAGTTCCTGTCAAGTAGTCTCTTTGCAGGGCTGCAGCTCTTTCTGGAACCTAGTAACACCATTTCCCCACGTGCCCTTCAGGTGTAACAGCTCTAGCTGTTGCCAGCCTCTGGTTGCCCCACCATCCCTGGGGATTCCCTTCACTCTGCCCACATCTCTGTTAGTTCAACTCTTTTCAGTGTGCTTTCTGTTTCCTATCAGGACCACGGTGAGTTCAGGAAAGGGAAGCAGAGTTTATGGTACCACATAAGGCTAAATGTTTTGTCCAAGGCTGAGCAAATGTCCTTAGGCATTGTGGCTAGCACGGGACTCATTGTGGATCGAACATCATGTAAAATAGGATGAACCCTGAGATTCCGGAAGCAAGCCTGCCTTACTTCTGGACAGAGAGCACACATGATTACTTTTGAATTTCTTCCTGTGCTTCTATCCTTCTTGTTGCACCTAAAACAATCTCTTTTTCTCTTCTCTCCTCAGAGAGATGGCATGAAGAATGTCACTTTTCTGGATAGAGTATGCCAAAATGGTCTGTGTGGTTTGACTGGCAGGATGCTCTGGGGAGTGGTTTCATAATTACTGTTCATGCCTCAGCTCTTTAATAAGGGATGAGCCAGGTACAACACTGTTTACTGGGGATTCAAAGCGTAGCTGGTGCCTGCAGGGGGTCAAATCTAGTGGAGAGAAGGCTCATAAACATGAGTAATCACACCAATGGCTATGTATGCATTTCCTCTACAGTAGAAGGAGCTGAGTAAGCATTGGCATTGGCTGTTCCACCAGGCAAAAGGAGGATTCATGCTCTGCACGTCCTAACGAGGGAGTCCTGCTGAGGAGCTCTTCAAGTCTACTGGCATCCTAGGTCATTTCCATCTGGCCTTTTAGTTGACTCCTAAGACACTCAGATTCCCAACCACTTAACATTAATTCAGCAGTTGTGTTTGTGGTAAAAATGGACCCAGTGTGAACATTAATGTGGCTCTCCTTGCTGAGATGCCTGAAAAATCACCGCAGTGCAATCATGGCCTCTTTGTCTATTTTAACAATCCAGGCACCACAGTTCCTGCCCCCCAAGGACTTCCTATAGAATGCTGGCTGGGACCTTTGGTGACAACTTCTTCTTCTTTTTTTTTTTTTTTTTCTTTTTTAATTTGAGATGGAGTCTTGCCCTGTTGCCCAGGCTGGAGTGCAATGGCACAATCTCAGCTCACTGCAACCTCTGCCTTCTGGGTTCAAACGATTCTCCTGCCTCAGCCTCCTGAGTAGCTGGGATTACAGGCACCCACCACCACGCCCAGCTAATTTTTGTATTTTTAGTAGAGACAGGGTTTCACCATGTTGGCCTGGGCTGGTCTCGAACTCCTGACCTTGTGATCCACCATCCTCAGCCTCCCAAAGTGCTGGGATTACAGGCATGAGCCACTGCGCCCAGCTGGTGACAACTTCTTAACTCAGCTTGTTAAAACCCAGATGGCTGGGCCCCACTTCCAGAGTTTTTGATTTAGTAGATCTTAGGTGGGGCCCAAGAATGTCCATTTCTAACAAGTTCTTGGGTGATGCTGATGCTGCTGGTCCAGGGACCACCTTTAAGAGCCAGTGCTTTACTACAGAGACTAAGAAGAAGCTCAAGAGTCAGGACTGCTGAAGTGATAATTGGGGCAACAGAGGCCTATCACTCAGGGAGTCTGGAAGTGAAATTAGAGAAGGGAGGCATTGTGAACAAAAGGAGTTTCACTTGATAGGAAAAGATGGGCGAGTGCTGAGAGCCAGTGTGCTTTTGGAGGCCTTTTGTGAGATTCTGAGTCACTGGGCCTGGGAATCTGTATTTTTTTTAAAGCACTCTCAGGTGATTCTGACACTCAGCCAGGTTTGAAAGCCTCTGTATATTTAACATCCTACAGTGCCTGGCACACAGTAGCTGCACAATGAATACTTACTGAATTGATACTAGTTCCAAGTGGGTGTTGGGAATGTTTTTAGATTTCTAAAGGTATTGGCCCATATACTTATTTATCTCATCAAATTCAGTCCTAAACTGCCAGTCAATAGAGGAATAATATGCTGTCAAGTAGAAACCGGAGTTTTCAAACAGAATTAATGCTCTCTTAGTGTCCAAGATTACAGAAACAAAAACCTGGCTGTAACCAAAGACGTGGCGTTAGTCACAAGGTACAGATTCCTGAGAACGGCATAACAGAAAATCCCCTTTCTTCTTCATGGCTGAGAATCTGCTTGGCTCCTTCCTGTCTGCACATGCATGCACGCCACTGCATGTTCCTCATTAGAAAATAATTAGAAGCAAACAGCTGTTAGTCAAGCAAGCTGCATTTTGCCCATATATTTCCAGAGTTCAATCCATTACCTCAGGGGCAGGCTTATCCTAAAAAAAGAATCTCACTGCTTCAAACATGGCAAACCAAAATAGAAATGCGTGGCAATTCAGGTGAGCTTGAGCTAGCTCAGCTGAGGAAAGGTGACCACCAATAACTTTTCGCTACACTGCCTGAAATGGTACTTCTTTTGATTTGATGGAGAAGGCCTGATCCAAAATTAGCAAATTAACTCAGTGAATGATGAAAATAATCTTTGTTGCTATTGGAAGGGGGGTAAGGCTGTGTGTGTGTGTGTGTGTGTGTGTGTGTATGGATGGTGATGGGAGCTGGCTCTATTGAGTCTTTGACTTGAGGTTTGGAGTTGGTTCAGTTCTGTTTGCAGCATGAAACTGGAGTCTGTAGCCCTGAGTTGGGGGCCTTGGGTTCCAGACCTCAGCAGAACAAGGACTTTGCCTATCTCAGTACGAAATCAGAGAGTGGGGACAGATTATGTCTAGAGTCTTTTCAGCTATAATTTTCCAGTGCTGTCTGACAAGCGGCATAGTGCAGATGTTTATGGGCATAGCTAAAGAGTGAAGGTGTTAACTGAATCATGTGAATTCAAAGCCATTTGGACCAAGAAGAATAGAAAAGAGGCCTTCAGGCTGAGCATGGTGGCCCATGCCTGTAATCTTAGCACTTTGGGAGGCCGAGGTGGGCAGACCGCTTTAGCTCAGGAGTGCAAGACAGGCCTGGGCAACATGGTGAAATCTGTCTCTCAAAAAAAACCAAAAAACAAAAATTAGCTGGGTGTGGTGGTGCATGCCCGTAGTCCCAGCTACTTGGGAGTTGAGGTGGGAGGATGGCTTGAGCCTGGGAGGTCGAGATTGCAGTGAGCAGAGATCACACAACTGCACTCCAGCCTGGATGACAGAGTGAGAACCTGTCTCAAAAAATAAATAAATAAATAAAAGAAAATAAAAAAGAGGCCTTTAGGAAGCATTAACTGCCTCCAATGGCTTACACTTCCCAATAAACCAAAGAGGATTTTAAGCTCTGGAGGTGTGGGGGAAAGAGAGATGGTGGAGAAAAAAGATTTGCTTACAACCAGGAAGAGTGAGTCCTAGATCCATGGCCAGTGAGATTTGCTGGTGGGCCCTGATACACTGGCAGGAGGCTCAAATAAAAGGGAATGGGCTTATATTATGGCAAAAGGAGTAGAGATTAGCATCAAGGAGAATGCTGCCATTTTTCTTAGATAGTAGATTGTCTGCTAAGTGAAGTTATAAGATGCTATGGAAATTTATAGTCACTTTCTGGGGTTACTACCCAAGTTACTTAACTCATAGTCTATGCTTTTTCCAGTACCTTGCCATGGTGATTTTTTTTTTTTTTTTTTAATATGGAACACTTCACGAATTTGCATGTCATCCTTGCCCAGGGGTCATGCTAATCTTCTCTATATTGTTCCAGTTTTAGTATATGTGCTGCAGAAGTGAGCACCACGGTGATTTTTAAAAAGCCTAGTTTTCAACCCAGATTATGTGGAAATTGACAAAGTAATTACTTGTACTTTCAAGTCCATAATTTTAGATAATTGTTCCCCTGTGATAAGCTGGGTTTTAGGTTGGGATTTTATCATGTGGAAAGATTTTGATTCTTCACTATGTAAGTGTTTTATCAGGACTGACGATAGATTTTTGAGTAGAGAGACACACCTTGATTGGAGAGTACCACTTCCGGGGGGAAGAAGGCCGACGCATATTGTTGTTGAGATTTCGCGGCTCAGGGAATTCATATTCCTGCTCCGGCATCTTGACTCTTGCATTCTTTGCCTTTTCCAACTTAGCACCTTCTTCTGTGGAGCCCTTTTCTCCCCAACGAACCTAAAATAAACAAAATACAATGAAACGAAATGACAAAATACGCTGCCCCTCGAGAATGAGAATGACAAATACATGCATGAGTCGCAATGTGAATGCTACCCGACCGTGGATTCCTTTGGGTTTTGAGGGCCAGGGAAGAGGGAAACTGTGGAAAAACAGAAAAGGGAAGGACCGAAGGAGCAGAGAGCATGAGCCACATGGGTGGACATTTAGGGAGGAATTGTCCAGGCAGCGGGGACAGCACGTGCAAAGACCTTGCAGGTTCAGGTACGAACTCTGGATTTTATTCCAGTGAGAAAAGAAATCACGAGGACGTTTGAGCTGATGTGTGACCTGCTCTCACTCACAGTGGGCAAGACATGGAAGTGCACAGTGAAAGGCTGTCCCTCCTATCTCTCCATCTGTCTGCCTTACAATCCATATCCCCACCAGACCTCCAGCAGGTTTTCAGCAATTTGCTTTGGGTTTCTGACATTGAGTCATCAGTGTGGTCTACCGCCATACCGCCCTAGGCATGCCTGATATCTAGAGGCTAAGCAGGTCAGGCCCAACTGGTACCTGGATGGGAGTAGTCAGCACATAGATAAGTGTATATTAAGCTGTCCTCTTACCTCCATTCTTTTAATGCCTCCAACGCCTCTCCCACCATAATAAGAGGCGTCTACCGTTGGCCACTTTTTCTTAGGCAGACCATCATCATCTTCTTCCTGCAGAGAAATTGTGTCACATGAAGGAAGCAGAACAGCACTGCTGTGTGGACCTGCCTACCATGGCCAAGTGATTAGGAGTAGAGCTTGTAGAGTCAGACTGCCTGGGTGCAATCCCAGTGCTACTGTTTCCTAGGACCTTGGGCCAATCTCTGAAACCACGTAAGCTTGTTTTCCTTATCTGTAGAGTGGGAATGTAAGCAGTGCTACCTGGTAAGTTTGTGATACAGTCCTGTTCTCTTGTTCTCTTCTACAGCTCTACTCCTTTGTGGGAATCGCATCTAACCCCACCTACATGCTAATGACTTGTGATTTTATATCTTCAGCCCTGATGCCTCTGAACTCCAACTGCTCCCTTGACATTCACATTATTTGGGGGCTAAAAAACATCTCAACAATACCACAGCAGAGATGTCCTGATTTCCCTACCCTAAACATGCTCCCCCTGTAGTCTTCCCCACTGCCTCTCTCTTTTTTACTGCCTTTCCCCCACTTGTCCCAACTTGCCAGCTAGTTCTGTTGCTACTACTTAAAAATCTAAAATCTGTTCACTTCTCCACCCCCACCCCCACCACCCTGGGCCCACGCCCCCATGCACTTGCTCCTGGACACTGTGGTAGCTTCCCCACTGGCCTCCTGCTGCCCTAAGACTCACCTATGATCTGTTCTCCACAAAGCAGCAGAGTAAGTGCAAACGCCAGCTCTGCCCTGCATGTTCTGGCCTTTGCTCACCTTTCTGGCCTTCTTCCTTATCATGTGCCCCCCTCCTCCTGAGCTCCAGCCTGCCTGCCCTCTCTCAAATACTCTGGGCAAATTCCTGTCTTGGGGCCTGTGCATAGTGTCCCCTTGTCCCCTTGTCTAGGAAAGCACTTTCCCCACCCCATCTTCTGATGGATGGATTTTCATATCACTCCTCAGAGAAACCTTCCCTGGAAATTTCTTCTAAAGTAGCTGTGGTCTCTCCATCCCAACAATCTGTTTTATTTTTAGTTAAGGATCTCATCATGGCTTGATATTTACTTAATATCTGTCTCTCCACACTAGAACGTACGTTCCACAGAGGTTTTTGTTTGTCATGCTTACAATTGTATTCCCAGTTTTTAGAATAGCACTACGTTGTATGTGGTGGGTGCCCAAGAATTATCTGTTGAATTTACAAATAAGTTAAATAAGATGACTCAAATAAAGCAGTTAATTCAGTGTCTGCAACTTAGCTCAGTGACAAGAAGTTAGTGTTTATATTTTTTAAGATGAAGAAAGAAGACGAGGAACTTGTAACTTTATGGATGGAAAAAGGGAGGAGATGTAGCAACTGCTCTTCATCTTAGCACTGTAATTATTCTTGTTGTGGGGAGAAAAATATCACTGTTTACAGTCATGGATGGATTATAAGGAAGTGGCATGATTTCTCTCCTGGGTAGAGAAAGGAAGCTGGAAAAGGGGTTGATAAAGCAGAAGAAAGAACAAAAGACGGAGAAATTGCTCACAATGCTGAAGCCTGCTTCTCACAGCCTTGTTTTGGTGGCATTTGGGTGGAGTCCTATGCAGGGCACCACTGCGTGGGATGGGGCACCCCATGCAGGAGGCAAGGTACAAAAAAGCAAAGGCAGGAAGGTCAGGACAAAAGGTGACAAAGCAAAGCAGAAACACGTTGGCACATTAAGACTCCCTGAGTTACATGTTGTGCTTGGGATGGGCAGTCTTCTTTAAAATGATTTTTTAAAAATTTAATACATCTTAAAGGACAGAGAGGTCATAGCAGACTAGGATGTACAACATTCTGACAGCTGACACTTGGGTGTCTCTCTCGCTCTTACTTGGTTGCTCTCTCTCAGATTCTGCTGACCCTTCTATTCAAAGTGCAAAGTAGGTGCTCAATAAACACACATTACATTCATGATAACACACCATTGAATTTATGCAGCCTTTCCCATGTTATGTGCCATTCTTTTAAATGCTTTAAATGTATTATTAATCCTTTAATCTTGCAACCACCCAGGAAGGTACATGGTGTTATTATTCCTATTTTAGAGAATGAGAATAGAGAGGTTAAATGACTTAGGTCACCCAGCTTGTATGTAACAGAGCTGGATTTGAACCCATGCAACCTCATTCTCGTTTGATGGTTTTTCAGCATTGGCCAGTCTGGATTTTGTTCTTTTGTGGTTTGCTTTTCCAATCATTTGATGGCAACAAATACATGCTCATTTTTGACTTCTCCTTGTACCTGCTAATTTTGATAATTTTTTTTTTTTTTTTTGGAGACAGGGTCTCACTCTGTCACCCAGGCTGGAGTACAGCCTCAACTACCACAGCTCAAGCAATTCTCTCACCTCAGCCTGCCTGAGTAGCTGGGACTACAGACACATATCAATGCACCCAGCTAATTTTTCTATTTTTTGTAAAGATGGGGTTTTGCCATATTGCCCAGGCCAGTCACAAACTCCTGGGCACAAGTGATCCTCCCACCTCAGCCTCCCAATGTGCTGGGATTACAGGTGTGAGCCACCGCACATGGACTTAGTTTTGATAATTTATAACTGCAAAATCTAACACAATAAAGTCCCCAACACAATAAAATATTATAGTTCATATTACTTTACCTTATAATTTCAGAGGTTTCTTTCACCTTATGATGTGAAAGCAGGAATCTTATATGTCTTATATGTGGTTAAACTTTACATTGGAGGTGGATGTATGTTTCTGTGTAAGTGGCTGTACACAGATGTACAAAATATGGCTCTGAAAGCCTGGGCATTCCCAGTCTGGGGCAGTTTTCCAAAGGAGATAACAGAAATTCTATCCCCTAAAGCTGAACACAGCAGCACCACAAACGTTAAGAAACTCCAAGAATAAAGCCGCTTTACTCCATAGGGGACTCAACTAGGTTCATGAGCCTCTTAATTTTTTTAGAAGCTCATCTAATTAAGCCTTTTCACTGCACAGAAGAGGAGTCAGATCTAGAGAAATGAAGTGACTCCTAAAGGTGAAGTTCTGGTGTGGTTTTCTGATGCCTTGTCCAGGGATTTTTCTCCCCCTATATTTTACGAAAAGAACTTAAAAGAAGGATTTACAACTGGCTTTCTCTAATTCGCAACCCCGCTGAGTGCTCAGGATATAGTAAGAAAGCCAGTTTCCACCGCTTTCCGGGTTCCACTTGCACACCGAAGCAGCCCTCCCTCTAGTCCCTGATCCCTCCCTCTTGCCCCTGGCCCCTCCCTCTAGTCCTTGGCCCCTCCCTCTTGTCCCTGGCTCCTCCCTCTAGTCCCTGGCCTGGGGAAGGAGGCGCCGCCCTCGTGCTCAAGGGCAGGGCCTGGCCTTCTCGCAACAGGAAATGCCTAGGTCTTGGGCAATCTCCACACACTGCCGCGCCACCGAGCCCGTCGCTTAATCCCCTGACCGGGGCTGGCCTGCCAAGCTCAGACAACAGCACCAGGCAGCACAAAGGCCCAGGGGCTGACGGACGGGAGAGTCAGAGTTTCCCCTGCAGTTAGCATGGGTCTGTTTACACATTCTGGAGACAGAAGAGTTTTGCAATCCTCAGGAAGAGAGGGGAATCTTTGATGTGTCTTTCCATTTGGCCAAAAAATGGATGGAGTAGAATCCCAGCCCCTCAGCAAGGCCACTAAGAAACTCGGCAGCACTGGAAGGTGGATTTTTACATCTCATTAAATCATAAAGGCTCTTGAGACCTTCCTCCTACACTGCCCTTCAAGGATGGTAGCAGGGAGGGAGAAAACACCAGTATAGAAATCCTCAGTGTGAGCTGGCTTTCGTTTAGTAAACAAAACAAAACAAAACAAAAACCTTGCTGTCCTCTATGGTTATTGGAGCATGGGGCTGGATGAGCCCAATTGCTTTGAATGAGAAATCGGGCTTGTGGGAAACGAGAAGATGAGCAGAACAGAGTGGGGCCGAGCTACCAGCGAACAGCTACGACCCCCCATCCCCCCGAGTGGTGGGAGTGGCCGGTGGTAAAGAAGAGGCCCTTTAATATTCCGTCAGGGGTTGTGGGCTGCACTATACTTTTAAACCTTTAGTAAAATTTGCTGCACAGTTGGATTTGTGCCAGAGCTGCTAGATCGTGTCTAGCAAACCGAGAAGATGAGATAACGCGGAAGAAGCGAGGAGTAGGAGTCAGTGGTGCCTGGGAGAAACCGCAGGGATTGGGGAGGGAGGCCGGTTTCCCATCAAGGGAAGTTGTGTTTAAATCTGAAAGGATGTGGTGGCTCCAGACGTCCAGCTGGCTGGAGCTTGGGTAACACAAATGGCAGCACATTCCTCAGATGGTAGAGGCCCCTTCTGACCTGCGTGTCCTCAGGCAGACCTGGGTGTGCCTGCAGGCACAGTGCTGCTCGAGGAAGAAACAGCTGTAGAGGATGAAGTCTGTGAACTCACTTGGTTAGCCTGTAATTGGATTAGCCCTGTGCTGTCCTCAGACCCTGAACTTTTCCCATCTTTCCCAATCATGCCAGGCTTTTGTGCAGCTCCACGCTTCAACATGCAGGGCTCCACATGCCTGGAAAGCCCTTCTCCCATTGCTTCTACCCATCCCTTAATGTTGTTTAAGTGTAACCTATTCTGCCAAGAACTCCCGGGTTCCCCAGAGAATGCAATGCTCCCTCCTCATGAGTTTCCACAACTCCACCTTCCACTCACTCAACACGTTTAACTGTTAGTTATTAAGCAAACCAGAGGGTAGAAAGGATGAATTTTCCAGATTCTGGGACTGCCTCACTCCTGCATGTAGACTGTGCATGGGACAACTCCACAGACTTGATGTGAATAGCGCCCCCTGGAGTTGTGCAAAGGGTGGCCCTCTCAGACTCAATTGATAAGTTCTTTAACATTCCTGCTTCTCTGATATCCATTTACTAGGAGAGCCACATGGCTGGTTTGACTCAAGAAGGCTTACAACTCCCAATTCACTGCAGGTTTCAATAGGAACTATCAATGAAAAGGAGCACATAACTGAAAGAGAATCAAACCCAAGGCAGTAGCTTTAAACCAGCTTTTAAATTAATTTTAAATGTCATTGAACTGGAGCACATCTTAAACATATAAGCTCAACAAGGGACTTTTATTTGTCAATTATTTCACTAACTCAAGCAACTATCATTGAGTCCCCATCACCTGCCAGCACAGTGTTATATTTTGAGAAAATAAAGAGAACTCAGCTGTCGACAATTTTGTTTACATTTATAGAGGAGTGAGTTTTGTGAGAATGATGACATGAATTAAAGGACTAAGGCTACAGAAACTCCCAGGTCTGGGAGGCTCCGAAGGGCAGAACTTAAAGTAGAACTGGCAGGACTGTCTCATCTGGTCTTTGGGGAGAAGTCAGGGAGATCCCCTCAATGTCAGTCTTGGAGGTAATCTCCTAGGAGTGAATTGGCAAGTCAGAAAGATCCAGCAATACTTCTGTTTGTAAATACAAAACATTCCAAAGGATTTAAGCTTTCGCCATTCTGAGCCGCATTTCACATGTCATGGCACCATTATATCTGTTTATGTAAACAAAGTGATTAAAGACAACACAAGGATTGTCCTGTATTCTTCAATAAAGAATAAGGTGTTTATTTTCCTAGCAGCAATGTTCTTTTTTTTTTTTTTGAAGTATTAAAACATGAATACTGAATTTTGGGCCTTCTCTAGGACTTCTGTTTGGAGTGTATGTGTGTGTGAATGTGTGTGTGAATGTGTGTGTGTGTGGGTGGGTGTGCATGTGTGTATGTGTATTTAATGGTCACTGGCAAGAAGATGCCTGACAGTAGCTTTGCCCTTCATCCCTCCAGGGTGGAGGCTACTCTAGGTGTCTGTGTAGACATGGCTGGAAGGATGCCAGACCTGTTGCTATTAGGAGTTCAACTTATCTGGCCCTGTATAATTTTCCATAGCTCAGTTTCCCTATCTAAACATTTCTTGCCACAGAGAAATTGTTAGGATCAGTGAGCATAATAAAAAATCTGAAAATAAGCTCATCCTTCAAACTCAGGTGCCTATTGTTCACTGGATGGGCATCAATGCCTTCAACAGGCACCCCTCTCGCTTCAGATACAAAATACCAACCTATAGATGTCCACATATTCACATCCTTTCTCACTCTCACCCGCCCCCCAGTGCACATATACTAATCCATGATTAAAACAAGAAGACACATTCTTCTTTTTTTGGAAGAGTTGGGGTCTTGCTCTGTTGCCCAGGCTAGAGTGCAGTGGCACGAACATGGTTCACTGCAGTTTCCAGCTTCTGGGCTTAAGTGACTCTCCAGCCTCAGCCTCCCGAGTAGCTGGGACCACATGTGTGACAGCCACCATGCCAAGCTAATTTTTATTTTTGTAGAGATGGTGGTGGGGGGGTCTCCCTATGTTGCCCAGGCTGGTCTCGAACTCCTGGCCCCAAGCAATCCTCCTTCAGCCTCCCAAGGTGCTGGGGTTACAGGAGTGAGTCACCATACCAAGCTCCCGGATGCATTCTAAAGCTTCATGATGAGACATGGTGATGTGGGAGAATGAAAGACAAGACAGGCGGGAAACATAGGGATAAGAGAGCTAAAGAGAATAGCTACACACTAGGGCCATGGACAGAGCACAGAAAATAAGTAGCCATCTTTACATCAGTCTTAAAAGGGGCTGTGTGCCCTGTATGAGTGACACGGGTCAGAGACAGGTGACACTGCCACTCAAGAAAGGAGCACTGATGCTCCCAACAAGGAGCAGTGGACTTGCTCTTGGTTGCAGGAGCTACATTGTCTTCAGGGACGAGTGAGGAAAGACTGCTCTATGCTTTTTCAGGTATAAGTTTGAATCCCAGTCCCATCACTTAATAACTGAAATATTGGGGCCACTAGTATTTTAATCTCATTATACCTCAGTTTTGCATCTATAAGATAGGGGTTCATAATAGCATACTTTTGTTTCAGGGCTGCTGAATGATAAATGTACCACAAAAAAGTGCTTCATATAATTGCCTGCATAGTTATAAATGCTCAATAAATGTCATCTTCAGTAATTAACCACTATTATTATTAATTTTCATACATTCACATGCAATATCCACCAGGAATCTCTGCCTTTCTTTCTGATTAGGACTGATTAGGTCACCAGCTTTATAAATGTCCAGTTACACACTCTCTCTCTCTCTTTTTTTTTTTTTTTGAGATAGAGTCTTGCTCTGTCGCCCAGTCTGGAGTGCAGTGGTGTGATCTTGGCTCACTGCAACTTCTGCCTCCCAGGTTTAAGCAATTCTTCTGCCTTAGCCTCCTGATCAGCAGGATTACATGAATGTGCCACTATGCCCAGCTAATTTTTTGTATTTTTAGTAGAGACAGGGTTTTGCCATGTTGGCCAGGTTGGTCTCAAGTAATCTGCCCGCCTCGGCCTCCCAAAGTGCTGGAATTACAGGCATGAGCCACTGCACCTGGCCCAGTTACACACTCTCTTAAGGCATCTCTGGCATAGAATCTCACACTTACTGTCAGCTCACAGGAGGCACTCATTCTAGAGTTGTTGAATAAATAAGATTTTTAAATATCAAAAAACATCGGGGCTAGTTACATACCTTTTACCTCTATCCTATTTGACTTCTCTAATGTCCCTCAAGTCAGATTCTAAGATCTTGATTTGCTTGATGCTAAAAAGTACAATGTTTTAACTATTATTGCCTACGTCTCCAGTCTGGGTAGTTTCTTGATTTATTTCTGACATGATATTTAGTTGATTAAGCCAGAGGGTTTCAAAGGGAAATGAAAAAGGGGAGGCGCTCTAGGCTCCAGGAAAGGAATGTTTTGTTTTTCATTGCAAATAAAATGTACTAGTCATCTGTCCAGCCCAGGTCTGGCCAAGGCAGTTTGATTAAGGAAGAAAATGGCAGGTGTTTCCAGAGCTATGCCTTTGATAGAGTGAGAGAGGACATGGGAAAGGAAGCATCTTCTCTTTCCAGCACATTTACTTCATATGTAGGTCTGTGTGTGTCTGAGACATGGAGCTGCTTGGGGCTAAGCCATAACCCACTTTCCATTCAGTCATGGGGCTTCCTGCTATCTATTGCCTTTCAAATACGCTTGATATTGGGAACGATAGGATCTTTGAGAGCCTGTAAAAGTGGCAGATGTTGGAAGAATATGGTATGAATTCCTGGGTGTAGCTTTTATTTTGATGGTATTTAATGAGACCGAAGTTTAGTTTCTGAAACAATACTATTTCAGAGAGGCCACAGGGCCTGCACCAGGTCCATTCTTCCTTCTGAGTGGAGCTATTCTCACCATGGCCACGGGGCCTACTAGGAAGCTTCTCTTTGGCCAGATGCGACCCAAGAGCACCAGTCTGTTGGTTGGCTGTGAGCTGTGACTGATGATCTATGGTCTGGTGTGAAAAGATGAGCTGGACCAAGTATTTTCCCCTATTGGGAACTGAAAGATGGAAACTGAGAGACTCAGCTATAAGCACTGGGGGCAGATGGTGAAATGAAGACTGGAAATATCAGATAGGGTCAGGAGAGAGGGCTCTGTACAAACCAGAGTTACAAGGGCAGAGAGGAGGCCAGTAAGAGAAGGCAGAAGGGAGTAAATTCCCAGAGAGAAGCAGAGCTGCTAGCAGTGAAATCGAAAGCCCATGAGGGTGGTGTCTAGAGCTGCTTCAGTTCTTTCCCCAGCCACAGTCTACCTGAGTTCTTTCATCTTGGACTAGCTTGGACTGGTCTCTATTTTTTGCAGGCTAATGAGGCTGATAAAAACTCAAATATGGTCATAAAATCCATGGAAGGTGATTACATGCAGAACAAAACCGTCACATGAAGTGCTCCATTACTGCATTCTCCCATGAACTGCCAGTTATTTGGAGTAACTGGAGACTTAGGGAGGGATCCCCACTGGTGCCACTTGAGAAGACCCTTAACCCAGGAAATGTCCCTCTTAGTTGTTAAAACTGAGCTTCCTTGCTTCTATTGAGCTCTTCAAGTTTCAAGTAATTTCTCTTTGTACCCTCTTCATACAAGTGTGTCATTGTTGGTTACATAGAATCTCAGAATATAGCTCCTTTTTCCATTATGAATTTTATATTTTCTATTAAAAAGGTCACTGAGAGCTTATTATAAAGTTATCTTCATTCTCTAAGTTTAGTTATTTAAATAGTAGACATGCCTCTCTCAGAATATGATGCTTATAGAGCTGAAGAAAGTTGGGATAAATAATACTGAAGGTCTTCATATATACGGCAGAGAGTGTTTGATTTCATATAGCTATTTATTGAGTGTTAGACACTGGGATTTGAATACAGGGAGTGAGAGGAAAAGACTCTAGATAGAAACTATGATTTTCAGAGCATTGTATAAAATACTTTGCATGGGCTATGTTAGGTTATCTGTTTCTGTGGGATTTCTTTCTTTCTTTCTTCTTCTTTTATTTTATTTTGCTGCCAAAATACATTAGGAAGGAGATTAGGTGGCCTGACTCACAGGGCCAACACACACGCTAAGGCAATCAGCACATGCCAAAAAGTGCCTGATGCTAAAAAGTACAATGTTTAAATTTTTATTGCCTAGGTCTGCAGTTTGGGTAGTTTCTTGATTTATTTCTGACGTCATATTTAATTGATTAAGTCAGAGGGTTTCAAAGGGAAATGAAAGAGGGGAGGGGATCTAGGCTCCAAGAAGGGAATGTTTTGTTTTTCATCAGCAAATGAAATGTACTAGTCGTCTGTCCAGCCCAAGTCTGACCAAGTATAATCAACTGCAGGTGTTCACGTGAGTTACCCCTTTGATAGAGTGACAGGGGACAGGTGAGGAAGCTTCAGCCCAAAAACTCCTTTAAGCCTAACATAACCCTTTAGATTCAAGCATTCTGAGGTTGTCATCCTGTTTGGGAAATGAAGTCAGTTTTCTTTGGGTGTAACTACAACTTTTATGAAACAGAAAAAACTCAACTACTTCTCTTCCTTGCTTTTAGCTATCCTTCCTAGATGGTTTTCTAGTTTGGGCTTTTTTACTTGGCTTCAAAATTGTGTTGCTGGGTCCTTCATCCTAAAAGTCCCTGCTGAGCTTGTACTGTGTGTGAAACCCTAGGCTAGATGTTGGATCTGGGGTAAGTCAGAGCCCAGTCTTACACCTACATCCCCAGGTGCACTTTGGCCACTATGGCTGCCACATCACCTTCTAAAGGCAAATACAGAGCAAGAGCCAAAAGAAAGAGCCACAACCCTTCTAATTGAACACAACAAGGGAGGGAATGTTCTTTGCCTCTGGGCAAACAAAGTCCTAATAAGGGAGCTCCTTGCTCTATTTTGTTATGTTTTGGAAGTCTAAGAGATAGCTGCACACAACAGAAACAAAGCCAATTGCAGTCGTGGAACTAGCCACGGTACTTTCTCTTGAAGGATTAAGGAAAGGTTTTTATGTATGTAAAGAAGGTTTTTTCTTCTTCTTTGCACAGCAATGTAATTTCCTCCCTTGATTTCTGGGCAGAAAGTTAGCATTCCAACAAGATGTGCTTTAATTGATTGCAGCTATTAAATCCCTTGGCTTCCATGCATATGGTTCAGAATATAAGAGCCACATGGAATTTTTAATTTAATCATTACTCTTTCTGTATGTAGGAAACTTGACAAAGGCATTGGAAGGGGAAGGGTGAGGAACTGGCACTTGATTTGCACACAACAGACCTTAGGTATTGAGGAAAAGAACTTGAAACCTTATCAATATATCTTTTGGTCTCATTGAGTGTTTAGATATGTAACCCTGGCTTCTGAATTGGTGGATGTTACTTCTAGAGACTCCAGCTGTACTAAGAGTGATCAGATTAGCAAAGCCACTTGCTAGGCACTCTTGCCTTTCTCATGATTAGCCTTAGCCTTTAATGCCTCCACTGTATTCTACTCCAGGCCACCCTTGCATCAGAACAGCTTACTGGCGAATTCAGTGGTAGAGTCCAAGAACTTTTTTCTTTAGATGATGAGAATTTGAGAGGAAGGCCAGGATATTAACATATCCCTCTCCAGCATATTTTCATTACTGCCTGGCACATCTTTAGGTAATATTGTTTTTAAATTAAAGAAAAATGAAGTATTTGGCATCAGGCTATTCCTAGAACCAATGATTGGAGAATGTAGCAAACCGTGCCTGATCTACACACATAAAGCATTATGTCTCTGCAGGAGAAGAGAATCTTAGGGTTTGTATGAGAGGAAAAGTCAGTATCTCAAAGCTCCAAATAACTGTACTAATAAAAACATTTATTTCCATCTCAAATTTTATCTCTGCAGGGAGAAAAACCTCCAAAACCCATTGTCTTTTCTGGCAGTTTAGTTCAGTTTCTTGTTCATCCCTGGTTAGGAAAGGCCAGAGACTTTCCTCCCTTCTGCTTCACAGGCAGGTATATTAAATCCTTTGAGCTTGACTTCGCTCTGCTCTGCAGGGGGCTAAGTGTCCAGCCAGCTCTCTACCCTACTCTGCCACCCTGCCCACCCACTGTCATCCTGCTGTGGTCACTTACCTCACTCTCCTCGGCAGGGGGTGGAGGGACCTCCTTGATAATCTGAAAAGAAAACAGAGAACAGGTCAGTGAAAAATCTCTGGCTACTTGCCTCCTAAGAGGCCTGCTGTCAGGAGGTACCATGGTGGTGCTGCCATAATTACCATGGCAATGGCCCCAGCAAGTTGGGCTTAATCAGTGCCATGAGAGGTGTCTTTGTTGGACAGAGTAGCTCTGTTAGTTAGCATATGACTCAGGCTGAGGGTTCCAGTCTCAATTGCGTCTTTTGTGGTTTTGTATAGAGAAATAAATGTTCCACAGATAACAGTTTCATTTCCTACCCCAGATAGCTATCATGCAAATTTATTCACTCATTTATTCACCAAGTCATTCACATATCAGATTATTCATTCATCTATCCAATCGTTTACACATTTAACAAAGAATTGTCACACAATGGAAGTTAACATGGTGCTTTAGGGATGCGTCAAGCGTGGACCCCACTCAGGCTGCTGGCAGTCCTTCAGCTGTCACTGGTCCCCACGGGTGTCTTTGCAGGGTGGATGTGTGGCTCAGGCAGACCGATTCCCAACAGAGGCAGCAAAGGAGTGTCCAGGGATTTCTTTCAGGGCACTGACACTTAGGGGCACAAAGATTTAACTAACAGTGTTAGAAGATTCTGACTGTCCCATCTTTGGGGCTGAAGAGAGACGTGGAAACTCTGGGTGGGCAAGTAATTGGGAGACAGTCTAACCCATGAGAGAATGATGACACATGGGATAAAGACAGGGTGGGGACAGCTGGGGCCAGTGAGCAGCCCCTCCTCCCTCTTGACCCCAACTTGTACCCCTCTGTCATAAAAGGAAAGCCCTCACCGTTAAATGGATTTAGAGTCTCTTACATGGCATTTGGCAATTATCTACTATAATTTCACTCTGTCCCTTGGAGGGCTTCCTCCTCTCACCCCAAACTTATTATCAGAATTTTGGGTCCCCTACTTGGTTCTTTCACTTAGAGGACTTCTGGTAAATATAAAGCTCATTCCCTATCTCTTGATGCCTTAACATCAGGCGCTGCCTTTGTAGGTGGGTGCTCAGGCACAGTCCACAGGACCCATTTTTTTTTCTTCCAGTTGGGGAGCCGGCCTCTGGCTGCAGGCCAGGCTGCTTAGCTGGCAGCAAGCACCTCTTCAGCTCTCCCTACTCAGCACATGTCTCCTCTGGTTTGAAGATTATTCTGGGACCTTGTTAGGGCTCCAATCCCCACGCTGTTACCCACCCTACCATTATCTATAACGTCATCTCTGCATGAGGAGGCAGGCTTCCCACTGCAGGTTCTGTTAACCTTAGCCAATGGCCCAAGACTCCAGTCCTCTGAAAGTACGGTATTCCATTAATTGAAGAGGCAGAAGTGAAGGCCTCCAGGGGTTTCAAACTCTCATTTCATCTGCCTCCACTTCCTGGCTGCTGTGAGACGCCTGGTGAAGGTCTCTGGAAAATGCAAAGCCATGATTGTGCTCACCCACTCAACCCTGGCTCAGAGTTCCTTAAGGAAATCTCTGGGGAAGATCGCTACTGCCTAGGACTGATTTCCCATCATCCCAGAAGCAATAAATTACTTTACAGCAGGAAATGTCTGGAAACTGGAGGGAGGGGTGAGGATCTGGGGACCAAGATCTGGAATGCATCTGTTCTCCTGGGGCAGGGGTAGGGAAGGGAGTGAGAGGGGGAACAGGATGTTTGGGAAGAGACAGATGTTGAGAGGGCAGCATATGTGGCAAGGCCCCTGGGTGTGAAGAGGTTTGGTGCTGAGCAGAGGGCTTTTGTCTCCACGGTGCTATGAGCTAAGCACAGCATAGATGTTATATGTGAATTCCAGACCTGCCTTCTCCCGACTGTCAGGATTTGATGAGTCCCTTAACCTGCCTGAGCTCCACTGTCCTCATTTGTTAAATGAAGTAATAAGATGAACCTTGCAGGAACTGAGTCATGATGAATGATCATGTGTGTTAAGCATCTGGTAGTGAGTAGGTGCTCAATAGATGCTGCATGCTATTGGTATTCTCCTTTCCCTTCCTTGTTGTATTTGTCTCTTACCTTGATTACATCTTTCATACCCCCCCACATATACTAAATGCCTTTGCATGGTGGCTTCCAGACAGAGATGCCAAGGGGCCAGCATTTCATGAACTGAGTGAGACAGGAGGCTGGTGTTCTGACAGTGGCCAAGGGTTTTGGGGGAATCAGTAGCAGTATGCCTGGCCACATGTGTGTCAGCATATGACGCTGGCTGGGGAATGCAGTTCCAGGTGGCCCAACACTCAGACCAACCCATCAATGAGGTTGCTGTTTAATTTAATGTATTAAGTATTAATTGACTATCTATTCTACATCCTGCAATGTGCCAGACCCTAAGGAACCCAAAACACAATGCGAAAATACATGATTCATTAAATATTGACAAAGAGGGGCTGGTTTATGATCCAGATTTCACATTGACACACTGTAAGTTGGGCACCTGAGCTTCTGGAAAAAATGCCACTCTGTTCAGGTAAACAGGAATTAAGCACCTCCAACCTGGTCTCACTGGTTGGGCTTCTGGTTATGTTCAGCAGGAATGGGCAGGAAGTCTTCTCATTGCTTCAAGCCCATGCACTGAAAGCTTGCCCCTGGGGAGCAGGGTGCAGCTCACCACAGGATGGCAGGACAGCTTTTAAAAGTATGATCTAGACAGGCTAAGCTTGGAGTCAGGGATGAGAATTCCAAGCAGTGAAGTTGGATAGACTGTCTGTGAGTGGGCCAAATCCTTGTGCCAGGACCAGCACATGGGCCACCCAAAAGAGTGCTCTGAGCACAGGGACATGTCAGCTCTCTCAGCCCACTCCACTCCCCTCAGGGCCAGAGTCTGTGTTGCCTGGAGGAGCAGCTTGGGCAAAAGCCTGCATTGCTCTGTAGCCTGCGGCGCCATGGCAACACAGCCACACACAGAGTAGCCATAAAAATAGACATCTCCATGTTTGCTTCAGTACTTAAAACCAGTGCACCCCTGCTAATGGCTTCCCATGGCTTTTAGGATATAATGCAAACTGCCCCCATGTCCCACAGGGCCCACATGATGTGGCCTCACTTCCCTCCCACTGTGTCTCTCTCCTTCACTTTCTGCACTCCAGTCTCCTGGGCACCTTCCTGTTCCTTCCACATGCTCTGCTGCTTCTCAAGTGCAGTATCTTCTGCCCAAATGCTCGCTACCTCCTCCACGCTCAGTCCACAGCCCTGCACATTCCCCAGTGAACACCTACTTACCAAACAGATCTCCAGTAAATGCACCTCCCCTGGGAATCTCACAGAAAGGACAAGGTCCTCTTTGTGGGCTCCCATCATGTTTGTTTTCTGTAGCATTTTGAATCATAATTGAAAGGCAAATTGCATAATTATTTGTTTCCAACCAGCATGACTAGAAATCTTCTATTTCCAACTAGAATGCAAACTAGAATCAGCTTCCAAGCTCAGGCTTGGTTTGGCCCACTCTCCTTTTTCTCAGGTTATGTGAGCATCCTCCTGGTTATGGGTGGGCTCTTTTGCGCCTTCCTCATTAGAAGGGACAAAGAAGATGGATAGGGTTGAAGGGTCATTAATAAAATATTTTAAAGGAAAATTCTCTAATAAACATAAGCATAACATGGAAGAACTAGATGGTAGTATGGGAGTAAATCTGAGAACATTTTTCATATTTCTACTCTGCAGGCTAGTACTACTTCCCCACTTACTACCACCTTTAGACTGGGTATTTTAGAGAAGCAGAAAGTGACCATTTGCCTCCTTGGGATAGCTGCCCTAGAGTCCCTTTTGCACTAAGAGATGGACTGGTGAGGTAAAGGGGGTGGGAAAAATGAGATGGAATATGAAACTCCTGAATTCTATTGGTGTTTCTTTGATACCTGAGAATTTCTTGAAACTGCTGTGTGTTGGGAGATGCATCTCCTCTCCTCTCTTACCAGTGACTTTAATTCTGACTTTATCCATCTCTGTTCAGGCTGACATGAGGTAGGGCCAGATCTGATGACGATCATTGCATAGATAAAGGAAAGTCAGAAAAGACCAGGTAGAATCTGATCAAATTGAAATGTTACTGACAACTTCTCATTGAGTCAAACAAATTCCAGTTTTTATGTGCACCCCTGAGTTTGGCTGTTGGAAATAGTAATGATGGAAGATGTGGAGATGCAGTCAGCATAGTATGAATAGAGTAAAAAGATCACATGTGCTCAGGGCCTGTTTGAAGCCTGGAAAATTGAACTATTTTGGCTTTATGAATGAAGTTCAACCATTTGGGTCTCTATAAAGCACTCTCTAACAGTTCATTTTGTTTTTATAAATGGTTTTATAAACTGATTTTATAAATTGTTAAAGTGAAATAAAGCACCCGATGAGTTTATTTTGATTTTCTTTTTTCTCTAGAAGTATTGAAGTTTGATTCTTAATGTGTAGGCTTTGATCCTTGCTGCTGTGTTTGTCACTTGCTAACTCTACTGTTACAGTCTTGTGCAGTGGAACAAAGGATGCTATCATTCCAGTTCTCAACATGGGCACCCTTCCCACCTACCAGATGATGGCTGCACAGGCTCACTAGACATTCCATTTGAAGCTGCAAGTCAGGCCCACATGCTGCTCTAGCAGCGAAAGGATGCCAGGCCTAGTGATTCCTTGTGGTCCCCTGTTTTGCCTCTGTCACCTTGTGGAGAAATCCTCCACCACAACTTCACAACTCTCCTCCTCATCTTTATTGTCTCCTCACACTGTGACGGGGACTGGTTAATAGGGTAAGCTGTACAGACAGGCTCATTGTCGACAAATGCTCATCTCATGGCATGAGAAATGGAACAAAACAGGAGACTCATTTTTGGCCCCTTTCTTCTTAAGTTGTATTTTTGTGTCTCCATGTCCTTTTTGCATGAGCTGAATGCAGAGCACTTCCTGCAAGTACTCTGTGCCGAAGGCTGGTCTCTTGCTGCAAAGGAGACACTTCCTTGACACACAGACATCTCTGCTGTTTAGACAAAGTCCAAGAGAGCAGCTTCAGATAACTCCTTTATTAACAAAATGAAGCACTTGTCCTCTAATTTTAATTAGCTCAGTGGTTTCAAACTTTATTGAGTATCAGTATTGCCTGGAGGGCTTCTTAAAACACAGCTTTCTGGGGTACACCCCTGAGTTCCTCATTAGTGGGTTTGGGGAGGGGCACTTGCATATCTGACAAAGTACCTGCTGGTCTAGGGACCACACTTTGAGAACAGTGAATTAGCTTATTTCTAGGAGCCCCATACCTCTGTTAGATATGTAGGGGCTATGTTTAGCTTCAAGTCAGACATTCCCATGAGTGCTCTGTTGAGACTTGCTTATAGCTGATTAGAAATACCAGCTTTGAAGCTGTTTCATTCTAAAAATTATGGTGTCCCTGCTCCATTGTCAGGAACTCTGGGCTCTCGGTTGCCTCCCCTCTCCTGTGTGGGGGAAGACAGAACTATTTCTGGAGTAAATTTTTAGCTCTGCATGAAGGTACTCCTTGGCTTCCACTGATGTGAATTTGTGGTCATCTGCATACAAAGCTGGCATGGCCTGGATTTCTAGATCCAGCCCTGAAACAATCCCAGCCAGATGGCTCCCTAGGAGTTAGGGACATGGATCTTATCTCTCTCTGTCTGCACTCTTAGCAATAAACTCACTGAACTGTGTTTGTTCCTCTGTCTTCTGCACTGGACTCTGAGCTCTTGAAGACATGGGCATACTTATCTCCTGATACACAGCTCAGTGTTTGTTACTCGGCCACTATTTCTGGAATAAATGATTGTGTGTTCCTGAAAAGGGAGGGATAAAGGAAGCATTTCTGATTATAATAAACTTCCTTGCCTCTCAAATAAGCACTTAATACATGTTACAAGATTCAATTCTGGTCTCTTAACCCTCCATATAAATGTTTCTTCAGTAGTTAAGATGCTGAAAGTCCCAACTGCCAGAGTGGGTTGTGATGCTTGGATGCATCGCATCATGGGAATCTAATAAGAGTCATGGGTTGGCCTTACGGTATATTATGCCACCTTATTAGATATCACCTATACCCCCTTTCATCCCCTAACCCAGGCTTCCATGTAAATTCACTTGCCCTGTGATTATAGACTCCATTTTCCAGTTTTGTATCCCAAATTCATTTCTAAGAAGACTTTCTGAAAATTTGAAAACTACGTGCAGTCTGTTTTGTTCCAACACAGATATGTAACTTGTGACTGTTCATATGTGGTAGTTAAACGGGGCATTAAAATCACCAAACTGCAAAACTGTGCTAGCTCAAAATATGATTTTCACAAGGTAAAGGAGAAGGTAATGTATATTTTTAGTCTTTTGTTCTTCATAGTCAACTTCATATAACGTTAACCATTACCATTTAAAAGTGTGAGGTGACAGTATTTGGCACCACTGAGTAACATCGGGTGAATGTGAAAATGCTGCCCAGCCACCAGTAGTGACCTGGGGAGGAATATGCAGAAACCAGGCATACCTCATTTGCTTTCTCACTTAGGTGTGTCCTTGTGCAAGTCCAGCATGTACAGCGCTCCTGAATGCGTGTTCTTTTCCTCATTAAAAACCTTTTACATAGCATTGTCAATAGGAGTGTGTGTCCTGGTTCAAAAAATGCAGGGGTTGAATGAGGGAGGAAAGCCTTCAGCCTGTGCAGGAGATGTTTGTAAAGATATAAGAGAAGATGAGATACTGTGAGAGCAATGGGCATAAAGAAACCCAAATGAGCTTCCTCAGAGACCATGCTGAAAAACTAAAGAAAGGAGAATGGAACTCACAGGAGCCACCATTTGCTTTAGAGGGGATTTGAGGCATGTGTGATGGAGTGAAGAAAAGGAGGTAATGCCGAGAGCAGCAGAATGGTACTTTCATGGTTTTCAGTCTTATTTGGAACCACGCAAATTGCTTTTTTTTTTTTTTTACATGAAAAGAGGAACCTGGCAACACAACAAAAGCTGAAATTCTATTTTAAGCCAGTGCAGAAGGAATAACAAGACACTGAGTCATAGCCATCTCCCCTTGTGTTGTGACACTTTGCCCTAAGAATGTCCTTCCTTCCGTCTTGTCTCTGTAGCTCAAAGCCACAGTGCTACATCAGACTCATGTCCACTAAGAAACTTCACCTGTTTATTTAAAAAAATCAAGGTAAAGAGCCATATTTACTGAAGTATCTTTTATTAAGAACTTAAGGTGTTTAAAATGGTGGCATTTTTATTGAGTTTATTATTCTTTTTTAGCGTTAGGTTGGAGCAAAAGTAATTGCAGTTTCGTCATTCCTTTCAATGGCAAAAACCGCAATTACTTTTGTACCAACCTAATTATTATTTTGTAAGATGGCACAGTTTTGAATGTTCTGCTGTGAACCCATTTCCCCTATTAGTCCTATTATTTTCATGGGCCAAAATTCCATAATGCAGTCATATCTTCAGGAACACACTTCATGTTATAGGAGAAATGGTAATATACAGAGAATTTTCAATGTATCTGCTATTTAACAATTATTGTTAACTTTGGACAGAGCAAAGGGAATAGTGCTGACAGGGACTGACTTCCTCATCCTTTTTCTGGTCTTTTGTGTTTTCCATGTGTATCATAAAATCCAAAGGGCCCAGGTAATAAATAATATTCCTTGGGTTTTTGGTAATTTGGGATTGTGAGCTCATGTGTAGTAGGCATTTACCTATGGGAATTCTACGAGGCCTGGGTTGAGAGACCAACCTACCAGAGGTTTCAGGTTTCCTTTTGCAGATCCCTAAGCATTTCCAAACTTTTTCTCAGCTTCCAATTTACAAAACCTCAAGTAGTGTAAGTTTGAACTCTAGACCTCTCAGAGGTTATGAATTCTTAGGGACACAAACATACACACTCACATCAAACCCATAGCCCATCTTTCACTCAAGGCTTTAGGCAGCTTTAGGCAGAAGACTCAATTTCAACTCCCAAACTTCTATGGGCCCTTGAAAGGCTATTAAGCCAAACCTCTAGGTTACTGAGATAAGAAAATCTCAGGCAGGAAGCCACTGCTTTTTAGGGTCAGCTGACCATCTGATTTCCAGATCCTGCTTTATTTGGGCCCTGGAAACATCTCCTATTTTCTCATGAGCCTGGTTATGCATTTAAGGCAACTTCTATTCTATTTTATCCAGGAATTTTTTTGTTTTGCTGTGGAGTCTGCTGTATAGCCAGCCAATAGTAATGGATTTTTTTTTTTTTTTCCCACAAATGATGACTTCCTGCATGCTCAGAGGTTAGCTCAAATAAATGTGCCTGTACTTAGACGACAAAGGTCTTTTCTGAAGCCTTTGATTTAAAGCACTGTATGTCCTGGGGGACTTCTGGGTTGATCTCTTAAAGCCAGCTCAACTGCTGCCCCCCTGGCCTTTTAAATTCTGCATGAGAAGCCATCAGAACAGAGTTACGTATAGAAGAAATGCCAATCCAGATCTGAAAAGCCATCTAATAAGGGCTTTAATATCACAGCTAGAAGGAGATGCTTGCTCTGACCCTTTTTACATTGTAGCCTTCTGTTCTGGCTCCCAAACCTTGTAAGTATTCTTTTAATTGAAGTCAAGAAACCAAGGGAAAGTAGGCAACTTGATATGGAAAACATCCAGGAGAGGTGAGATGCTGGTCAATGGCGGGTAAAGGAATCTTTCCACGGTATAGACAGCATCAATTGAATAGAGACCTCATGACTGATTGGGGTGGGTTAATGCTGGCCAAGGACTGCCTGAATCCAGTAATTTTACACTGTAAAAGTTTAGCAAAGGATGGTACCAAGGGTGTTAATTTGGAACGTGGTAGCAGAAATTTTCAAAGAAATGAGGTCAACTTTTTTTTCCTCCAATTTAGAACTCAGATTTCAAATGATTTTGTCTCTCATCTCATCTCCCTTAAGACTGAGACTATTTGAAAGGCCTGATTCATCACTGTCTAAAGTGAGAGTTGCAGCAGGAACTTTACCATTAGTTGATAGGGCCTAAGGGACTCACATGGTAATGTGAGAGAATGGCTGTGCATATTCTCCATCAGATGGTATGTCAGTGTCACTGCAAAAGTCTGTGAAGTGAAACAGCAAAATAAATCCATGATTTCAGATTCCCTGAGGCTTGAAGGAGCAGCCTCTGGCCTCTGCCTGGGTTACGGGAAAGCTGATTTTAGACACTAGTAGTATCAGTGGGATCTGAGCAGGGCACAGAAGGAACAAGGGTGAGTTGATGATGTTCACGAGATGTTTAAGCTTGTTGATATTGGTACAGCCTCCAGGGAGGGCACGAAAGAGGCTGCATCTTAGGATCCAGGAACCTGCTCTTTTAGCTGCTTCAGCGTTCTCTAGGACTGTTGTTTCCCAAATAGTATTTGGCAGAATACTGGTGTCCTTCCAGATGTCAGTATGTTAATAGGTGTTTGGGAGAGTACAGGTAGTGACAGGCCAAGGAAGAGTTCTAGGGTCAAAATAAATTTGAAGAGTCACATGCAAATTATCCTATTAATGACTCTGAGAAGTCCTGCAGTAAAAACAGTGATTCAACTTAGTTTAAGGATATCTTTAAAACTCACTGTCTAAATGCCTCTTGTTCTGAAGTGCCCCTATTCATACTTGCAGGGTATGATTGCCCTGACATAGTTTGGAAATGCTGCCCCTGAATACTTGTAGCGTATAAAAAGTCCTCAGGTGGTTTCAATATGTAACCAGGCTTGAGAACCACAGACCAGGGAATCTTGAAAGGGAGAAGCAGATTCACTTAGAGAAGGTATGAATATGAAGAAGCAGCCTTAGAGACAATATGGTTCCAATTTTCTAGTTTTTCACACAGGGGAAATTAAGGTTAAAGGATTGGACTAATCCTTTAACTGGTAGAGGAAGATGTGGCATTGAAACCCAGTCGACTTTTCAACAACAACTCGCCTCTTTCCATTTCACTGGCAGGCATAAGCATAGGGGTTGGGGGTTATCAGGCAGCCCACAAAGGATGAAGGAAGCCAGAGATGAGAAAAAAATGGGTGTGTGAGGTGTGTGGTATACCTGCCCTCCGGAGGTGAGGGCAGGTCATGGCAGGGCTCTGTGTGCTAACGAGAAATAATCTTGTCAGCTGTAGCGTGAGGCTTGTCCAGATGGGAATGGGTGGAGGCTGGAACAGGATCAAGAAAGCACAATCAGTATTAGGCCCAAGATGCCTGCGTCAGAAGTTGTCTGTCCCAGTCGTGTTTTTATTAAACTGTCAGTAAATCCTTTTGGTGATTTTAGGCTTGGGTTGTCTGGCCCTACAAATTGAATGTTATTCTTAACGGTGTGAAGAACATTATTTTAATGCTTTATTTTTATTTCCATTTAAGGTATATCAAGTTTTTGATTAATTTTTGTCCTTTGCAATTTGTCATTGGAGATGTCCAGTGGGCTTATTTGTTGAACTATCCTTGAAATTCAATTAAATGAATTAAACGTGATCTGTTACATAATTCTTTAAAAGCTGTTCGTAAGATACCTACAAGGCCACTGAAAACAAGACAGGGAGAACAGAATTTTGTTTATATAGGAAAAAATTTGAATGCATGGACATGAGCCTCTCCCAAAATACTGAAAAAAATTGCTGTTATTTGAACAGAAATACAGTGATTTGATTTGACCTAAATAGTGTGGTGTTTTAACTAGCTGGATTGCAGAAAAATTGCAGCTTTAAAAGCAGGATTTTTTTTCTTTTTAATTGTGGTTAAAAGCACTTAATATAAAACTTATTATCTTAATTATTTTTAAGTGTACAGTTTAATAGTGTTACATATACTCACATAATTATGCAACTAACTTCCAGAACTTTATTTTTTTAAATAGAGATGCTGTCTCACCACGTTGCCTAGGCTAGCTCAGACTCTAGGGCTCAAGTGATCCTCCTGCCTCGGCCCTTCCAAAGTGTTGGGATTACAGGTGTGAGTCACTGTGCCCTGCCCAGAACTTTTTCATTTTGCAAAATATGCTAAGATCTTTTCCCTTGGAGTTTCTCATATACCATTAACCTCTCAATAAAATGCGCATATTTCTAGGATTTTATTTAAGAAACTGATTTAAATGTCCTTTGTTATGTAATATTAGATACATATAAAATATTGCATATAACATACATGTAAGTAATGAAATAGGATAATACAAACCCCCATGACACAACCACTCATTACAGTTCCATAGGTCTGTGGGCTCCTTCTGCATCTAACACTCTTCCCCTAGGAAGACTTAGCTTTTTAGTTTGATTTGGAAAATACACAAATTATAATATGTACTAGGCACTGTACCATATTTTGGGATTAGTTTCTGTGACTAGTTTCTCCTCGCCATGGAGGAGTTCATGGTACAGATTCTCCTCGATGTATGATGGGACTATGTCCAGATTAAACCCATTGTAAGTTGAACATGTCATAAGTTGAACATGCATTTAATACAGCTAACCTAGTGAACATCATGGCTTAGCCTAGCCAACCTTAAATGTGCTCACAGAACAGTGACATCAGTCTAAACTTGGGCAAAATAGATAACACAAAGCTATTTTATAATGAAGTATTGACTATCTCATGTAATGTATTGAATACTATACTGAAAGTGAAAAACAGAATGGTTGTATGGGTACTTGAAGTATGCTTTCTATTGAATGCACATGGCTTTCATACCATTACAAAGTCGAAAAATTCTAAGTTGAACCACCATAAGTTGGGGACTGTCTGTACAGTGAGAGATATATACATAAATACTTGTGATAGAATGAGCAAATGCTCTAATAGAGGTATGAGAAAAACACCATGGAAACCAAGTGAGATAGCAGCTGATCCTCCCCAGGTGAGGAAAAGGTGCGCAGGATGCTACTGAAATGGACTGAACAGCAAGCTGGACTTTGAAGGAAGAATTGCATAGAGAAAATAAAGAAGGTGAAACTATTTCAGCAAGAGGATATAATATGAGCAAAAAAGATCATGATAAGGAAGTACCTGGTATGTTTAAGGAGCCCCAAAGAGTAGAGTGTGCCCACAGTTGGTCCTCCATCCACTTGGCTGCTAATGAACTTTGAGATACACTGAGCAGCAGCTTTGAGCCAGGCACTGTATTATGCTCTGGGGACCTACAGCCTTGGCTTCCAACAGCTTCAGCTTAACAGAGGAAGACAGACAAGCAAACAGGCAATTTTCACAGCATGATCAGTGCTATGAAAGAAGCAGGCACAGGTGCTAAGGGAGACCCTGCACAGGAGGTGAAGGTAAGAGGTGAGGCTGGAAAAGTGAGGCCAGGATGGAAAAGCCCTACTCATGCCATCTCAAGGGATGGAAACTCTGTTTTATAGCCGCTGAACACTCAAGAGAATTCTAGGCAGGGTAGTGAGTAGGCTCATCACCTGGCTGCCTTTTTTAAAAATGAAAAGTCTCTTTAATGAAGGTGAGAAAGACTAAAAGAGCAGTTAGGAAATTGCTGAAATAATTCAGGTGGGAGATGTAGAGTAAGACAATGGTATTCATTCATTTATTCCACAAATATTTCTTAAGCAACTACTGAGTGACAGGCACCGTGACTATGCTGGAGTAGAAGGTGCGGACGGATGTGAGATAAGATGAGGTGTGGGAAAGGATGTGCTATAGGCAGCTCCAAAGTGAGATAAGACAAGGAGGGACAGAAGAAGACTTCAGCAGTTGCTCTGCAGTCCATAGTTTGGGCAGCCTGGAGGACAATGGCATACCCACTGATGAAGAGCAGGTTTGGGGGTAACGTGAAGAGTTTAGCAGGGAGTATGTTGAGGGTGAGATGCCTTCATTTGAGATGTCCATTGATCCCTTTAATGTGGGCTGGTCCTCTGGAGCCACGGCCAGTGATGAGTAAACACATTAAGTAGTTGAAGTTGTGGGAGTTGGTGACATTGACCAGGAACAAGGTGTTAGAGAAGAGGGCGGAAGGCAACCCTGGAGAACAATTGGCAAGCCAGAGGAAAGAGAGCCCATGAGGGAGACAGGGAGAAACTGCACAGAGACATAGGAGAAGAGCCAGCAGGCACCAGTGGAGGAGACAGTTTAAAGGAGAGAGAGGTCGACAGTGCCTACTGCTGAAAGAGGTAAAGAAGAATGAGAAGTGAATGGAGACCAGTGGCTGGGAAATTCAGTTTTGCAAGCGAAGGATTGGAGAAATAATGGCAATGACGCTCAGGGTGCAGTGGGAGGAAGAGGGAAGGAGAGGAATTGTGGACAGTGGATGCTCTGCAAAGGAGTGTGTGGGTGAAAGGAAGGGAAGTAGAAGAGTAGCATGAAGGAGACATAAGGCATGAGATTAACATGGGTTGGATCCATGTTCCCACGTAAATCTCATGTCGAGTTGTAATCCTCAATGTTGGAGGAGGGGCCTAGTGGGAGGTGATTGGCTGATTGCAGCCGTCAGTCATCACCTGATCCATCAAGTGATTGGATCATGGCGGCGGGTTTCTCATGAATGGCTTAGCATCATCCCTTTGGTGCTGTTCTTGTGATAGTGAGTTTTCCTGAGATCTGGTTGTTGAAAAGTGTGTAGCACCTCCCATCTCGTTCTTCTCTTCCTCCTGCTCCCACCATGTGAGACGCCTTGCTCCACCTTTGCCGTCAGCCATGACTGGAAACTTCCTGAGGCCTCCCCAGAGGCAGAAGCCACTATGCTTCCTGTACAGCCTGCAGAACTGTGAGCCAATTGAACCTTTTTTCTTTATAAATTACCCAGTCTCAGGTGTATGTCTTTGTAGCAGTGTGAGGACAGACTAACACAGACACATTTTTTAAAGGATGAAGGTGGCTGGCATATGTTTGTAGGCAGAGGGAGGAAGCCAGTGGAAAGGAAAGGAGGAAAATGCTGAGTGAGAAAGGATGAAACGAAGAACATCTGTGGCAAGGGAGGGAGACGGATGCTGGAGGAGGATGCACATATGAGGGTGCTGGAGTGCAAGGATTTCTCACAGCACAGCTTCTGTTTTCTCACGGAGATAGAACAGCAGGGTGTCTACTGAATATGAGATGGCGAGAGGTAGTACAGGGAACTTCAGGGAAACGGTTGCAGTTTGGGAGGAGTTCTTATCCATAAAGGTAAGTTAGCAGTTTGCTAAAGTATGAGTGCTGAAGCCCTCATAAATGTGCAGTGGCCCCATCAGCAAGCTGGGCTGCTCTCTTCTGAGGTGACTGATATCTTGGGAGCGGGAGAGGAGAACACACACCACCGGGAAGGTGTAGGTATAGGGACAGAGGGGAGATCGGGAATTGGGGTGTTTATCAGAGTGTCAACATGGGGTCATGAAACTGAGAGCCCCAACAGGGATTTCTTCTATAATCCAGATTTCTCATTTGGGGCAGCCAATCCCCACTGCTAATCGGAATCTCCAGTGTCTTGCTACCTGCTGAAATTTAGGCAGGATACGATGGCCTTTCTCTGTGTACATAAAGCTACCCCCTAGCTGGGCTGCAGGCTCCCATCAGGGCATTGGCTCTTGGCTGGGGTGAGGGTAGACTCTCAGGGTTACCTGCATTTTCTACAACTTTTTAGTGCCCTAATGTCACTGATTCATTGATGACTTTTCCCCCTACACATTCAAGCCATTCATAACATTTACTCGTCTAATACATTGCAACTTTTTTTTAAAAAAAGATCCTTTTCTGTTTTAGATTTCCTAGTCTTCCTCTTTTTAAAGTTCAATTTTGAGATTTCAATAATATTGGACCAAACTTATGAGTAGCTGGAGTGGGCATGGTGTGACTTGAAGGGTTCTGGAAATGTCCCTTGTGGAACTGAGGCAGGACTTTATTATTATTATTATTTGTGAAAATATTAACCCCTTGAATTACCTATTTGAAAATGTGAATAAGCCCAGTGTGCATAGTCCAATACCTCCCTCCCCTTCAAGGTGGATGTTTTGTGCCAATGAATAAGTATAGGAATCTTAAAAGCCAGAGGTCCGCCTGGCGATACTGAGGAACAAGCTGGGAAACACTAAAGGTTTGCTTCAGGATGTGGTCAGTTTTCTCTCTCCCCATCAGTCATTACTGGTAGATTACATCTGGCAGGCTGGCAACAAGTTAATTCAGGTTCCATTTGGCTGGAAGTTAAGAGCCCAAATGGGGGAATGGGGTCCTTAGGGAAAGGCCAAGTGCAGTGGGCAGGCATCATCTGTCACCCTCACCCATCAGGTTTCTTCTTCCAGACAGGACCAGCAGGAAGCAGGAGGATGCTGAGCAGAGGCAGGCCTGATAGCAACCCCTGTGCCTGGTCTGCTCATCCTGACCAGTACATCTAAAACTGCTCTTTGTAGTTAGACTGGGCCTGCCCTCCTATCCAGCCATGCTGCAGGACTTCATCTCCCATCACTTCACATACCCAGCCACCATGGGTTAATGTGTGGCTCAGCGGGGGTGGGGGCCTTGCAGGTTGTTAAATATTTTGAGTATCACTCCTAAAGAAAAGATTGCAGCAGGAAGGAGAAGGCACACAGCAGACATGTACCCCACATTTTTTAGGTCTTTTCTGCTTTCTGGCTTTTCCTCCAGCATTGAGACGCAGCTTTGCTAGTAGGTTGAGGGGCATTCCCCACCCTTGGGGTAGATGCAGGAAGAGTGACAGAGGAAGGCTTGAGGACCATTGTTTACAAGCATGCCCTCTATTAACCTGGGGGCTGTGGTGAGGGGTTCTGTAACTCAGGGGAGAGAAACTTCCCTGCGTCCTCTGAATGAAACTCTGATGGGAGGCCCATGTTCACCTTCATTCCTGAGTATACTGTTTAGGAAACACATGACCTTAATCTGCCCTGCTCCAGAGCATCACCCCTCGTCAAGGAAGCAAGTGATCAGCAAGTAGTTTGAGGGGGCAGACCAAGCACTGGAGCCCAAGCCAGCTTTCAGAAAGAGGAAGAGGAGGCAGCTTAAATAGACATCATAAACAGGAAAATGAATCCCTAAGATCAACCCTCATAAAGAAATCCTTCAAGACTTACAAAGTCAGACCACATTAAGACATTTTGGTTGCCTTCCAAAGCAACAGGGACTTAACCAGATAAATTCATTGAAAAATATTTTGAATATTGCAAAACTCCATTTGGCCTTGGGTGACATTTCTTCTAATAACAAAAGGTTTATTTTGAGAAACATTTCCCAAGAATATAAACTGAATGCCATCCAGTATCATAATAGATTCCTATTACCGTAAAATACTTTTAAATAATAATAATATACAGCAGTTACTATGTGTTAGGTGCTTTCTAAGCACATATATATACACTCCTTTATAGTCTTCACCATCTAACTATGAAGTGGGAGCTCTTATTGTCCTCATTATACCAATGAGGAAACTGAGAGAGAAGTGAAGAAACTTGCCCAAGGTCACACAGCCAGTATTTGGTGGAGCACTGCTTGGCTGTTCTAATGTTCCTAGCTGTCCTCACCCAGAGGTAACTGTTTGTAAATAATCAAAGGGTCTATAATAGTGTTCACTGCCTGCTACTACTAGGCCTGCTGATTCTTCTTTAAGAACACACTGTAAGGTTTTTCTTTTCTTTTTCTGGACTTGAAAATGTGCTTGTTTTTGAATCTCCATAGAAAGCACTTGGGCTGACTCATGAGGATTTTTTACCCTCAAAATAAAATGGTTATGCAGCCTTAAGTGTTTAAAACAACATTTAACTCTTGGAGCTGCTCTGGTAAGAATCTGTTTAAAATCTTGGTGAAATCCAGCCCAGCCTGCAGGGTCCTAATGAATCCAAGACTTGTGCCTGTCCTGGGTCTCTCCTTCCATACTTGTCTGCTGCAAGTCAACCCTTTCCAGAAGTCTCTGCCACATGGTCCACATCCTGGTTGAGCTTCTCATCTCATTCATTTGCCACCTCTTTAACATGTCATCCGAAGCCATTTCCCCTTTCTTTTCAAGTCCAGTGCTCTGCCTCTCTGTGGTCTTGGTTCAGTTGAGCTGTACACACAGATGTGAACTCCCTCACACTGTGTGCCAAATGCTGAAGTTTCAGAGGGAAAATGAAGATGAGTCCCTGTCCTGGAGAGGCTCACTTTCTATTGTACCCTGCCAGCCCTTCCATGGAAGAACTAAAATACAGGAAATGAAGATGCCATGGCAGTGGAGCAGTGGCCACTTCACACTCATGGGCTTCACAGCACACACTGATTTGCAGAAAGGCAGGGCACAGGCTAGAAATAGACACGTCACAGGGAATTTTTTTTTTCTTTATTTGGCTATTACTTTGTTTGGACTTTTCCCAGTCTAAGGGCCAGGGAACAGAAATTGACAGCCAGACATTTACCATTTGGGATTATCGTCAGGGTGGATTATTCCAGGCCCTAAGCTATTTTGGGGAGACATTGTTATGTGGTGACTCCATATGACACTGATGGGGAGGAGGCAGGTTTTTATTGATCTTGTAGCTAAAGTGCTTAGCTCAGTGCTGGACACACAGTAGGTGTGTCCTACAAAAGTTGCCAAAATCAATGAAATAAAGGTAAGTGCCATTCTTTATTGTTGAAAATAAAGAGGTCAGGCCAGAGACACTTTCTCAGATAGGTAGACTAGTTACTAAGACCAGGGTGGCCTTAGAAGAGTATAGGTTGGGCAACTCAACAAATGTGTGTGTGTGTATGTGTGTGTACCGTACACAGAGGCATATATGTTCATTACATGTCGAATAACACTCACCATCTGTGGTGTCCTGTGGATCTTCCCTAAGCACCAGAACTAAAGCGGCCACCCCAGTTGCCCCACCCAAGGGGTATGGCCATTGGCAATCTCACACCCTAACTCATACTGACTGCTGATGACTCATGGTTCCATTGATCAATGTCAGTTCAATATCAATTTTGTATAAATTGTATAAAAAATGTAAGATTTGTCTCCCATCTTTAGGTTTTTAAAAATCCCTTTCTCTCTACTCATGGTCTGTGAACTTTATGTCACCCATCACCTTGCATGGCCTGAGGTTTGGGGCACTTACCACGGTGCAGCAGAGGGGCCAGAACCACCAGAGGAGAGCCAAGGCTAGGAGCAGGAACAGGATCAGCAGGGCGATGGCCAGGATGGAGCCGTCAGACTGCGGGGCCAAGAGAGAGGCGGTCAGCAGCGGGACCGGACCATGTGTGATCTTCCCTCCCCAAACACCCATCACTGATAAGCAGATTTAAGGCTCAGAGAGCAGCACAGTTTGCCAAGCAAATGGCTGAAACTCTGCCCATCATTCTGGGGCTCATGGCCCTGCAACACACTCTGTTTAGCCAATTTTCAAGGGAAATGAATTTATCTTTTCAGAGAGGCCCTGTTCTTCCCTTTGAGGAACATTCTGAAGGACCAACTGTATAAGAGACAGAGCAGGCATGAACATGGACTTCCACTGCTCATCTGGCCCCGGAACACCATCCCCTGCCTGGTAACAGCCTCCTCACTGGGTCTGATGTCCCAGTCTCTGCCTGGGCTGACTCAGGACCGTTGTACTCTGAATTCAGCCTGCTCCCCTGAACCCATTCACACAGGTGCATGTAACAGATTCATAAAGCTGTGGATGAAAAGTCTAGAGCCTGCTGATGGGATGCCTTGTAGGGTCTGTGAATCCAGGTGGTGGGGGCAGAGCAACTGCTGCTGAACCTGGGAGGCAAGGGGCTACAGTCAGATCAAGTGGCTACGTGGGAATGAGGGAGGGAGGAAAGCACCAAGACCAGTTTTACCCACTTCAAAATGTGGCGAGGCCAGTCCTAGACACAATTTCTGTGGACTGAGATGGCTAACTTTTAGAAAACACAGGCCCCACTTGGTATCAACATTCTGAGTTGCTGGTTCAAGGAAGCCGCTTGGGAACACGTGTCTAAGTCCCCTCCACCTGCCTCCCTACAGCTACTGGGAGTGCAAATCAGCAAAACTTTCTAGGAGAGAGGGGGCAAATTGTGATAGGTATCAAAAGCTTCCTTCTGCATAGAACTGGCTATTCCACTTTTAGTCTAAGAATATAATCAGATATGTTTGTACAGATAATAATGAAAACATAAATGGTTAATAATTAGGGAAAGTTAAATAATGCATTACAGAATTACCATGCAATTGATTACTATGTAGACATTATATTGTCAAATAATTTGATTTATTCATTTTTTTTGTGACAGGGTCTCACTCTGTCACTTGGGTTGGAGTGTAGTGGTGTGATCATAGCTCACTGCAGCCTTGAACTCCTGGGCTCAAGGGATCCACCCATCTCAGCCTCCTGAGTAGCTGAGACTGCAGGCGCATGTGACCACGCCTGGCTAATTATATTTTTTTTGTTTTTTGTAGAGATGGAATCTCACTTTGTTGTCCAGGCTTGTCTTGAACTCCTGGGCTCATGTGATTCTTCTGTCTTGGCCTCCCACTGTGCTGGGACTATAGCTGTGAGCCATTGTGCCTGGCCATATTGCCAAATAATATTTAAATGATATTTAAATAAGATGACAAAACACTCCTGGTATAATGAGTAGATTTATGTATGTGTATGTCAAGAGTGAGAGAGACATAAAGACTGTATGATATTTACTAAATTTTTAAATTTATATTTACTAAATTATTAATAGCAATTTTACTGGTAGTTGTTTTATGGTAATTTTCCTTTTAAAATCTATTTTCTTTCTTTCATAGTGAGAAAATAAGCTACTGAAGTTTTCTTTAAAAAAATCTGTATTTGGGGGCTTCCCACTTTGGTGTTAGAGCTCACTGGGCCCAGGGATTCTTATCCAGGGGCAGGGGATCTATGGGGTACCCAGGTGGGCTCAATGGATGGACACTGTGACCCTCCTGAAATGACACCTGTGATGTTTAGTGCAAATGTCTTCAGGGGAGACTGTTCACAGCACTATCAGATTCTCAAAGCTGCTCCCTCTCCTACAGTACAGGGAAGGGAGGCTGGGTGGTCTGCCCAGGGTAACACAGCAGGTGAATAGCAGAGCTGGGATGTGGCTCACTCCCACTCTGAGTGCTCAGCAGGGGCTTCTGGAAGCTGTTTAAAGGCAGCTCTTACTTGCTGAAACTCCCTGGAATGTCTTTGACCAAAAAGCCAGGGAACTACACACCTCTGGTCCCTAGCCAGGGCTTGGGAATGCCAGACTGCCCCCAGGGGAGCTGCAGCCTCACAAGTGCAGGTGCAGGGCTGGGCAGCCCAGGGGTAGTTGGGGGAGGGAAGAGAGCGCAGGGGCCAGACGATGGACATGCCATGGCAGACGGGAAGCTCTGGGCTGCAACATTGATACATGGGTGATGGCAGAGAGCAATGGCTCAGTAGTGACAGAATGAAATTACATGTGTTTTCCAAACTTAGGGCTGGCCAAGGACAACCCTCTTTAATCTCTCAGTCTCTACAGCCCACATTCATAACAGGAAGATAATAAACCTCACTTGCCTCACTGCATTGACGTGTGGATAAAATGATGTAAGCTATCTTATCAAACACCGAGCTGGAACTCGCTCTCCCTCTAGTTCTCCAGGGTAAAAAACATGGTGAGCATTTCAGATCATAAATCTATGTGCATTTGGAATAATAAGTGGTTCTGGTCAGTGAGAGGCTTACAAAACAGCAGTACTTCAATAAAGTCTACAGACTACGTTTATTCACATTATACACAAATTCCCCTCTCCCTGGTTTTATTTTTTCACTTTAGGTAGATGAGCTGTAGCAGAAGGGCTGATATATTTTGGGGGAATTTTTTCACTTCCTTCTAGAGGAAGGTTTTCCATGAAGTAGCGAGAGTGAAGGACTTAGTGCAGAATGGGAGAGAGGGGGCTTCCACACTGGGAGATTTCCTGGCTCTGGATAAAGTGATAGCTGGCTTTTCTCCAGCCAAGCTTGGTGCCTAATGAGGAATAAACCATCCCCCTAATGAGGCCCAGTTCCCTCTGGCTGTGGTGGAGGAGGACAGCCGGGGGGCTCAGGAAGGGGAGAGGTGCAGGAAAGGGGGTCCTTCCTGGCGGGTGGAAATGCACAGGGGCAGACACTTCTTGAGGAACTTTATCCTCCTCTGAAGACTGCTCTGGGATAAAGCCCCCGAATGCACTGTCTGTTTTTTTGAGATCTTCCAGAAACCACTGGATATCCACTTCAAAAGAATGAAGGGCATGACTTTTTGATAAACTTAGAGCTAAAGCTGATGTTTTAGAAGGAGATAACGTATACATGCAACCTCAGAGGTTCATTCATTTATTCATTCAGCAAACGTTTATTGAGGGTCTATTATTTCCCCATTGAACAGAACCAGGAAATACAGGATTGATTGGCTAGTCAAGATGCTTGTGTTCTGCTGGCTGATGGGGCTTGGGCATTCATATAAACAATTAACCACATGCAGTGGTCTACGTGTTACTCAACAGCTGTACATCCTGCACCTTTTTTGTCAGGTAGTGAACAAAATAGGCAGTCTTTATTCTTAAAGAGCTTACATTTTGGTGGAATAAGAATAATGATAATGATGATAATAACATTGTTAGCGCAGTGAACATTCACTGAGCGTTTACTATGTGCCAAGCAGTGTTCTATGTACCAACATGCTTTCCTTATGCTAACTCATTTAATTCTCATTAACAATCTTGTGAATTCAATAATATTCTCTTTCTCATCTCACTAAAAATACCAAGGCAAGGAGAGATGGAGAAACTTGCTGATGGCCACATGGAGAAGCCAGAATTTAAACGTGGGCAGTTTGGTTCCATAGCTCCCAGCAGACCAGCAGGCTATTGTTCTTAGCAAGTAGCCAAGGGCTGAAGAGCTGAGTGTCTGGGAACTAGCACTTCACTGAGGAGGTGACACTCTGCAGAGCAGGGCCAAGGAGATGTCAGCATTCCTGCACAAAAAGGCAAGCACAAATCCCTGGGGTAGGGCAGGGGCAGTGGAGGTCCACATGCTGGGAGCACAGCATGAGTGCGAGTGGAAAGGAGGTGGGGTCCCTGCTGTGGGAGGGCACACAAACCAGGCTGAGGAGTATGGCTTCTATCCTGAGCCCAGGGGAAGGAACCCTTAGTGGCTTTAACCAAGTGACACTGGGGCATCGTGATCAGATTTGCTTCTTGGAAAGCAAATGCTGTTGACACTGGAGAGTATGGACTGGAGGAGGGAAAGATTCAGAATAGAAGGCCCAGGTGGAGGACAGCTGCAATTCTGCCCAATTCTTCTGGGCAGTGTCATTTCCCGAGGTCCCTCTTGAAACGCCTGCATTTTTACGGTTGTGTACAGTGCTAACTTAACAACAGCTAACCACTGTGCTCAGTGCTATCTATGCATTCTCTCATTTAATTCAGTGAGCCTCGGTAAAACAGCCTTGTAGGAACTGTTACCCCGTTTTGCAGGTAAGGAAAACTGAGAATCAGTGAAGATATGTAACTCACTCAAGACCTCCACATACCACCCATAGACATATTTATTTTTATATGTTCACAATGTTAATGTTACAAAACTGGGATTTGAATCCATGTGGTCTAATTTTAGAACCTTGACCCCCCCACACGCATACTTAACCATTACACTATAACTTCAGATTTATAACAATTTAGTTAAGGAATATCTATACTTTAAAGACTAAGCGGATGCAACAGAAGTTGAGATCATGTTTGCAGTTGCTCCTTCCACTCTGACAGAAGAAGTTCACTTACATGGCCCAGTGTGGATGTGCACATAGCATGGGTGAACGTGGACTCCAGAGGAAAGTCAGAGAGGGAGGGGGACCATGGCAGAGGCTGTCTTCCCTTTAGATTCTTGGCTTGGAGTCTTAATCAACTACCTTGTGAAGAGGGATTGACAGCTAATATGAGAAAGGCTCTAGTTACCTGTTGAATATATATCAATATTAGAATAGAAATAGATGCACATCTGCATTGTTTAGTAAATAGTGTTTGCTTCATTCACAAAATAGTTCGGTTATGCTAAACCAGTCCTTTTCCACCTTTACCACGTTCCAAGATGAAGACACTCAGGTGCTAAGGAGCAGGCTCTGCCAGTGGCTGGGAGGCATGTAGAGTGCAGCAGAGCTCACATAGCATAGCCTGACCCCCACAGAGCCTGGCTCTGCTCTGCACTGTTTTGCTTTTGGGCGGACTGCCTCGACTCCTTGGGCCCTGGCCCCCATGCTGCCCTCTTGTGCCCCTGGTTCACTGTCTGTTGGCATACTCCATGCTAACTGCCACCTGCTCCCAAGATCTTCTTCCCGGATTGGACCCCAGGAGGGTCGGGACTGCTGCCCACAGCCTAACTCAGGACTGGTGTGTGAGCTTGGCCTCTGTCCTCCCTCTTCACCAGGGGAAAGGGTGGTCAGGACAGGTGAGACCTTAGGACCACATAGACACCACTCTGGAACTAAGTGGGACCATCTGGGCCAGAGGTCCCCCTTGTGGAATTGTGCCTGCCCAGGCCTCACCTCAGATGAGAGCTGGCAGAACGCAAGGTAGCTTCTGAGAACGGGTGCTCCCTGACCCACAAGTTCAGATCCATTCTCCATGATCCATCTGAGAGTCCACATTGGGTAGGGGGAATCTGGAGTGGGGACCTGTATGGACCTGACTTTATGACACAGATGAGAGCGGAAGCTGACTTGTTCAGCCCAGCAGACTCTCAGTGTTTGCTGCCCTTGGCAGTGCCACCTGCCCTTACCAGGTAGCCCCTGCATGTAGTTCACAAACCTTTGAAAAAGATTCCAGAGGGGGAGAAACAGCAAACAGCCACACATGGAGTCTTACCAATGTTATTTTCTCAACAGCCTAAGTATGAACTCAAGTCCAATTCTTATTTTATTTAAAAAAATGGAAATAAAGTTTAAAAAATCAACATGGCCTTTAATTTTAACAATTTTAACAGCAAGTAGTGGGGGGAGTTCTCAGATGAGCAACTGGAGCTGGAAGCACTTTTGTGGTCAAGCAGGCAGCCCATGGGGTTGCATCTTCCTGTTGGGGGATCATCCATTTTCTTCAATGAATAGTTTTAAGCCTTGTCAAATGCTCGCACAGAGGCCCGCTGTTAAGGAGGCGGACAGGCAATATTAAATATGAAGGCAGGACAAGCTCAGCCCCGCTCCTTCCTTCGGGCATGTGTCATTAGGGATGACATTCTCTGAAGGCTGCCTGGCTTGAATGGCCAAATCCCTGCATCGTGGCTTTCTTTAATTCCCTCTGCTCCCAACTCACAAAATGAGGACCTCTCTTTTAAGACAAGAAGGCCTTGTTCTCAAAGGTATACATTTGGAACTTCAATAATGAAAGCATCTCTTGCTTGGCAGGTGGAATGCAGGCAATTTTGGATTTTTAATGCATGGCATGGGGCAGGAGTGAAATATCTTGCCAGGGCTTGTTTGCTGTATAATGGGAGAGAACCAGGCCTCTGGATGATACAGTATCAAACACTGCTGCTCCTTTCTGTTTTCTTTTGTGGGAGAGGGAGGAGGATAGAATGGAGAGGAATTAGTGGGAGCCTGGGGGAAGTTCAAAATAAAGAAACTGAAATCCTCCACCTCATAGTTGGGTCTGCACCAGGATTCTGCCTGATGCCCACAGCATGGAGTGATTATGTAGCCAATAAAGTGCCTCCAGTAAGGTCTTGAAAACTGTGTTGGTTAAGGAGGGAATGTTTCCTGCCTCTCCTGATGTTTCTTTCCATGTTGGGGCACTCAGTGTGCGTAACTCCAGGCCTGTCTCTGCCCTCCACTCATTCAGTAAATAAGGAAAGTGTAAACCGAGCATGTTTGGCTCCTGTCTCCCGGTTTTCGGGAGTGTGCTGTCTGGAGGGAGCAGGCGGTATTCTCTGCTATTCCATGCAAGCAGCTGTTGTGGGGCCTGATGCAATTTTGTGGAGGCTCTTTAAGAAAAAGAACATAAAAATGCAAATGCAAAATTATAAGGGCTGCTCCCCTGGCCTTAGAAGGGCCTAGCAGGGACCCATGCAAGTGAGGGTCCCTCAAGTTTAAGCGAATCAGCCCCCCGTAACTCTGCCTCTGGCTGTGCATCTTCCCTGGACAGGCCCCCTGCCTGCAATCAGACTGGTAAATCTATTTAATTCTGGGCTTCAGTTTCCAGCCTGTTTGCTGCCACACTCAGTCAAAATCTCCAACTCACAGTAATAAAGGCAATGCTGAGGTTTTCATGTATCATTTTTTGGCCTCATTTTTCAGTTTATTTACAATCAAGGCAGGAAAGAGGCATGCTTTAATGCCCCCACGACAGTGACCCCAATATCTCTGTTTTAACTAACCCCAGGATAGGTCCCAGTAACTACAACAATTACATTTCTACAACAACGGTATGGTCAATTTCTGAAGGAAGAGGTTATCAGAAGCCTCTCTGGTGGCTGGTGGGTTTGCTGTAGTTCTACAGTCTTTGCTAGGTTGTGCAGATTCTGAGTAGCAACACTGAATCACTGAAGCCATTGAAGATACTTGGACGCTTTCACACGGTTAGACTATCTTGTAAACATTTAACATGAAAGAATGAATTGGTAGGTTGATTCTGCCACAATGAAGAGATGTTAGCCGATCTCTGCCAGAAATACGACAGGAAAATAGCTGAGGATCCATTAGAGCTTGTTGAGAGCCGGCAAAGGTCTTTCTCTGGATTCTCCCCTCCACGGGGCACCTGGGGATGCAGCTGATGATGTGAGGCTCCCCAGAGGCCCGCCGTCCACTCCCTCGCCCCCTTTCTCTGGTACAGAGTGAGGGTGCCTATGAAGCACTTTGGAGTGCCTTCAAGGGAAAGAGACCCTTTAGCGGGGGCAGCTCTGTTCCACTAACCTGGTGACTTCAGTAGCAATCTGCTTGTTTTAATTACAAAGACTCAATCCGGGTGAGAGAGAAACAGCAGAGATCAAGGAACTATGTCCACTTCACTCTGCTCCAAGGGGAGACCCTGAGGGCAGAGGGAGAGGCGCATCAGCGACTGGGCAGAGGGAGGCTGGAGGCCTCTGCACACCTGCCGCTGTCCCACTGTGAGCACCAGGAAGGGGTTCACAGGACTGGCGCCTTGGAGGCATCACATTCCAGGGCTCTGAGTGGAATTTAGAACCATCCCAAGCAGCTGGTCTGAGCTGTTTCCTGCCCAGACAAAACTGGCAAAGCATGGGCAATTTTCATTTTGAAAGATGAAATTTAAGCCATTTTATTACTGCTGAAGCAGTTCTAGATGGGCAAGCCTAGAGATCTAAATTCTCTCTCTCCCAGAGTTTATATATTGTTATTTCTGGTAGGCACCTTAGGGATGATCTAACTCATCCACCCACTCTGCCCTGCATGTTTTTGAAATTCTATTCCTCTGGCATCTGTGACTCTCCTGATCTCCCTCTTATCTCTGACCATTCCTTTCCACTTTCCTCACGGGCTTCTTCTTATACTCAACCCTTTAAATGTCAGCATGCCCTAGGAAGTCATCTTTTTCCTCCTCTTTAAAAATTGTGGAGATATATGCACCATTTTGTTATTTTTAAATGTACAATTCAGTGGCATTAAGTACATTTATGATATTGTGAGACTGATGGATCCATTCTTGTCCATGGCCGGTTTTCTTTCTAAAACTCTCAATGGGTTGTCTCATTTCCTCCCATAGTTGAAACTCTCCTCTAGATATGGATGACTTAAATCTTCATCTCTAGCCTAGATCTCTCCCCATGCTTCACGGTCATATTCAGGACCATTCAATTGTCCGGTAGGTCCTATTGATACGTCAAACTCAACTGTTCACACTGAACTCACTGTTTTCCTCTTCAAAGCTGTGTGATTCCCTCCTCTGATCTGATGGCACTACTTATCAGCCCAAGTTGGAAACTTGGAATTCAACCTCAGGTGCCTTTTCCTCCCTCTCTTCCTTCCCCAATATGACACCTGCCATCAGTATATCCTGATTCTCTGATCTAAATACTTCTCAGATCTGCCCCTGTCTACTTCATCTCTAATACCATTGATCAGACTTAGGATCTCATTCTTTCTTTCCTGGACTATTGCAATGATCTCTTTATTGGTTTCTCCACCACCAGTATTACTGTCAGGAATTCCATCTTCTACACTGCAGTTGGAACCATTTATGGCTCTAAACCCTAAAATGATATTCTGATAGATTTGCCTGCCCATGAACTTTTTAATAGCTCTTCATTGCCCACAGAGTTCTTAACATTTGAGAATTTTGTGGAAGTGATACATCCCTTTCCTAATGAAAGTACACATTCACGTTTATGCACAGGCTCACACATTTTTTATTACCATTTCAGGGGGTCCATGAAATCCCTGGAATCTATTTGTGTACTGCTAGGTACAAGGCTTTGAGTCTTTAGCCCATACAAGCCCTCTCTTATGTCTCCAGCACTTCCCCCTCCCTCCTCCCTCCTCACACTTTGTGCTTTGACAGAACTAAATGGCATTAGCTCCACATACATACCTCACTCTTCTGTCATGGTCTTCTCCCTGAGACACTCTTTCTAACTATCATTGCTTGGCTAGCTGTTTTTCATTTTTCAAGTCTTGGCTCAGGTACCACCTGATCTATTCATACCTAACATATTTATTTAACATCTACCATGTGCTAGGCCCTCTCCAAGTGCTGGAGAACAAGAGCATAAAATGGACATGGTTTTGCCAATCATGGACCTTGTCACTGAGTGGGAAAGAGAGACCAGTAAATACCCCCACTGAACTCTGCATTTGTGCTCTTTATCCTAATCATAGCTCTATCTTATCTACTTTATTTTGTAGAAATTATATTATTATGTTCTTGTCTCTGCCACTGAACTAGAAGCCCCTAGAAGACACATATCAGCTTTACTCATATTTGTACCTGTGAGACATAGTACAGTGTTTCAAACACAAATTGCCACTAAATGCCATTCAAGTGTTTATTAGAATGAGGGGAATGAGGATTTAGCAGGCTGATGCCACCTATAGTTAGTGGGTAGCAGGAATGGCGCTGGAGCCTATGTTTCCCATGGCTGCTCAGTTCCCCTCCATGGTCTCATTCCTGTTAATGGCTGCATCAACCTCATGGCAAAGAGCTTGGGCTTTGGAGGCAGGAAAAGATGATCCAAATCCTAAACTTCTACTTACTAATATGTGGGCTTTGAGTAAGTTGCACAACCTCTTTAAGCCTTCCTTTTCTTTTTATGATGTCAAGTTATTTATACTGTTAGTAGTTAAAGACATACACTAAAACTACTCCGAGAATGGGACAAATATGTGGACTTGTAAAATTATTTTTAAGACTGACGACATGGGGGACTTCGCTGGTTCTCACAACCTAGCATCTATTTGGGGGTATCAATGGGGCCTGGAGGCAGTGGGAGAAAACAAACTTCATGGGGCAGATGCTGCTGGGACCAGGCAAAAAGCCTTCATGCCCTAAGGTCCTCACTGTCATACACCAGTCCATTGCAAAGTATCACTCATTCATGACAGAAGGATGACGACATGAAAGTTAATGTACACAGTTAACCCATTTTAACACATTCATTCTTCAGCATTTTTTTCAATACAGTTCATCTTAAATTATATTAAGACATAAAACAGACCTGCTTTTGCACATCCATTACTGATATGTCTCCCAGGGTCAGGCAGAAGGAAACAGAATGACTGTCCACAATTGCTAATTGTTGAGACCCGAGACAGACTCACCCACGAGTGCTCCTGCACACCAGGTACTGCTTGTTGACTTGCGCACACTGGACTCAAAGACTTTTGAAAACTGCTCTTGCCCCTGAAACCTAAAACTCCACTGCCTGTCCTTCAGAATCATTGCAAGTCTTTCCAATGATGGACAGATGAATGTAAGATTTCCTTTTCTTTACATATGTGAAATTGAGATAATTCCTGCTTCCCGGATTGGTTCTGTGATGACATGAGACGAGGTGTGCAGAGATCCTGGCCCAGCCTTCAAAAAATGGCACTTCCCTTTCCATCCTCCCTTTCCTTCTACATCCAAGCCAAGTTCCTGGTGATGTGCCCATGCTTGGCCAACGTAAATGAAGTTGATTTCTGTGAACAACCCTGTACTAACTGTGACTAGAGCTATGGTGTTAGTGGGTGGTCCCAGATTACACATTTGAGAAATTCAAGCCCTTAAGATTGCCATCCATGTGTCAAGAAAAGGGAAACCCAAGTGGATTTTCCAATGGTAAATTTAATATCCTTGATCAAAGTTAATCAACCATAAATGAGGGTAACATAATGAAACATTATGATTCATTCTGGCCACCTGAGAGGTAATTTGGGCTAGAGATGGCAATTAAATTGATAAGACACTGAAGATAGTAGAGTCCTTAACCCAGAGTGGGGCAGTATAGAAAAAGTATTAGGTACCTAAACCTTTGTGGAACTCTTTCTAAAAAGCACGGCTATAAAGCAATGAGGCTGTTCATGTAGTGAACATAACTGAACTCCCACATCCAAATGAATCTAATTATCTCCAAACTAGTGGCTTTGGAGATTGGAGACTACCTCCAGTGATACAGCCATTGCCCAAAGCATTTCTGAAACACCTCCCTTGGGACTCTTTCTAAAGTCAGTTTATAGGCCCCCAAAAGAAAATCTTATAATATCTTAGTCATGCTTTGCTTTTCATGAAAGCATTCATGAAAGTTCTGAGCTTGATAATCCATCATTCACCAGAACTGGTTCCTACAGCTTTTGGGGTTTTAGAAATCAAATGATGACGATATTCCCCTAATCCCCTACTGAGGATGTTCAAATATTGTGGCTTTAAAGTTATGACCATTTCAAAGCAAGAGTGCAGAATATATTTGGAATAGTGACAGCGTTGTTGGAGAAAGCATATGGTTTTCCAGAGCAAATCCTTTGAAGGAGCAGAAATTATATGGATGTATAAATCCTAGTTTGCTATAAATCTTATTACTTTATGCCTTATATGAATAATACCAGAAGGACTGAGATAAGCCATCATTAATATGCAATTAAGGGGAAGATTGATGCCATACTCCCACAAACTCAAGCTTTGAGGCTCTTATCACAGAAGGTGATAAGTACTCTTGCAGTACTCTCGTCACCCTGACCCAGTCATGACATTTCATGTTACTTACGATGGTGAAGGTGATTAAAGTAAATCTTGGATTCATTCAGCACTTTCCTTTCTCTCCATAACATGCATGGAGCTTGTTAATCAAAACCAGTTTTCAGAGAATAATCCAGACAAGATGTAGCTTGTTAGTACTTGGAGTACTTTAGTTCTTGGAAGTGGGGTGTTGAAATAGGATTAAAGAGAAGGTACTTAGTAATGCTCAAATATTATGACACTGGAAGAGAAAGGCTGGTGTCTCATTTTCATTTTTTTGTTTTATTAAACATAGTGATTCGTTTACTTACCATTAATGTAGCCATTTATTTAGTGTATATGCTCAATTGGTCTGACTGATCATCCCTCATGTATTAGTTGGCATCACTGTTACCTATTATTGGTAAGTAAACATCACCTACAATATACCGTGGGCTGTTGCTTTAGATTATGAACTTGGAAAGGTGAATTTGGGTGGTGCCTCAAAAAGATAGATGCTCTACCAGAGCATCTATCATCTATGATCAACCATGAATCTATCATCTATGATCAACCATGAATCTATCATCTATGATCAACCATGAATCTATCATTTATGATCAACCAGAGGTAACCATGATGATCAATTCCTTAAAGCAATGTCATTAAACTGTGTAATAGGGTGTCAATAAACCAAGAAAGTATTTCCCATTGAGTTTCTAATGCATGCTCAACAGTAGGAGGCATAGAAAGATGGACATCAACTTCTAACCCTGAAAGAGGTTGTCAGAGTCCAATTACAAAGTCAGGACTTTGCCTGGAGAGCAGTACAGGTGAAATGCAGTTAAACTCTCAAAGGTGCTGCAATCTGCAGTGCCTGAGCTCAGAGCAGAGGGAGTTAGGAGGCTTGTAGAGGCCAATGAGTCATCCTGGGGCAGGTCCAGACAGCACTGGGCTAGGCCTTAAGGCCACAGTGAAACTGGATAGGTGAAAGAAGAGAGGGCATTCCAGAAGGAAAATGAAATGCGATCAAAGGCACAGAGTAGAAATGGACATAATTTTATTTAGAGTGAGGATGTATGAAATACAAAATTGCCATTGAACATTTTTATCTGTTAGAGATCAGTACATTCACAAATTTTAAGGCCAGTAGGTAGGGGCTAACTGGGGCTGCCAGGCCAAACTCCATCATAAGGAGCATTTTGTAGATATTTACTTTGGCTGAGTTTGCACCTTTTATATACGATCTCAATCTTGAGCTTTATAGATACCTATAAAGTATTTTAAGTCCATAAATTTGGGCAATGCAGGTAAAATAAATAGCTCTTTCATATTTTCTCAGCCTGCAAATGAAACATTTTTCCTGATGCTGGGTTGTGTTGAAAAGAAACCCAGTAATATTTCAGTTGTCACTTATTCAAGTGCTTTTTATTTTTTTAAAAAATGAAACAAAACATGAAGCCCACTGCTTTGGGCACTGACTAAAGTAACATCTGTTCTAGCAGCCACAGTAATGGCAAAGGAATGCTAGTTATGTATTGTTTGTGGCATTGACTCTTCTTTCGAGGAGAAATAAATTAACTTGCTGCCTTTTGCATTTCCTTGGTGCCTTAATGAATAGGTGAGAAGATGGCTGCTTTGCAAAAGGAAAAGTGTTTATATACCCTCATGGGACCTTGTCATTCTGTAGGGAACAGAGGGAGGAGTTTGACTGCCTTCTGGGAATGCAAACAATATAAATCCTGTCAGTCCCAAATATTATCCTGATTAGAAAATACACGTAAGGACCCTGGGGTGACTTGTAATTTAGTGCAATATGACTGTAAGCTGCCAACCAGGACAATATGATCCTGGTGGGTCATCTCCCATTCTCAGATAACCTAGCTCACTGATTTTGCCAATGTTGGACTATTTAAAGAGTTGATAATTATTTTAGCATTGGTAGAAAGGAGATCCTCTCAGATTTTCTCTGCTTTTTGGTCCTTTTTCCCAAACTATTAAATCTCTCCTCTTCCTCCTCCTCCCATTTCTCTTTCCCATTGATAACTCCTTCCCCCCTCTACCAATTTTTTTTTCTTTTTTCTTTTTTTCTTTCTTTTTTTTTTTTTTTTTTTTTTGAGATGGAGTCTTGCTGTTGTTGCCTGGGCTGGAGTGCAATGGTGCAATCTCGGCTCATGCAATTTCCGCCTCCCGGGTTCTAGCAATTCTCTTGCCTCAGCCTCTTGAGTAGCTGAGATTACAGGCACCTGTTATCACACCTGGCTAATTTTTGTATTTTTAGTAGATTCGGGGTTTCACCATGTTTGAGAGGCTGATCTCGAACTCCTGACCTAAGGTGATCCACCCGCCTTGGCCTCCCAAAGTGCTGGGATTATAGGCGGGAGCCATCGCGCCTGCTTTTTTTTTTTTTTTTTTTTTTGAGACAGGGTCTTGCTCTCTTGCACAGCACAGGGTGGCGCAATCATGACCCACTGCAGACTTGAATTCCTGGATTCAAGTGATCCTCTCACCTCAGCCTCCTGAGTAGCTGAGACTACATGCACACACGCCACCATGCCTGGCTAATTTTTCTATTTTTTGTAGAGATAGGGTCTCACTGTGTTGCCCAGGCTCCCAATAACTTTGCGGATCCTTTTTCAATTTTGCACTTCTTCCTATAATTGTGCTTCTCTCAAATGGATTCACTGAACCAGGTTGCTCAACCCAAAAGACTATCTGGAATAGCCTCAATAACCCAGGAGGTGGCATAAATGGACACATTGGTCATTCACTAAAGCTTGGGTTCTTACGCCATATACGTTCTCTCAAGTTCTTAGAGACTAGGAATCCTTATTTCATATGCAATTTATGTAAGCTTGGTTTTCTGATATTCAGGCACCCAGAAGCTTAAACTGTCAAATTAGAAGTGCAGAGTAAAGTATCTAGATTAGAAAACACAGGTATGATATCGAGAAGCGAGAGACCAGAAAAAGTAGAACCATAAACTTAAAAAAAAAACACAACATAGTGATCAGAGACTGCTGTAGGGACAAACAGCTTTGCAAATTGAGAGTTTCATAGTAAACCGGCAAATTTTAGTTGGTGATAAAAATGGGGGAGAATAAAATGTACACATTTTACAATATTTTATAGCAACCATTTTGTGTACGAAGGCTTTCTAGGAAGGAGACTTGGGGTAGGTGAGGGATGAACTCAATTTGCACATGCTTTCTTGGTTCTCTTGATTAATGATTTCTCTCCAGTACTGCCCAGAACCCATGACAGCACTGACTTCAGCTTATCTTCCCATCCAGATTGACAAGCACAAGTACACAGTTCTTTCTATACACGTCTATTTCTCTTTTCACCTCTTCTATGCCCAACTAATAGTTTTCTTTGTTACCTCTCTATTTATCTTGTTTTCTATTCTGTTCTTTCTTGGTCTTGGCCTTCTCTTTTTTGAAAGGGTTTACTCTGTCATTCTTCTCTAATCCCCTGCGTCCTATGCTTGGCTAATTGTCTTAAACTTTTATTCTTTTCTAACATAAACCCTCAAGATGACAAGTTTCCCTGTAAGGACCACTTAGCTGCATTCCAAGTTTGGTTTTGGCATCTTCATAATTGGTCAGTTCTAAGTATTTTCTAACTTACATTATGATATTACTTTGACTCATAAATGCTTTGGGTGTGTGTTTGAAATTTCAAAACATATGAGATTTTCAAAATTGATTGGTAACTTGATTGGCTATTGATTTCAATTGTTTTTTATTTGGTACCAGAATATGATCTATATGTCATTTTTATAAATTTGTTGAGACTTGGCTTATGGTACATGACTGCTTTTTTTAAAGTGTAAAAGTGTACTTAAAAAAGAATAGATATTCTCTGTTGGATGCATATTTCCTATACACAGTAAGCCATTCCCCAAAGGGGAAAGGCTAGAGTTCTTATTTTCCACTGTGGATGGGAGTGGGCAGTAGAAAATAAGTGGCTGATCAGTTTCATTCAGGATATATTTCATTATCTTTACTTTTGGTACAGTACAGACTGATAGAAAATATTTCATTGCATTTCAGATGTATCTGTGGTAGGATGTCTCATTATTTTATGAGCTATTAGGGAAAACACTGCCCATTATATCATGATATATTATTATGATCTGAAACATATCAATTTTAGGGATGTTAAAATGTGGAAAGAAAAGTGTGTCTTAGATTTGATGAAGTACGATATTTTTGTCATTAGTCTTATAGTTGCATAAGTCTTCATTTTATGCAACCAAAAAACTTTGGACCCTATTTTGAATGTTATGCTGGGGCTTTATCATGTGTCCACTAGATTATATTTAATTAAATTCTTCAAATCATTTATATTTTATTAATTCTTTTGGCTGCTTGATCTATTAATTACTGAGATAATTGTATAGAAACCTCCTCCTATGATGGTGGATTTATCAATTTCTCTTTGCAATTCTATCAATTTTTGCTTTATATATGCTGAGGATATGTCATTAAGTGCAGATCAGAATTATTATAACTTCCAGGTTAACTGTTCCTTTTAACATTATGTAATGGTCCTCTTTATACCAATAATTTTGTGCCAATAAGTTTGTTATCAAATATTAATATAGCTATACTAACTTTCTTTTGGTATTTGCCTGATAAAACTTTTCACATGCTTTTATTTTCAATCTTTCTGTGTCCTTATGTTTTATTGAATATATGTTTTATTGTAAATCATACATAGCTGGATATTTTAAAAACACAATCTGTCAATCTGTGTTTTTAAACTGCCGAGTTTGGTCCATTATATTTATTTTGCTTATGGATTATTTTGATTTAACTTCTAGTTCTACCATCTTACTATTTGCTTATCTCAGTGTTTTCTAAAGTGTAGATTCAGAAAAATATTTTTTTCTCAATTTACTCTCAAAACAAGGAAATTTCAAACTTAGGGAAAACATTCTTTAAAATACTTAGATATAAAAATATTGAAAGTCAATTGCTCAAACATCCAAAAAAAACAAATCAGCACGAATCATCCAAAAGATCTTTTAAAAGATATTTTTATACAAACAAAGGTTACAAGGGTTGTCAAAATAGAGATGTTGGCAAACTACTTTTATTTCAGTTCATAAACAATATTTGAGATCTGAGTTCTGCACTCTGATATTCCTGTGGTCTTTTACCATCTCTAATGATTGTATGTAAAACCACAAGCCATCTTGTTAAAATAATAATAATAGTAATCATAATAATAAAAATACTGGGACATTGTAAAAAAAATACCTTGAATTATGTATGGCTCTATGGAGACTGGCTAATAAATAGAGGAGACTGATTTGTGACTAATGTGTTGTTTGTGAATTACAGGGTGCGTTTTGAGATTACTTGAAAACAGATTATTCTCAGGAGTTTGAAGTACTCTAGTCTGAAATATGATCCCACTTGTATTAGGTGGAGGTTGGCCAATCTGAACTGCACTAAGAGAAGTTGTCTGCGGTATCACCAACAGAGCTCTCTTAGATTCATTTTCAAAATGTGAGAACCAAACTTATTTGTGATACTGTATAGGACTGATAGCATTTAGTTTACTTCTTTCCTAACATACTTTTAGGTCTACAGTCACAGCCTCTCAGCAGCATAAGGAGTCTGAAAGCTTTTCTATTCCAATCCCCACTCTGAGGCATGAATGGTGATTACATAATTCTGCCAAGTTGTCCTGCTGCCTGTGCTTGACTGCAACTATAATAGAGAGCTCATTCCCACCCAATGCTGCTGATTAAAAAGGCCTTTTTAAAAACGAAGCCAGAAACTGTTCCTTTGAGCCTATTCTACCCCTTGGATCTATACAACAAATAATCTGTAGAATTAGGGCTCTACAGGTATAGCTGCATGTGTTTCAGAACAGCCCTTTGAATATTGTCTCTATGCTAAGTATGCCCCAGGCTAAAGAGCCCCAATTCTATATTCTACATAACATACTGTATTTGGTAGTATTGCTCATACACTCAGTTTCTCTATGTTCTCCCTTGGAGTGTCCTTGGTACTGAACACAATATTCGAATGGAGATTCTAACTTCACCAAGTTGAGAGGTCCCATCACCTCCTTAGTTTCAGATACTATACTTCTGCTAATTCAACCAGAACTCAGAGTCTTTGGAAACCATTTCACTGTACAAATTCATATAGAGACCACAACATCAGTACAAGAAAACTAAGACTGGGCATCTACTGTGTACCAGGCCCCGTGCCAGCTCTTCTAAGTACATTATTTGTCTAAAGTCATATACCCTGTAAGTGGCAGAACCATGATTTTAGCCACATTGATCTGATCCCAAAGCCCACTTTTCCTCTCAAGTCTTTCCTCTGTGTTTTTGCTAAGCCACATATTTCAAAGGACCTATCACCTATAATTACAGCAATAACAAAGTGCATCAGTGGCTGTCCTTTTTCAAGGGCTGAGTATGAGGCTCTAATGATTCACTTGTAGCCCAATGCTGTGGATTGGTCACTCTTGGTACTAAGTTCCTTTAGCCCAAATAACGGAAAAGTAAACTTAGAGCCTACTCCTTTTCCAGATGACCAAATTCACAAATCAGTGGCATCCAAATTAATGCCATTTTGTTATTAATATATTTAAAGCATACACATGCTAAATTAATCCCCCTAAAATAATGCATTGTGCCTCCCTCAAATGGCTTCCCATTGCCCAAACTCCATATTCTGTCATTCAAACCCTCTTCAAGGTGAGTCTTCTATCTCCCTTCCAGTTCAGTTTTGCCTCATTCTTCCAGGTTACGTGACACTGAATGAGTAAGAAGCAGTGGGTGTGGGAAAGTTGGACAGGAAGTGGAATAATATTGTTGGGGCGAAGGAACCTACAGGGGAAAGTCAGTTAGTGAGTCCTGATTCTGTTCTCTGCAATTGGTTGTTTGGAAGGGTCTTCTTTTCTTCAGAGGTTGTTTCCTGAGTTTTGGGACTGAGCTAATCATGAGCTGCCTACTTGTTATACCTGGATTTCTGGAATAATCTGTCCAGCTTCACTTTGCAGAAGGGGTGAAAATCCTTCTTAGGTAACTGGGAAGTAACTCACCAGGCCCATGAAGTGGACACTCCTCAGAGCATGCCATGTTTGTGTCCATTGACTTATCTAAAGCCTCAGGAGTCTTTGGAACAGGTGGGGAATTTCAGGGTACCTGTGTGATATTTGCTTTTATACCCCAAATTGTATAATATTTACCTCTTTAAGTAATATATCCTGCCTTGGCAACTGTATTGTAAGCCTCTGGAGGGCAAGGACTGGCTATTCTTCGAGTCCCTAACACTTTGCCCAGAGTATAGATTTAAAACACGTTGGTCCTGATTGTTATGATATCATTGGCTCCATTTGCCACCAGCAACCTCCTCCCCATCCTTCTTTCCTTAGTAAAGAGGCCCACATGCATAAAGCACTGGAATGAACTGTCTATCCCAAAGACAGCTACCTACTTGATTGATGGACTGTTTGCTGACCTTGGAAAATAAATAGAAGACAAAAATGTCTCTGATTTCTACTTTCTCTGAAGAGTATGCAATAATTTTTTATTATGTTGGAAGGTGAGATTGCCACTCAGCACAGGCTACTGGATTCACTCCCTACCAGGCTGGTGAAATTCAAGAGATTTTGGCAAGGGCAGCCATGCCAGCTGTCTGTTTACCTAAAGAGTCATAATGACTACAAAACCAGGCTGGATTTGTATTCTCTCGTTGCTTTAGAGCAACTGGTAATGGAATTGAACTGACTTAGAAAACAGGCCTCTGGAAATTTCCTCCAAAGACAGTGTAGGGGGTGGTCACTGCCCTCCTCTGCTGTCTTTTACCTGCAGTCACTGTGGCCTCTACCTCTGGGCTCCAGCACATCCCCTTCTAAGCCAGTCCTCACCAAAGCAGACGGTGCATCCTCAGCCCCAGCTGGCAGCATCCAGATTAGCTGAACTGCTGTAATCTACGTTTCTGGTATTCCAGGGTGAGCTCAGGCCATGCCAATGTTCCCTGGGTCACAGCTTTTCTGGAGTGATCTTGAGTCTGTCAGTCTCTATGGTTCTGCTTGGCTTCCAGCCTTGTGCTGCAGACCCTCACAGACTAGAGGCCTGCCCAGAATCTTGATCCAGTTAGTGGGCTATTTCTACACCCTTCCACCAAGTCTGCACCCCAGGCAGGGGTCTGCTCCTACTGGTGCTGGTGCTTTTATGATGATATCTTTGACTACTGCCCTTCCTGGGAACGCTGGTTATAGTTTCTCACCTGGCAGAATTTTTTCCCCTGTTAAATTATGCTCAAGCTCCTTGGATATGAAGATTGAATTGCTGGCCATCCTTTTCTGAAGTCTACCTCCCAACCAACTCAGAGCCCCCCTGTTCTGATTCTACCTCCTTCTGGCTCCTTTTCTTTCCTGCCAGTAGGTGCCATCATGGTACCAGTATGACCCTTGATTGGGTTCATTCATTTATTCACTCAACCATCATTATTTGCTGAGTAATGAGTATGTGCAGACATTGTGCCAGGTGCTGGGTTGTGACAGTGAACAAGATGGTCTGTTTTGCCTCAAGAAACATAGGGGCAATACTATGCCTGAGAGACAACCGCTCTTTCCAATGTCTGCATTTTCTTTATGACAACTCTCCAGTTGTTTCCAAAGCTATAAACTACCTCTATATGGCAGCCGGAGGCCCGCCTTCCTGTGAAACATAGGTAGCCATGAAGTGTTGAAAATAACCCGGATGTTAACAGGGTCTTTCTTCCTGAAACAATGAACAAGTCTGTGGCTCTCTAGGCCTTTGCATGAGAGGAGGAAGTGAAGGCACGACTTGGAATATGGAAAAGAGGAATTTGGAGAGAAAATTTTGGAGTCTTTGTCTGGCAACATATAAGTGAGAAGGTCCCTAGGCTTGTCATATTGAGCTAAAATTATTTTTTTAGGCAAATTCCTATCTTTATATCAGAAAAAGGGGCCCCAAATATAGTACATATAGAATAGAACAAAAGAACATTTAAGAATCCCAAGATTCTGAATGCATGATAGATTTTTTTTTTGTGGCAACAGAAATTTTGCATGTGGTAATAATGTATCAACTTTACTTGCTTTAATTCATGTGTTTAATTTGTCTAAATATTTCCCTATGTTACTATTTACTTGATTCATTTATTGAGGAAAGCTCTTCAAAAGTAGCAAAGAGTCAGCCTGCCATTCAGTCTTGTTTGACTTATCACCACATCTGATTTACTGGTGTTTTTCTTCCTAGTTATCTTGTGGGCAACATCTTCAAAGTTTGTTTCCAGCCTGCTCCTAAAATCCAGGCTTATCGTAGAGACTCAAAAGGAGCCTGCTTCTTAATCAGGGGGAGATAGCCTGTTTATAAGCCACAGGACATGTACAGTGAATCTAATGGGGCAGGGCATTAGACTTTTACTTGGCAAGGAAAGTTAGGTCAATAACCTAATACACAGCTGTCATTTTTTGACAGACTATTATGTACCTCAAGCCCCTTATATACTTAATCTTTACTATAAAAATGAGAGACAGGTTCTGAAACAGGCCCCAGGTAAACCTGTCCAAGATCACCCTGGAAAGTCAAGGGGTTGGGATGTGAAATTAAGATTTTCAACTCAATATCCTGTATTCTTAATTCCTCCATTATGCTGCAATTATAGAGCAGTTGTTTTCGCTTTGATGTTTCAGGTCTCAGTTTGTTGAATTTCAGGTTTCATTCAAATGGCATTTCTCTAAACAGTGATATGACATGGATCCGCTCAAAGTTATTGAACCTTGTTGCTATTGCAGTCAGGCTGTTTTTCATATAAATCAGGAGAAAAAAACAGGGGTCTTCATTTATTTAATGTTGAATTTGGAACCTTATGTCTAACTTCAGGTCATTTTCTTTTCTTCAAAGATTGTGACTTTCCAACCCAGCAGCCAGTACAAAGCAAATCCTGATCAGGGTTAACAGGGATGAGCATCAACTGGGCCGCACTGTCACATCTTGGGTGTTCAAGATCAAGGGTGTGGAGCGTACATCCTACAAGGATAGTTGCCAACTTGAGAAATGTCTCCAAACTGAAAGGCCCCAGAAACGGATGCAAAACGAGAAGGAAAAACAACAACAAAGTCATAGTCTGGGAGAGCCCATGAACAAACTATGCTCAGAGATATATCCATCCCTGGTTCGGGTTGGTGTCTCTTTAGGGCATGGCCTCGTCCCACTTCTTCACCTATAATTACTATGTTTCAAATCACTCAGGTGTTATCTCTCCATGAAGATCTCCTGACTCTTCTTGACTTCACTTATCCTTCCCTGCTCTGAAATCCTATGGCATTTACACCTGACTCATACAATCTTGTTCTTTATTATACATTTATACACTCTTTTTTTTTTTTTTTTTGAGACAGAGTCTTGCTCTGTTACCAGGCTGGAGTGCAGTGGTGCAATCTCGGCTCACTGTAATCTCTGACTCCCGGGTTCAACCGATTCTCCTGCCTCAGCCTCCTGAGTAGCTGGGATTACAGGTGCGCGTCACCACACCAGCTAATTTTTGTATTTTTAGTAGAGACGGGGTTTCACCATGTCGGCCAGGATGGTCTCGATCTCCTGACCTTGTGAACTGCCCGCCTCAATGTCTGAAAGTGCTGGGAATACAGGCGTGAGACACCACGCTCGGCCTATTATACACTCTTTTATATGCTTGTTGGACTCTTTCTCCAACTGGATTTTAAGCTCCTTAAGGACAGTGACTAGGAGACACAGTAGAAGTCCAAGACATACTTGATTGATTTCCTGATTTTTGGACACTTTGGGTGGGAAATAATAGAATTTTTAAGTATCTAAAAGAAAACAATCTTCATGAAAAATGCTTTATGTTTGTAAAATTTGCTTGCTTTGTTCAAAAGGACAAATCTCTTTTCAATATTTTTCTTAAAGCAGCACGATATTAGTAATTTTCTCAACCTCTGGTTGGAGTTTGGTGAAGAAAAGTGAGGCAGTTAAGACTACAGAGATGGGTGTATTTAAATATCTGGTGAGAGAGGACTCTGGATGTTTGACCATTTTCTATAGTCATGGAGCTCACCAAAGTTTACCATTTGTATAGGAATCTTTTAGCTCTTGGACGGAAAAATCTCTTTCCTGTAAAACTCCATGGAATTTCTGCTTCTGGCTCAGGCAACAGTTATTCATTGCAGACCTTGAAAACTTGTGACACAGGTGTCCAAATGGGCACCAAATAAAGTGAGAAAAGAAAGTCTCAACTACATATTTTAAAAATATTTTTGGTTCCAGGTGATGAACTGGGCAGGCTGTGACTGGCATTGACAATATCCCTTTACTCAGACCCAGGGGATCACTTTTGATTGAAAAACCTTGTCCTCCAAACCAGCTTCCCAAGAAACAAACGCAAGTCCAAGACCTTACTTCATATTTTGGATACCCACACGTTCCACCTGCATCTCTATTTTGCCCAATGATAGTTTCAGCCTTTAATTTGAGCTGCTGTGTAGGACCTGGTTGGGGACTGGAGTTTTATGTTTGAATATAAGGCCCCTTTTCTGGATGAATTTGGCCATCTCTTCTTCCCCCTTTCAGTCACCTGGGCTTGGTCGAGTGATAAACATGTAGCCCCGGATACATGTTGTCTCAGAGGAGCCCCTTGGTTATAACGAGACTCTCAATTAAAGAGCCAGCTCTCTAGGAAGAATCTCAAATTAGTTAAAAATTTTTTCATTAAGCTTCCACTATAAAACAGCTAACAAGTACTGAGCACTTACTACCTGCTAGGTCTTCTGCCAAATACTTTAAAATATTATTTCATTTAATGTTCACAATACTGATAGATGTAAATTTTTTATTATCTTAGTTTTATCGATTGGGAAACTAAAGCACAAAAGGGCTAAACAATTTTTTTTTTTTTTTTTTTTTCCCCGGAGATGGAGTCTCGCTCTGTCACTCAGGTTGGAGTACAGTGGCATGATCTCGGCTCACTGCAACCTCCACCTCCCACGTTCAGGCTGATTCTCCTGCCTCAGCCTCCAGAGTAGCTGGGACTACAGACATGTGCCACCATGCCAGGCTAATTTTTGTATTTTAGTAGAGGCAGAGTTTTGTAATGTTGGGCAGGCTGGTCTTAAACTGGCCTTCAAGTGATCCACCTGCCTATGTCTCCTAAAGTGTTGGGATAACAGACATGAGCCATGGCACCTGGCTAGGGGCTAAACAACTTATCAAGGTCATATAATCAGTACACAGCAAAACTGATTCCCTGATTGTTCCCCCTCCTCCCTAAATCTTCTTCTCCCTCTGTCTTCCTCCTGTCTGGCAGCTGATGGCAAATCCATCCTTTCAGTTTCTTAGGCCAAAACCCTTGGGACATTCTTGATTCTTCTCTCTCTCTAAACCCTACATTCAATGCTTTGGAAAATTCATTAGCTCTGCTTTCAAAATAAATCCAACTCTGACAACTTCTCTCCAGCTCCATTGCCCTCCCCTGATTCAACCCATCATCACCTTTTGCCTGAAATATTAGGAGGGTTTGCCATAACCCTCCTAACAAGTCACACTGCTTCCATCTTTGTCTCTGTCTGCCCATAGCCGAGTAATCTTCTAAATATGAGTCAGACCATGTTGCTCCTCTGCTCAAAAGCCAAAGTCCTTCCACAACCCTGCACATCCTATCCCCGGGCACCTCACTGCCTGCTGCTATCCTGAGAGGGAATGAGGACAGCAGCAGGCATGGAGATGCCTGGGGATGGCACTTCCCTGCCTGCTCTTCTGTGAACACCAAGGATCGCTGGCCACAGGGTCTTAGCATGAGGGCTCTTGGTTTGGGATATCCCACCCTTCCCCATGCTCCCATAGCCTCATGGTTAAATTCCTCACTATCCAGGTTGCTACTCAAATACCACCTTTTCAATGTATCCATTACTCTATTTACAATTGGAACCTACTCGCCTAGGTGGTAGGAAATCCTCTCACTCTCCTCTAATTATCCTATAGCATCTATTACTTTTTACCATAGCATGTAGTGTGTTTACTATGTTTATTACTCATTGTCTTCCGTTCCCTGATCACACAGGTATTTTTATCTGTTGTGTTCTCTGATATATCCCAGGTACCCAGAGTTGTACCTAGCACATTGTGATCAATAAATATGTGTTGAATACATGACTGAAAGAACTTGGATCATAAATCTTAGAGTGGTTATAATTTTGTTGTAAACTAATACAGCATTCTCACATGAAAATGGAATAATGCAGAATACATTATGAGGTGGTCTTGATCAAGGGTCAAGTGAAGAGAAGATTTAGTGGCATGTGCTCAGATGAGGGAGATGTAAGACGTAACTGGAGGCTGGTGTGGGTTGGGAAGGTGTAGTGGGACTCAATGGGAATTCTTTTAATTTTGCAATGCATTGGCAAGGACACCTTTTCTTCCTAATTAGAGGCCCATGATTTAAAGTTGTAGCCCTGTATTTGCCATACCACAAGTTTAGTCCTGAGATGTCTTCCCTTCCCACTTCCTCTGCTCTGTGGTCTCAAGGGCAGTGGCTGTTTCTCGGTGGTATGGTCAGACATAATGAGAAATACAGATCCAACTGTTGGATCACTCAAAAGCTGGGAGGAATCTGGAATGGAGTTATTTGATTTAGAGTATTTTAATCATTTCCTGCAAGTTGGCAGGTCCCAGAAGGGTCAATTTTCAACAGGATCAGGCAGGATACACCTGAAGAAATGTCAACGCTTCTGCATACAGTTTTTAAAATTTGGTGGTGTCCTGCTGAGGCCCACAGACTGAGGGTTGACCAGATGTCTGAGACATGGGCATTTCTCAGTGGTAACACTTCTGTGACACAATCCTAGTTTCTTGCTTTGGGCAAGTAAAACTTTCCCATCATCTGTACCATTTACAATGGGTTACCCTGCTTTCAAGAAAATTGGTTTGCTCCTAACACAAGATGAAAATCGGTGTTGGGGGCATTAGGAGGGAGATTGTTGTCCATCATGAGGACTGGCTTCCTGTTCTTTTATGATAACTCATTTCTATATTATCTACATTCAGTGCATGCCTGCTCTTTCTTATCCAACTGTGATGGTATTAAGGACACAACTCCAGTTACTGAGAGGTTCTATCAATACAGCTTCCAAAGGCCAACGAGGAAGTGACTATAGTATAATAACTACCTAAGCTGACCATCAGGCCAAACATTAGTTTCTACAATGAGCTAATAGAGAAATGTATTCAGTTAAAGAAACTGAATACGCCGACAAAGGTTATTTTGGAAATGCTCATGTTAGGGGTTGATGTCTTTTTTTAATTTTTTTTTTTTTTTTGAGACAGGGTCTCACTGTCACCCAGGCTGGAGTGCAGTGGTGCAATCTCAGCTCACTGCAACCTCCGCCTCTCGGGCTCAAGCCATCCTCCCACCTCAGCCTCCTGAGTAGCTAGGACTACAGGCGTGCGTCATCATGCCCAGCTAATTTTTGTGTTTTTTGTAGAGATGTGGTTTCACCATGTTGTCCAGGCTGGTCTTGAACTCCTGGCCTCAAGTGATCCACACACCTTGGCCTCCCAAAGTGCTGGGATTACAGGCATGTGCCACTGTGCCTGGCCAAGTTTGAGATCTTGACATGAGCTAACTAAGCCCTAACTGCCCCCTGACAGGCTGAGCTCTGAGACATTGACCGTGGGCAGGACCAACTCCAGAGGCTGACGGGTTCTCAGTCACAGCTGCACATGACAACCTCCTGGGGATGCTGTGGAACCACCAAAGCTAGGGCTCATGCCAGAGGCTTAGGTTCAGTCAGTCTTGCATGAGGTCAGGGCACCAATCTTTTTAAAAAGCTCTCCAGGTGATTTTATATATAGCCAGGAATGAAAACTACTTGATGCGAAGGCTCCAGAGAAGGACTATCTGAGGAGCTGGGAGAGAGAATGCAGTCCCCACTCTTGCCTCACAATCCCTATTGTAAGGGCTCCTTCCCCACTCTCTCTCCTGCTTCATCAGTTTTCCATTTTCTCCTGGATTATTTCCACAATAATAAGCAAGTTGCAAATTCTCCCATCCTAAATAAAATGACCTCCCCAAACTCCACATTTTCCTTCAGCTCATACCCATTTTCCTACATCCCTTTAGAGATGAACTCCCTAAGACGTTCTTTCTGTATATGCTGTCCAATTCCCTTCCGTCCATTCTCTCCTAAACCCACTCTATCTGGGACTCCACCCTCATTACTGCACAGACATAGCCCGTCTTACCATCTGGTCAGGCCAGTGACTTTAGATCTCCCTTTCAGCAGAAACGGGGAAGCTGGAGAAGTTAACACAGACATGCCTGATACACTCTGGGGTACAGCACACCCCAATCCAGCCTGGGGCTGGTGGAACAGTGCTGGGATCAAAGCTCAGCAAGCAGAACGAAGAACCAAAAAACTTTCCAGGGTACCTTTGGAGAAGATTGCTGCTTGAGAAACGTTGATAGTGACAATGATAATGAGATCTTTAGTAAAGGGAAAGGTTATGACTTACACAGTGTGTGGTGGTGATGATGACAGAACTGGAGATAAAAGAGAGGCCATCGTTCATGCTGACCTGGAGTGCAGCTTTCCTGAAATGACAACAAGGGAAGCAGACTCAGAGCATGGTGTGCAATGAGCAATAGGCTGAGAGCCAGACACACAGGTCTCCTTTGGGCTCTGCTCTTAACTACCCTTGAGACTGGATACTCTTCTCCAGGGGAGGAGGGGTCTGAGTTTCCTCTTTTGTAAAATGTGGGGGGTAGTCTGTATAGCCCATCCTCCTCTAAAGTTTAGAGAAGTGTCAGGATATGCTTGGCTGGTGTATTAAGGCAGTGCATTCAGACGTTCCGGCATTGCAGTGAGTGGCATTGAATGGGCAAAGCTTATTTTCATTTAACTTGCTAGTCACATTGTAGTTGGACAAAGTATTCCTCAAAAATAGTCCAAGTCAATGGGGGATAGACTGGGCTAACTATAAATGCAATATTCTGCCGTTATCTGGACTCTCAGTGATTTGATGGGGGTGGCTTTGTTACCATCCAACAGACTCACAGAAGTAAAGCAGAATATGAATTTGTCTTCCATCTCTTCCCACTCTAAGACACTCACTGGAAACTGACCTCATGTTTTGCTGGATTTTGCAGCATGGACACTGAGCTAATTTGTGAAATCAGTGGCATCACAGGTTGATGCTGGGCAACCAGAGTTGGAGGTTTTACAATATGAACACACGATTGAAGGCAAAATTCAGATGAACAAGTTCAATTTTTTTCCCTTAAAGCCTCCATTCTTTGTCTAGCCTATTATGGACACGGTTTTGGAGAGGTTATTTTTGTTGTTGTTGTTCTCTGCACCAGCATTGCCTCATTTCCCATGTATTTCTTTTCTTGCTCAGGGTGTCCATTCTCTTTCTTCTGTTGATGGTTTTGATCTCATCTCATTAGTGCTTATTATAATTGCATCACCATGAGATTTTTCCCCCATAAATTAGTTCAGGGAACTTTTTCCGTTCTGAGTGAACATCCGATGCTGTGCAGAGTCGAGGAAGGAGCACCGTGTGGGACATCGGAAGGCGTGAGTCTGGAGTCTTGGCTTGCCATGAACCAGCCATGGCCCTACTTGGCCTTTCTGAGCCTCCTTTTCTCTAAGGAGGAGATAACAATCATCTAGCAGGGCAGTGGTGATGACAGAGCGAGGTCAAGTGTGTGAGAACTTTCTAGAAGTGTAGGTGTGATTAAGCCAGACAGACCTTGGATTGAGCCCAGACTCTTCCACTCACTGCTGTGTGACCTTAGGCAAGCTATTTAAAGTCTTGCAGCCACAGTCTCTATGTCTGTAAAATTGGGATAGTGGGAATACCTGGTTAATGGGGAACCTGGGAGAATGAAGTGAGATACTTTGTAAAACACTTATCGTGGTGTCTGGGTCACTGTAAACACTGGCTCCATCATAAGCTGGAGGAACCTAGAGAAAGGCTCCACTTTCTCTAGAAGCTTTCTTTTTCCCTGTCCCCCTACACCTCCTCTCTCTCTTCCCTGGCTGGGAGGTTCAGTTGCTGGTGAAAACTTACATGCCAACTTCTTTTAAGATAGGTGCTGGACACAGTAAATAAGTATCTTCCACAGAAAAGGGCTTCTCATCTGCAAAAAGGAAATCACTGGATTAAGAAGAGGGAGACGAGTTTATAATTTCAAATTCAGTGACTTCTAGAGAACATCAACCAAGTCCAGGGAGATACCAGAAAAACAAAAATCTTTTTGAGCTTAAAAACTCGAGCTGTACAGCAAACTATCGCAAGGACAGAAAACCAAACACTGCATGTTCTCACTCACAGGTGGGAACTGAACAAGGAGAACACTTGGACACAGGAAGGGGAACATCACATACCAGGGCCTGTCGTGGGGTGGGAGGAGCGGGGAGGGATAGCATTAGGAGATATACCTAATGTAAATGACGAGTTAATAGGTGCAGCACACCAACATGGCACATGTATACATATGTAACAAACCTGCACGTTGTGCACATGTACCCTAGAACTTAAAGTATAATAATAAAAAAACCCCAAAAAAACAAAACTCTTGAGCTGTAAAACCCATTAGCAGTGAACTCAAGTGCTCCTGCCTGAATTATAGCTTCCTGTGGTATGTGCAGTTGAGTCAACTGGTGAGAAAATAGTGAGTGAACTCCTAGATAGAGCAGGAATCACTGAGGGGAAACAAGAAAATATTAGACTGGTCCTAAGGAGTTCCACGTCTAAGGCTAGTTTGAGAGAGAAGCCGTATTTGTGGAAAAAGTTTGCTGACAAATGACTTCACCAAAGTATCACTGGGCTTCATAAGACAAGGAGCTTCCTTTACATGGCTGTCATAGTCAGGTCTTAGGAAAGCACAAAACATGAGCTGTGCTTTTGTGCAGAGATGGGGAAGAGACATTCTTGGTGAGAGGAATGGCATGAGCAAAGACAGGGCATACTAAAGGCATGTTCCAAGGTAGGATATAAGAAGAATTTGAAAAGATCAGTATAGAAAGTTTGGTCAAGTTCTTTGAGTTAGCCTGAGGGATTTGGACAAAGTTCTCTAAGTTATAGGAAGAACTTTGGTGGGTTTTTGAGTAAAACTGAAGTGATGATTTTGGAGGTCGTAGCAGATGTAGCTGTGGAAGGTGGATCAGAGTCGGGGACTCTTGGAGTAGGGAAGTTCTTGTGCTTCTTCTAATGGATGACCAGGAAAAAGCTTAAAGTGGCTTTAATTCAAGCTCACTAAGAACTTCATTGTATCCCAGTTTCTGGGGCCAGAGACAGGGCTGAGAAATTATTATAGTAACTATATAATAGTCATTCCTTCAAGCCTCAGCTTTTATCGGGTATATGTGCTGTACAAAAAGGCTGTGGTGGGGCCTATAGGTGAAATGAAGATGAATAAGATCTATGTCATTAATTAGGCTGTGACTACAAGTTCCTATAACTAGAAGATACAAAGGAATACATATATTATTAAAGGATAATATTCTGCTTTTGTTGTGACACCGATGTCGCTTATGATATCTGCAAGTCATGACTGCAGAATATAGCTGACATTAAACTCTTGCCTGAGTGAAGGTTAGGAAGCTGCCTGGGATGGGAGTTAGAGGACACATCTGAGTGCTAAGCACAACGTCCCCATTGGCAAGAGGAGGAAGAAGATGTACAGGTAAATCTTCAAGTGGTGAAAAGTTAGGGAGATTATTCCAGGTCATTTGTTTATTCATTCATTCAACAAATATTTATTGAAGACCTACTATATACTAGAGATGTAGGCTTTGAGAAGAGAAACACAGTCTCTGCTTTCATGGATTTTATAGGAGGCAGGAGAGACAGTTATTTAACATTATTAAAAAATAAATTCTTTGAGTGTGTACCATGTGCCAAGCAATGTGCTAAGGCTTGCAATGAACAAAACAGATAAAGTACCTTGTCCAAGGAGCCAACATGCTAGTAATTACACAAATTGTTATGTAATTATAATTGTGATGAGCACACAAAAGGAGGAGGGGGCTGGCCCTCATCTGGGAGGTCAGGAAATGCTTCCCCGAGGAAAGGCTATTTAAGCTGAAACCTGAGGTTGGGTGACGGGATGGAGTGGGAGAGGGGGAGGCACTGCAAAGATCCCGGGGCAATAAGGACCCCAGATCTTTTGAGAGCTAAAAGAGGGCCAGTGAGGCTGTTGAATCTAAGTGAGACAGACAATGGCTCAAAATGAGGCTAGAAAAGGCAGCAGGGCCAGATGACCATGGCCACACAGGCCATGATGAAGCTTTTGAAGTTTCTCCTAAGCGCAACAGGGAACTACTGGAGGTTATCCTCATATTTAGAATCAGCTGTTGGCAGATGATGGAATGTTGCAGGAATGGTGACGCTGTATTGAGTAAAATTATAAAGCTTATGATGACAGTGTAGGATCATGCAGTGCCTAAATTGAGCATTATTATTATTATTATTATTTTTTTTGAGTCAGAGTCTCACTCTGTCACCCAGGCTGGAGTGCAGTGGCACAATCTCGGCTCACTGCAACCTCCGCCTCCCGGGTTCAAGCGATTGTCCTGCCTTAGCCTCCCAAGTAGCTGGGATTATAGGCACCTGCCACCACGCCCGGCTAATTTCTGTAGTTTTTTTTAGTACAGATGGGGTTTCACCATATTGGCCAGGCTGGTCTCTAACTCCTGACCTTGTGCTCCGCCTGCCTCGGCCTCCCAAAGTGCTGGGATTACAGGCGTGAGTCACCGCGCCCGGCCTGAGCATTATTATTTTCAAGATGTCCTTCCATCTGTGATGATAATACAGGCAGTCCTCAACTTAACAATGGTTCGACCTAAACAATACTGTGACTTTATAAAGATGCTTTCAGTTGTGTATATTAATGGTGAGTACCCATACAACTATTCTGTTTTTCACTTTCAGTACAATATTAAATAAATTACATGAGCTATTCAACATTTTATTATAAAATAGGCTTTGCGTTAGGTGATTTTGCCCAACCATAGGGTAATGTCAGTGTTTCGAACATGTTTAAGGTAGGCGAGGCTAAGCGATGATGTTTGGGAGGTTAGGTGTATTAAATGCATTTTTGAGTTATGGTATTTTCAACTTATGATGGATTTATCAGGACATAACCCCATCTTAAGTCAAGGAGCATCTACAATGACAGCCAGACTTGCCAGGGCATGTTGCATGCAGGCAATCTCTAAGCACTTCCTGTATGTCACTTAGTCAAATTTAAACTTCTAGCAGAGCTATCAGGATGGTGTATTATTCCTTTCATTTTAAAGGTGAGGAACAGACATAGAGAGATTAAGTAGCTTGTCCAAGGTTACACATGGGAGCTTGGATCTGCACCCAGGCAGTCTGGCTGCAGAGTCTGCATGATTATCTAATAGGCTATAAGCACCAGCCTTGATAGAAGCTGCACTTTGTTTCCTTGTAATGACAACCTTGTGAGTTAAGGCAGGGCAGGGATCATTAGGCTCATATTTCAGATGCAAAAGGGAGGCTGAGGGGGATGACAGTGATCTAAGGTTGCACCGCAAGCCAGAGGCAAAGCCAAGACTAGAAATGAACTCTGCATTACTCTTTCCTCACTAACAGATTCTCCATTCCAGGAAAGGCTTGCATTAGAGAATAAACTGAACTGGGGACAGGCGGGGCTGACTCGAACCTATATTTATTTCCTCGTGGCCATGGCTTATCCTGTTGCACATGCACCAGCAGTACCTGGGAGTACAGATTCCTGCCCACAGAGCCAGCCCACAGAGCCACGGGGCAGCCACAGAGCAGCCACAGGAGGCCTTGTGACTCTGGCTGCCTTCTGTGGGAAGAGCTGGGTCACGCCGAGGAGAGCATCCAAGGCAGCACACTGCAGCGCCACAGCCAGGAAGACTCCAGGCTGGCATGCCCTGCTCCTGGGTTAGCGCCTGGCCTCCCTCACTTCCGGCTGCCTCTGGACAACTCCTCTCTCCTCCCTCCATCCCAATTGGAAAGGAGTGAGAGGATGAGTGTGGCCCAGGCCAGGCAGACATTTCTCACTTTCCCCCTCCTTTCCTTTTCCTTTTCTGCTTGGGAGACCAAATATTTCTGGAGCAAAACGGAGGAAAATCTCACTGGGAGGCCTGCAAAGGCTTCGCTGAGGCTGTGGAAGACCTTCCTCCATCCGAATGTATCAGCCTCCCAGGCTGTGGGCCTGCTCTGTGGAGCTGGCATTTTCTGCTCCGAGAGGATTGTTTGGTTTGGAGCCTGTTTTCATTTTACCACAAAAATGAGTGACTTTTTTCTCTCTCTCTCTAAACAAAGGAGGGCCATTTGGTTTCCATAACTCAGGTCATCTGACTCCTTCCTGGAACTCCATTTGGGAGGCAGAGCACAAAGCCTTCCTTGCCGCACCTCGGCTGTGCCACGTTTGGCCCCAGGGCCGTGCCAGCCTCGCTGCAGCATGTGCCAAAGCCAGTGGTGTCGTGACATATGTGGGGCCGTGATCCACTCCTAGGACAGCCGAGGCCCCTGCTGGTCCACTCTCTAGGTGGCCATTTCGCTGCTCACTAGCACCGGGTGGGCAAGGGAAATGAAGGCCAGGAGCTCGGACTGGCCCACTTGGCTTTTGTTTGCAACTGGGGAGAAAATTAGGGAGGGGTGGGAGTTTGAAATCAGACATTCAATGAAAATTTTATTTTTATGTTTAAATTTTTGTTATTTTCTTTTGAGACAGGGTCTCACTCTGCTGCCCAGGCTGCAGTGCAGTGGTGCAATCATGGCTCACTGCAGCCTCAACTTTCTGTGCTTAAGTGATCCTCCCACCTTGTCCCCCCCTCCCCCACCCCACCCTAGTCACTGCATCACAGGAGTGCAGTGCCACACCTGGCTAATTAGATTTTTTTTTTTTTTTTTTGTAGAGACAAGGTCCCCTATGTTGCCCAGGCAGCTCTGGAACTCCTGGGCTCAAACTATCTGCCCGCTTCAGCCTCCCAAAATGCTGGGATTACAGGTGTGAGCCACTGGGCCTAGCCAAATGTAATTCTTAGAAAATCTTGAAATATAAATTTCTTTTGTCCATTACCAAAGATATTTTAGAATTCTGTGTGTACCTATGACGTACGTTTATCCAAGGCATCTGTCTATAGGAGTCTGACAAGCTTGATCAGGATTTGGGGACCGATGAGTGTCATTATCTCAGAGTGCTAAACGCCCCAGACTTGGGAGCTAGGCATCCCTCAAGCTGCGTACCGAGGGGACAGAGAGGGGCAGAGGATATTTCAGATCACACCGAGTCAAATCTGAGCCCTTTTCTTACTAGTGTGTGACTAGGGACACACGTTCTCCATCTATAAACAGTGGTGATGACATTGTGTGGGGAGTCAATAATATTGTATTCAAGTACAAAGCATGATACTTAGCACTTGAGCATTCAGTAGATGTTACTCTTCTTTATTACATGGGCCTCCACACCTTTAAAATAGACTACATGTATGTATGGTTTAAAATCAGAGGGATTAAACATTAAAATGTACAAAATGCCTGATTGCTTAATGATATCATTTTAACCAAATTAACATCTGTGTAGACATCAGGAATTAATAGGGAAATGAAAAGCTTTAGTGAATTTGTGCGTGTGTATAGATACACACACATATACACATATACATATCTATACACACACGTGCATGCATGTTGATTTTTTCTAACATCATATACTCATGATCTCGTTTGATGCTTCTACAACCCTCTGAGAGAGATATTATTTACATTTTGAGAAACTGAGAGTCAGAAGGGTTAGTTAATTGAGTTAGTGCTGCACCACTTGTTAAGTGTCAGAGCCAGAATTCAAACCCAAGTTTTGTTGAAATAGCTTGCCCAAGGTAAGCCCAGCTAGTCTTATAATGTAGCTGGAAGCACAGCAGGAGCTGAGGCTCTTCATATTGACAGCTCTGGAGGCACATGGCCAAGATCTTCAATGGGCAAGGCTGGATACCAACAGGAGCTTGCCTTCCAGGAGAGGGGGCTAGGGATGAAGAGCTTGAAGAAAAGGTTCAGGTGTCTTTTGAGAGGCCCTGATCATGCCAACTAGAATGAAGCCATGCTCTGGAACCATACACTCATAAGTGTATATTTATATAAGTGTGTATATATATATATAAGTGTATTGTCCCAAGGTTTAGACCTTGGGACAATGTAATCCTTTTCAGACTGGCAAAGAAGAAAGTTCCCAGAATTCTTCCCTGCAGTTTGGTGGCCGTCTAATGGATTTGGGATAAAACCAGGGTTGAAATTCATTAGCCAATTCAAACACCAATCAGAGAAAATCCTTTTTATAAGGGTGGATTAAATAATTCAAATACTTTTCAAGTCTTGGCAATCTTTTTTTGTTATAAATATTTATTTCTGGCAAATAGGAAGAGAAAAATAATCCCTAGTCTTGTGGAGGCAGCGGGAGAGGGTGTGTTGAAACCCCGCAAAGCTGATGTAAGCCCGAAGCAGAGCTTACATTCCCATAGTGACATTCACATTAGGTAGTGGGAAAAACAGTGGAGGTTAGGGACTGAAATGAGCTCGCCTTGCTGTTTCTCCTGGTGTCCCTTGGGTCTAGGGAGCATTTTCAGGGCATTCCAGAGCCAAATATAACTGTTCAGCACCAAATTATCAGCTGGTTTGGGAATGTATCTCCAAATGATGGAACAACAGACAGGCCGGAGTTAGGCTGAATATTTCTACCTCCTCACTGCCTCCAAAAGTATAACCAGCTTGAAAAAAGTTAGACTTGTAAAATATTGTGGAAAAATCTGAAATAAAATTATATTCAGCAGGACTCCAAGTTGGTGAAATTCAAAGAATCTGGGCTGAGCTTTCTGGAGCTCCAGAGAGAATGGAGATGACTGATTGCCCAACTGGGGCTGCCTCATTGATAATTCACAAATGTGTGTGTGGGGGGGTCTTATTACAAAGCAAAATGGGAGCCATTGCCGAGAGTGGAAAGGAATGTACTATGTGTCAGGCCCTGGGCTAGAAGATTTTCAGAGATGAGTGAGATAACAAGCTTTTGATAGAAGACATTAAACTCTAGACAAAGAGATTTTGAAAGTGGAGAGAATGGCTTTTACTTGGAAAGGCTGAACAGTGGTTGAGAAGTCAAGGAGAAATGAGAAGATTCAAAACTGAATGGGAAGGGATGGCAGTGAAATGTAGGTTGGTTGGGCCAAGTTGGGAAACATCCTCAGAATGAGTATACCCACTGTAATGTCCTCTTATCTTGGGCTAAAGCCAGAGGGATGCATTTAAAGTGGCAGAACCAAGCTGGCCACCATCCTTTTCCTTAGACATGGCCCATACCCTCGCTTACAACTCACCTTTTCCCTGACCTGGTATTGTTACAGGGTTTCCTTGGAAGCCCTCCCTGGCTAGTTGCCATGAGATCAGGGGACGGGCTTGGCCAACAGGTTCCAGGTAAGTTTCCTGGGTCTGTAGCTATTTTACCAGTTCCTATATTCTATAGATACCCAGGACATGTCTTTTGATTTCCCATTCTGTTCTCTGAGGAAGGCTGGAGTAGAATGGAGAACACTAAGAGCCTGGACTCTGGAGACCCAACACAGCCTTGCCACTAACTGGCTATGTCACCATGGGCAAGGTTTTTCACTCTATTCATAACTCAAAATTGTCATCTATAATATGGGAGTAATACTTCATAGGCTGTTGTAAATTTTAATGAGATGATATCATTTAATGCTTAGCACTTAATAAGCACTCAACATATAACTGTCATTACTAAGGTAGGGCACTGTTGGGGTCATCGACTGAGGCACCTGCAAAACACAAGGTGTGGATATGTGCACAAACTGAGTGAGTCTTGCAACCTGTCTATTAGGTTGTATCAGGGCTTTACAATATTGGTGTGATAAGAAGCAAGTTACTTATCTAAATAAGATCTTTGGACATGAATATAGTGCAGTGTTCTCAAATGGGGGTTGGTTTTGCCCCTCAAGGGGCAACTAGCAATGTCTGAGCAGTTTTGGTTACTGCAACTGGGGAAGGAATGCTATTGGCATCTAGTGGGTAGAGACCAGGGATGGTGCTGAACATCCTCCAATGCACAGGACAGGCCCCTCCCCACTCCCCAGCTATAAATTATCCAGCCCAAAATGTCAGTAGTGTTGAGGTTAGAAAACCTGGGGTAATGTCTACCATGGCTTTATATGCTTCTTTAGCCCAATGTAGAGGGGCCTACAGATATAACTCTGTAGTTCATGCCCGCAGGGTACTGGTGTAATGCCCAGAAAAGTTTAGAGGTGTTATAAGGTGATGGGTAGAAAAGGGAGGAGGTAACAGCTAGAGAGGCATTGAAAGATCAGTCCTGGTTGGAGTAAGAGAATGTCTCTTGATAAAGCCCTCCAGGCAGGCTTGAATGGGTCCAGGTTTTCTTAGGGGTAGATGGAATTGCATCTGAGCCACTCTGCCTGGTGGAGCTTTATAATGCAAATGGGGCACTCCAGCAATGGGCCTTATATTGCTGCCAAGGCTCTGACATGACATAGATGGGAGGGCTGTAGAGTCAGAACACCTTACATACAAATACCAATACAGGACTCAGAGCTGTGGGCAGTCTTGGAAGGAAATGAAGTGGGTTATTATTGTTACTGTGTTCATGAGGATCAAGATTACATTATGGCCCCAGATGGAGAGGAAGTAAAAGCTAAGGGACCATAAGTCCATTCCCAGAGGAGTGCAGGCCTGGGATCTAGCAGCCCTGCAGATATCTGGATTGTCTGTTGGGCTACACACCCCAAGTTCTGCACAAGGTTGTGACCTCACAGCTCTGGGCACACCAGCATTGAGAATTGTTTGTCAGCACAGCTGGTCTGCCTTCTCAGGATGTAAATTATTATCTACCCATATGTGTCGTTATTTGTAGTAATCACAAAGTAATACACATTAGTATAAAAACCTGGGAAATACAGAGAAGTATATAAAAAAGGAATTAAAATCCTTGATAATCTCAACTTCCAGTGGTAAAATTAGTGTCTTGGGAAATACTATTTCAGAATTTTTCCATGCGTATTACTTTTAACATAATTGAGATTACATATAATTCTGTGGCATTTGGCATTTATCTCTATCTGAAGTTAATAGGGTAGTTTTAGGCAGTACAAGGAAATAAAATGAAGCTAATGGGGTTCAGCGTTCTTGCAAAGTATTTTCTCCTCTCAATAAATCCACACCCAAAACAATTCTTGACTGTTGACATTTATAGAACTTACAAATTATCTTCTAAGCAAAGCATTAGCTTTTTAAGATTTTGTAATCCTGAGGTCAGAATAACTGCAGCACTTAAAACAGCTATAACTTGCTAAGAATACGAATATTTGCAAAGCTTTGTTTTCACTTGGTAGAGGATAATTCAGGATTCATGTGCAAGGTATGTGTCTCCTGACACACGAACCCTTGTGGCAGTATACAAATTTGGAATAATTTTACCTTTGGAATTGGAACTGAGTGGCAAGTCTACCAAAATGGCTAAAGCCTTCCACACACTCATGGCCACAGGTTATGGCAAATGCTGATTGCTCTTAAAGGACACAAATTTACAGAGAAACTCAGAGGAGAGGTGGGAAGGAGACCTTGGGCACACACTTGGGCCACTAAAGTGCTGTGGGATGCATGCTGGCTGCCAGAGCTGAATTGCATGGGGGACAGAGCCACCAGGAGCACTTTCTTCCTTTCCCTCAGCAGTACCCAACTCCTGTCAATGGATGTTGAACAAATATTTAAAGAATGTCAGTTTGAAGGGACACAGACTATTAGCCTGCCTGGGGTTCCAGGAGTATGGCCTGTTTCTGAGTTAATCATCTTCTCTTCCATTATTCTACTGAAATGGCAGAGGAGCAGTATTGCATGGGGAAGGGCAGCGTCCACCTGCTGGTCACCTTACATGAAAGCTGAGCCATGGGGTGCAGAAATAGAGAGGGATGCCAACTTCCCCCCACAGGACAGCAGGACTAGGGGAAAGGTGGGTTTCAGAGAAGTTCACAAGCAAATCTCTCCCAGCCATGCATAAAACAAATGCAGCGCATGCCTGGAGTCCTCGTGGAGCTCACGATTTTCACGTGGAGTCAATTTCAAACTTGGTAGAGCAGGGGAAACATCAGGGATGACTGTCCACCAGGGACTGGTGCAGCTAACTTTGGACCGTGTCAACTCGCCCCCAGAATAAACTTTTTTACTCCCAACTGAAAACCTTGCCACCTAGTTACCTCTGGTGGCAACTTCCCTTTTGTCCCCCAACCATTCTAGATTATGGCAGTAAATTTCAACGTATCTGTATTTTTCTAGAACTGAAAGATGGGAACATCCATTAACACAGTCTCTGCAGGAGCCACTTCAAAAATCAGTGGGCAAAGACCAGAGTTCTGTCTGAAAGAGGGCCAAAGGCGAAACACCACCAGATACACAAAATGCTCCTGAAGTTCAAGAAAAAGGGCCACTCGGGGAATGAGGAGAGGTGCCTTAACTGTGGTCACACAGCCAGCTGCAGACACTGACACTCTAATGCCTGGGGTTCTTCCTACCCTGGTCGGGGGCTTTTTCTCTTGATCTTAGGTTCAAGTCTGGACTTCTCTACTAATGTGTCCTGTGACCTTGGGCAAGGAGTTAAAATCCCTCTGAGTGGTGATTATCTTTCTGCAAAATGAGGGGGCTCTGTTGAAATCAGCATCTCTGAATCAGGCACACATCTGTCACCTGGGCATTTGGAGTCAGTGGTCCCAGGGATCTTTGGGGATCTGTGTCTTGGAGGCAATGTAGAGAAGCAGTCTAAAGCCTTTGGAGTCCGACTGCCCAGGTTCAAGTCCTTTCCACCCCTGCCAACTGCGCGAACTTGGGCACTTCATCTCTCTGAGTTCATCAGCAAAATGGGGATTCAAATAACTCCTCCCTCATTGGGCTGCGGTGATGATGAAATGAGATAACACAGGAGGGTGCTTGGTCCAGCACCAGGTGCGGAGTAGGTACTCAACAATCAGTAGTTGCTATCACTTGGAGGAAGCTCCCTGGTGATTCTGATGGGCATCCCCATGAAGAACATGAGACTATACGCTCCTTTACGTTTCTTCATTCTGAGTTACACAAAATGACATTTCATCACCTTCACATGATATAAAATCCCTAGGGATGTATCAAGATTGCGTTAAGTACCTTTGACCAACATATGGCAAGATTCTGACCCATGACAAAGGAAACAATAGGCTTTTGTTTGGGAAGTTTATGTTCTCCTGCCCTCGATCTTCCCTCCCCATCTACACTTTAATGATCTCCTTAGGGTGCCCACAGCAGCCCTGGAGCCCAGGGGTTTTCTAACAAGAAGTTTAGTTTCTGGAAAATTGGGCATGTTTTTGAAAACAACACCCTCTGGAACGTCTACGTTTGAATGAGTGTTGTCTCTCTTCCCCCTAGGAAGTTGAGCCCCCTCCTCAGAACTCCTAGAACTGTCTTCCTGACTGATGTTCAGTTTGGGGAAATATGTTCAAATGGGACAAAGCTTTATCCTTTGAGAGTGTGCAAAAGTAAACCAGAGCCATGCCTGGTGAATAGGATTGAAAATCAAGTTGAGAAATAAAATTTTGCATCAAAAAATAAAGTGTGCCTATAATATAATGAATCTGATTTCTCACATGGCCTATAAACTCAATTTTAGTGAGTTTGTTAAAAATCAGTTTCTTTTGTTTATAGTCATACCTCATGCATCTCCATGCAACACTAGGATAGTCTAGCATGTTTTTCATTATTGCATTAGTAAAACGTCCATTTTTAATTTACAGTGCATAAAATGGATCATTTCTCAGCTCATACTCCAGTGTCTCCTTTTTAGCATTTGAATCTCTCTGAAAGTGGATCTCCAGTTGAAAGTGGATCTTTTCTTGGCATAGGACACTGAATACTAAAGGAGGAAAAAGTGCAGCCAGAGTAAATACAGTTTGTGTGAAGATTTCCAAGATATTTTCTTGGCCAGCAGAGTTCAGCCTGGTGACTGAGGAACTAACCAAATGTTAAACTTAAGATGTATTCTAGACCTCAATAATTGGCAAGAATTTAAAAATTAAGTTTCAAATCAATTTTGTGGGTTCTTTTCTGATTACGTCAGGGACATATGATCCCAGAGAACTTAGAAAACACAGATAGATGGAAAGAAGAAAGTAAAAATTAATAGTGGTTTCATTCAGAGGTGACGGCTGTTAACATTTTGATGAATAACTTTCCAGTCTCTGTCTGCATATAAATATGTGTGTTTAAAAAACAAAAATAGTATCAGTGTATTGTTCTGTAACATTTTTTTTGAGATGGCGTCTCGCTCTGTCGCCCAGGCTGGAGTGCAGTGGCGCTATCTCGGCTCACTGCAAGCTCTGCCTCCTGGGTTCACACCATTCTCCTGCCTCAGCCTCCTGAGTAGCTGGGACTACAGGTGTGCACCACCATGCCTGGCTAATTTTTTTCTATTTGTAGTGGAGACGGGGTTTCACCGTGTTAGCCAGGATGGTCTCCATCTCCTGACCTCGTGATCCACCCGCCTCGGCCTCCCAAAGTGCTGGGATTACAGGTGTGAGCCACTGTGCCCGGCCTGTTTTGTAACTTATTTATTTTTTTGCCATATTATTAACATTCCCCACTCCCCACATCAGTAATTATTCTTCTACAACATTGTTTAATTATTTAGGGGTGAAGTATAACTTATCTAACAGATTACCTATTGTCAGACATTTAGGTTGTTACCATTTAGATGTTTTTCTTTTCCCTCTCTCCCTCATTCCCTTTGTTCTTTCCATTTTTTCTTTTGCTATTATAAACAATACTGTGATGAATATCCTTGTGGTCAAGTCTTTGTAAACATTCCCAGTCACCTTCTTTTGATGAAGCTGAAATTGAAATTCTGGGTCAAAATGTATAAAAGCAGTTGACTCATTTAAAAAATTGCCTTCCTAACGATTTAATGGTCTCTCACTGATGATGAATGAAAACACCTGTTTTCCAAGACTGCGCATTGTAGTTTTGTTAATCTTTGTTAGTCTGACAAAGTAAAAATGGCAATTGATTATTTCAATTTGCATTTTCTTGGTTATATGAAACATTTTCTATATGCTTATTAATCATTATTTTCTTAAAGATTTCCTTTGCATATCTTTTACTCACCGATATATTCACCTTTTTTTTTTTTTAACTGATTTTAGGAATTGTCTTTATACTAAGTTTATTGACCCTATGTTTGTTATATATCCTGTTTTTCCAGTTTTGTTTCCTGTTTCTTTTATTGTAGTAGGGTTTAACAAGAGAACTTAAAAATATGCGCTCAAACATTCAAATTTTTCTTTCATGGTATGCTCCTTCATGTTTAAAACATCCTTCCCACCTGGAAGATTATATAAATTTTTTTGTTTCCTTCTAGAATTTTTACAGCTTCATGTCCCATTAAAAGTTCTCCTTCATCTGGAATTTGTTTGGATGAAAGGTGTGAGATTAAAAATGAACTTAATTGTTTTTCCAAGTGGTTAGCTAGTTGTCTCAACTCATTTTTTGAATAACCCACTCTTTCCCTATAGATTCGAAAGGCTGCCGGATTTTATACTAAATTCACCTAAGTGGTTCTGTTTATGGGCTTTGTTCCAAAGCTCAGTTCACCTATTGTGGTGTGATCATACATTGTTCCAATTACTGCAGCTTTTTTGTACATCTTAAAATCGGCTAGGGTGAGTTTCCACATTTTTCTTGGCTATTCTTGTGTGTTTATTCTTCCATATAAACTTCAGAATCATTTTGTTAACTTAAAAAGTCCCCTTGGAATTTTCATTTGGATTGTAATAAAAGTAGATATTAATATGAAGACAATTGATATCTTTACAATACTCAGTTACTGCTCCATTTAATAACAGTGATGATAATACGGTAGTACCAGCAGCCAATACTGACTGACTCTTAACTGTGCGTCAGGCCCCATTTTAAGCCCTGTCTGCCACATTTAAACCTCATAACAATCCAAGACATAGTATGGCTATTATTGCCATACTCATTTTACAGAGAGAGAAACTGAGGCATGGAGATGTTAAATAAGACATCCCAGTCACACAGCTAGATACGACAGAGCCAGGACTCTTTTTCCCTGGTGGTCTGGCTCCAGAGCTTGTAACTATGCCATGAGTCTATGGCTTTCCAATTCTTCACACTTGCTTTATATCCCTCAGAAAGTTTTGTGACTTTCATCATATATGTCTTTACAAATTTGATTAAATTAGTTCTTGTTACATTTTATTTGTCTGCCTGTCAATGATAGACTGGATAAAGAAAATGTGGTACATATACACCATGGAATACTATGCAGCCATAGAAAAGAATGAGATCATGTCCTCTGCAGGAACATGGTTAGAGCTAGAGGCCATTATCCTTAGCAAACTAATGCAGGAAGAGAAAACCAAATACCGCATGCTCTCACTTGTAAGTGGGAGCTAAATGACGAGAACACATGGACACAGAAGGGAATAACACACACTGGGGCCTACTAGAGGGTGGAGGGTGAGAGGAGACAGAAGATTAGGAAAAATAACTAATGGGTACTAGGCTTAATACCTGGGTGATGAAACAACCTGTACAACAAATCCCCATGACACAAGTTTACTTATGTAAGAAACCTGCACTTGTACCGCTGAACTTAAAATGAAAGTTAAATTAAAAAATTTATTTGTTGTTGCTATATTTTTCTTGTGATATTTTCTTTTTTTTTTTTATTTTTTATTTTATTTTATTTTATTTTATTTATTATTATTATTATTATTATTATACTTTAGGCTCTATGGTACATGTGCGCAACGTGCAGGTAAGTTACATATGTATACATGTGCCATGCTGGTGCGCTGCACCCACCAACTCGTCATCTAGCATTAGGTATATCTCCCAATGCTATCCCTCCCCACTCCCCCCACCCCACAACAGTCCCCGAAGTGTGATGTTCCCCTTCCTGTGTCCATGTGTTCTCATTGTTCAATTCCCACCTATGAGTCTTGTGATATTTTCTAATGGTTGTTGCTGAACACTGGCAAAGCTACTGATTGTTATAAGCAAGGTATTTATTTTGAAGTCATCCAACTTAATTACCCTCTCGGTAGCCTAGTAGTTCTGTTCACTCTCTAGTTTTCCAGGAAGACACAAGCATTATTTTAGAGCAATGACGTTTGGCTGCTTTTCCTGTATTTATATTTATTATCAGATTTCTGGTGTTATTATAATGTTCATGGCATTGTCTAATATGGTAGTCACTAGCCATATGTGGCTATTTACATTTAAGTTAATAAAAATTAAATGAAATTACTAATTCAGTTCCTCAATTGCACTAGCCACATTTCAAATGCCCAGCAGCCACATGTGGCTTGTGGCTACCATCGTAGAACATTTCCATCATTACAGAAAGTTCTATTGGACAGTGCTGCTAGAACTTTCAGATCAATATTAGATAATAGTGGTGAAATGGATTGTCCTGCTTTTTTTCTTCTGAACTTTAAAGTGAATTCCTCTACACAGTGATTTATTATTAGAATGATGTTGAGTTTTGAATTCAAATACATAGATACATTTTTATGTTAAAGAAGTCTTATCCTATTCCTAGTTTACTGGAAATATTTTTTTAAAATTAGGAACAGATAATGAATTTTAATATCTTCTTGGCATCAGTAACTTTTGCTATATGAGGAACAAATTCCCCCTCTGTCTTCAAAATTGTCTTAGCTATCTTGGTCCTTTTTAAATACATTGCTGGATTTTGTTTGCCAATATTTGATTTAGATGTTTATCATTAGTGAGCTTGGTCTCAAATATTCTCTACTTTTAGTGCCTTTGTCCAGTTTTTTTTTTAAAACCAAGATTATGTTATTATCATAGAATGAATTTATATGCTTTTTCTTGGCTGGGTGTGGTGGCCCACACCTGTAATTCCAGCATTTTGGGAGGCTGAGGTGGGTAGATAGCTTGAGCCCAGGAGTTAGAGACCAGCCTGGGCAACATGGTGAAACCTCGTCTCTACAAAAAATACAAAAATTAGCCAGGTGTGGTGGCTCACATCTGTGGTCCTAGCTACTCAGGAAGCTAAGGTGGGAGGATCGCTTGAGCCTGGGAGGCAGAGGTTACAGTGAGCAGACATTGTGCCACTGCACTCCAGCCTGGGCGACAGAGCCAGACCCTGTCTCAAAAAAACCAAAAAAACAAAAAACAAAAAAACCCAAAACATTTTCTTTATATCTTTCCTCTGGAACAGTACATATCTGATATGGGTCATTTGTCCCTTAAAACTTGGTAAAACTTGGCTGAAAAAAATCTGGATGTGGTGCTTTGGTTCGGGGCGGGGGATGAAATTTCCTCAAATTCCCTTCTCGTTCATATATTTCCTGTTCATCTGTGTCTAATCACACTGTTTAATCCATCCATGAAGTTTTATTTCAGTGAATAAACTTTTTCAAATCTAGAATTTATACTCAGTTCTTCTGCAAATCTGCTTTTGATGAGTATTCTTTCCCCTGTGATCTGTTTGATCTCTTCACACATTTTAAACACGTTTATTTTCCATTCTCTTTCAAATTTGCTCTCTGATCCTCCCTTCTTGCTTGTCCTGTTTGTTTCATTCATCTTGACATGGTTTGTCATTTTGTGCCATCAGCCCACCTTTAGGGGGCTGTTTGCTGCAGGCATGCTGTGGGGTTGGGCTATGTGGAAGACTCCCACAGGGTGAAGGTGCATGGCCTCTGTAGGGCCACAGAGATCAGGGAGGTCACGGACACATTTTGGGGCTAGTTTCTTGACTTGGTGCTTCTGTATCACATGGGTGGTGTAACATCATTACACCTGTGGATTTTCATCCCCTGCCTGCTTCCTTGCCCAATTAAATGCTTGGTGTAGCCTGCTGGAGCCTGATTTCTGCAGGGGGCTCTGCTTTTATGTGATGCCTTGGCACAGACCTGAGATCTGGTGTCCTGTATTGGCATCAGCATTGGGGTCACAGCCTGCAGCCTGGCCTGGAGCCCCTGTGACTTTGTTTCTTACTTAGGTTTTTATTCCCATTTTGTTTCCTATACTTGGAGATTCCCACTTCTTTCCTTTGAGTGAGGCCACACAATATAATTTTAAAAATCATATTTTATCCAGATTTTTGGATCTATTTTGTTGACCACAAATCTAGAAACTGTCTTCGATTTCTAAGTGGTTGATTTTTTAAGCAAATGCAAGGAAATTGGGAGAGAAGCATGTATTAACCTATCTTCTGGTTATGCTTATCATCTAAGAATGTGTCTAAACAATTTCTACTTTTGGCATTAATATATTGGCATTTTATCCATGTCTTAGCATGATCAATTTGCAAAGTTGTTCACAGTCATTTAAAAAAGTATTATATGCCCTACCTATATCTTTAGAGCATAAAGATATGTGCTCTATATCTTTAATTTTTAAATTAAGTTTTAAGACTTGAAAAATCATATTAATATCTCCCACTATCCATATCATTTTTAATTTGTTCTTTTGACAGATTTTGCTTCATATAGCTTGCTATTGCATTATTTGCTGAAGATCCTGAGGTCTCCCTCATGTTTGAAGTGGCTAGAGCCACACAGCCTTAGCTTCATTATTGGGCCTTCAGTTAAGTCTTTCTCATTAATAATGGCACTTATGTTCTCTTGTTGTCACAAAATTCAATGCAGCACTTAGGAAAAAAAATCTTGAAAAAAGAAATATGTGATATAAAAATAAAAACAGATAACATTTTAAAACTTGGGGTATAGAGGTGGGGAAGGAAAATGGGAAAGGTAAAGGAATCTAAGTGTATTTTATTTTACAGGGAGGAATCAGTAGAAACTATGACTTTTGTAAAGTTGACAGAAAAATGTAGATCTAAATATGCTGCATTTAAAAATTTGTTCATCTTTTCTTCCTCCACAGGTTCTTGTTCATATTATTTTCTGCATGGAAATGAACAGGTGAATTACTAACTAAAGGCCAAGTGTTTTCCTCAAACGCTATTTTTCCCCTTAGAATATTTTTAATAGCTGTATGCTTGAGTTTTGGGGTGTTGCTTGCAGCATAGAATACGATCAAATCACTGCCTTCATCTTCTCCAAACTGTTAGTATTGTGCTAAAGGCACGGGTTTGTGATTTAAGCCAAATCCCTACCCCAACAACCTCCATTTCTTTTTGAATATGAATGAGGTGACAAGCCTGTGCATATGTTTGCAACTATATATTAGGAAAGGAAGAAAGGAGAGAGAGGATGGACTGGTTTCCCAAGAAAGAAATAAAATTTCACAGAGAAGTTGGAAAATAGGCCTTTGAGTACTCACTTTACAAATCCATAGTGAGTTTGCATTTCATCTTCTTCCTATTATTATTTGGATGGGGTCTCACTCTGTCACCCAGGCTGGAGTGCAGTGGCATGATCTCAGTTCACTGCAACCTCTGCCTCCTGGCCTCAAGTGATCCTCCAGCCTCAGGCTCCAGAGTAGCTGGGGACCACAGGTATGCACCACCACACCCAGTTAATTTTTTGTATTTTTGGTAGAGACAAGGTTTCACCATGTTGCCCAGGCTGGTCTCGAACTCCTGAGCTCAGGCCATACACCCACCTCAGCCTCCCAAAGTGCTGGGATTACAGGCGTGAGCCACCGTGACTGGCCTCATCTTATTTAATACAGCATCTTGTGTAACCTTTGAGCGATGGCACATAGGGTAGATTCTCTCTCTCCCCAGCCCACTTCCATGTATCTTCAGAGAGCTTGGGTCTGAAAGCCTGCTTGTCTGGGGAGTCTTCTTTGGAAGGTATTGATGTCTTTGAGTTAAACCTTCAGGAGTTTCTGATGTTAGACTTGGGATTTTGGTTAAAGAGAAAAGAGGGACTTAAGCGACATCACAATTGAAAGGGAGAAAAAAGAAAGAACTCTGCTAGGGGCGCACGTCCAACTTTCACACTGTGACTACTCAGGGATATTTCAGAATGTTTTCAAATAGCACGTACTTTTTGGATCTGTGAGAGCATTTCCAAATATTAAGAAAACTAACTGAATGTTTCTAATGTTTGGAATTACTCCAAGGCCAGGAATTCCAGATGTTTGTGAGGAAGCCACAGCATGTGTCTGTTTAACTACTAAAGTGGGTTTTATGATGTCAAGAAGGAAATATCCATAGCCCTTCATTCTTCTTTAAAAACAAGATAACCTCCTTCAAAAGGCTATCAGGAGCTGGGCGTGGTGGCTCACACCTGTAATCCCAGCACTTTGGGAGGCCGAGGCGGGTGGATCATCTGAGGTCAGGAGTTTGAGACCAGCCTGGCCAGCATGATGAAACCCGTCTCTACTAAAAATACAAAAAATTAGCTGGGTGTAGTGATGCACACCTGTAATCCTAGCTACTCAGGAGGCTGAGGCAGGAGAATCGCTTCAACTTGGGAGGTGGAGGTTGCAGTGAGCCGAAATCGTGCCATTGCACTCCAGCCTGGACAACAGAAGCAAAACTCAGTCTCAAAAAAAAAAAAAAAAATAGGCTATCAGGAGGAGAAAACTAGTGTGAGTGATTAGTCAACAAATGTGTGTCCACTTGTCCACCTTGCTCTCTTTACCTCTCAGGGCTGTCATAGCAAAAAGATGTGAAGCATTTAGAAGGTACATAGCATTACAGAAAATGCAGTATATTATGACAGTTATCACTGCAGATGTGGAATAAATAATTATCTGTGTGATGGATGCCAGATGCAAATCATAACCAGTGCTTCTGGCATCTGTCCATCATATAATCATCTTCCCCATCTCTCCTGGTCAACCACATGAATCACGTACATCTTTAAATTAGGAACTTGACTGCTACAAATGTCTTATGAAGAAGCCAATGTTATGATACTTCATTTTTTCTCATGAAATGCACTAGTTTTACTTCCATATTCCTGTATTTCATGCAAGATATTCACCATGATGAGAGTTTCTTGGCTACTCCACGCAAGAACCATCCAGATTGAAAAAAGCTGCAGAATCTACATGTGCAAGCCTAATGGTTTGGTTTTCGGTTTATTCAAGATTAATGCATTTAGACCATTCCTTTTTCACACTTACCCTTAAGAGTCCCAATACTTTGTTATAGAGGCTCACGTTTCCCCAGCCCTAATTAACCAACACCAGCACTCCCACCTGAGAGTGAGCCACTTGGTAGATGGCAGGGGACAAGGAAACCAGTGCCCCACTGCTTCCTGAGGGCTGCTGCAGGGCTGGGGCTTGTGGCTCTGTGTTTTGTGGAGGACGGGGACTTAAGTCCAGCCTTGCTCTGCTTACCAAGCTGGAAACCCATGGGGTTGTGCCCACCTAAGTGGTGCCTTTTCTGACTGGAACCACTGTAAGGGCTCACTATGCCCTTGCTGGGGGTCTTTCCAGGAAATAAGACTTTTCTGCTGGTTTCATGTGTGTGGCCTTGCTGGAAGACAAGGGTGGGAATTCCCTTCCCTGAAGCCAGTTGTTGAAGAAACCCTCTGCAAGGACTTACTGAGTGTGACCGAGTCATTGATCTTGAAGCTGCAGAGGACCCTGTCCACGTTGCGGGCGTGTCGGAAGCCGTTTCCTCTCACGACAACTTGAAATGACTCTGAAATAAAGAATAATGACAAGACTCATTACTTGACCAATAACCTTAAGCTTCCCATCTGCCCTGATTTATAGCATTTGTTCACTATTTCACCAGGCTTAAAATATTCAAAAATTAATTTAGGTTGAACACCAAAAGCAACCGGGTGGGTTCCTTTCACTACTTACCAGTGCATCCTTACTAGGTGTCCCGAGGAGGGCCTATCACTTCTTATTTGAATTCCCACCCTTTTACCTTTGGGCTTACTGGTCCTCCTAATGCAGAACACCTTCCTCCCTCCTCTCTGTCCATTCAAATCTTAGCCAGTTTTCAAATCCAGGCAGTTTGAAAATCTGTGATCTCAGTAGCCAGAGGGAGGCACAGGGGAGGGGTCCTCCACTTCCTCTTTAATCAACTCACCTCCTCTGTGTCTGTTTTGCACATTGTACTCCCCTGAAAGGATTTCTTAAGAGCCCAGGGTGCCTACATTTTAGAAAGTCACTGCCTTAGGGCATTCACAGCTAGTCCTGAACAATGTAGGACTGTCATTATGTATGGTCTGGTGGTGTTTTCTTGTCTTTTCTCCCCCAGCTGGAGAAACATTCCTTTAGGTCAGGAGTTGTTTGATACCACTATGGCACTCCTATCTCTACTGGGCACACAGTAGCAGTATGTAGGCTAGGTAGGAATAACTGTACTTAGGAATGAATCAAAGTCTTTCTTAGCAGTGGTCAGTTGCCAAGCACTACCTACTTGGATTGATATCAGCCCCTCAGTGTAGTACTCATTTGTCTCTGCATAGAAGAGATCATATATCTTGCTGGCCTGCATATTAATTTCTCATTGGCATAATGTATGTTTGATTAATGCACATGAATAAAATCATTATTAAGGAAAAACAACTATCCTTTACAATAGTCCTACCATGGAAAAAACCCAATAATTAGTTGGCTAAATGCTTGGGAATATTTGCTTAAGTTTGTTGGTATCTAATGGTCAGTGTTCCACTTTATTTCACTTTTATCATCCTTTTGTATCTAAAAATTGGGGCTTGGGATAATGCTATGTGGCATATCACAAGAGAAATAGACTAAAGGTCAGAGGAAAAAATGCAATGTTTGTGAATATGGATCTTACACAGTACATTGCCATCTAAATGTAGACTTTTTGTTGGAGGAACAATGAAATTAGAGAATTAGTATACGGGACTCTCAAAGTTTAATAAATGTCATGAGTATATGCCACCTTCAGTCCCAGGAAACTAATTTAGAGGTCATGTTTGCCAAGACAATAATAACTAATGCTAATTGCTCCCTCAATGTGAGTCAGGCCCTCTGTGAAATATTGTACATGTCTGATGTCATTTAAACCTCACCACAGCCTGGGGAGGTACAGATGAGAAAAACTGATCTTAGTGAAGTTAAGTAATTTGTCCAGATCACACAGCTGGTAACTGTCAGAATCAGAACTGGAATGGAGGTCTGTTAGGCATCAAATGTCATGCCCTTAGAACTCAGCCATTAGCTCCTGAACCACCATGTGAAAAGGGGGACTCACTGCCTTCTGACAGATGAGTCATTTAGGAGTTGAAGTTGTGATTTTTTTTTTAAAGCTTATTTCATTTTAATTTTAGGCAGGTTTGCTCATTTTGCAAAAAAGTGGAACAGGCCTGGATGTAAAGCAAGAAACTGAAATTTAAGTAAAAGAATGCAGAGACACTTCATGTGCCACAAGGAGTACAAGTTAGAAAAGAATGCTTTTTAGAAGTGTAAGAGACCTTCACAGTAAGGAAATGGAGACTGTGACATTTTGAATGACTTGCCCAGAGTCATGTCATTAGTAAAGCAGAAAAACTGGGACTCATATCCAAAAGTTAAGGTGATGAGCCTATGGTTTTTTCAAGAGCATAAGTCCTATGACTAGGAAGGATTTATACATACACGTTGACGCAAATGCACAATTGCTACATGTAGAAAGATGGGCTTAGTAGTTTTCTCTAGATGTCTGTCAGGCATCTGACAGATTCCTCAGTTGGCTCAATAAGCAGTTTAGTACGTGTCAAGCATTTGTAGAAGAATCTTCTCTTATTTGCTCAGTTAAGCCTATAGAAACCTATTTCTGTGTCCATTTTGAATGCCAGACATACAGACATCTGTTGTTTGACGTTTTTGCTGATTCCAAATGTTTTCTGCCTCACTGCTGTGCCTACTTCTCTTGTTTCCTCAAAGATCAGCAGAGGAAGAGAAGACTGTGGAAATGCAGGCCACATGCCAAACTCTATTCTCTAACACCATGTTCTAACGTTACCAGTTGAGTTGCTAAATCCTCTATAAAAGAGGCTGCCTGCATGTCTGCTTGGCCCAACCTCAGGGAGTTTAGGAAGAAAGACAGCAGGAATACATGATGTGGCAATGGTGGAAACCAAACAATTTAACCCCCTAGGCCAGGGGAGACGATGGAGGAAATGATGCTCTGGGGAGTGCACCAGGGCAGAGGTGAGCTCCCATCCTGCCTGATAGGGTGTCTGTGTTAGTGCACACATTTGGTTACCAGAAGAGCCCAAACATCTGGCCCAGCAGCCTGACTAGAATGTCAGCTCTTCACACGTAGACGTTATATAACAAAACCCTTTCGAATGAATCTGCCAGTAAGTGAAAACCAGGACACACTAGAACCAGGACATAGTGATTTAACTCCACTAATCTACAAAGCCCTGAACCCACCTTTCAAAATACGTACAGCTGTGATTTTAGGCAACTTGTATGTTGGCTTGCAGCTCCTATAAGAAGTACCTCAAAATTGCAGGGCTTTAGGGAGGAATTTTCCACCTGAAAATGGTCTTTGATGTAATCTTTTAAGTTATCTATCCTCTAAGGTTTCCTTAAGATCTATATTCTTTTGTCACTGTTATTCCCAATTACAATGAAAGCTTCCTGATGGCAGAGGCCAACATTTCTATTTCTTCTGAATGCTGGGCTGTGCCTTAACCCAGGACTAAGTCAGTCTCAGGATGAGCTCATTGAGTGATTGAATAGATAAATAACATATCTTGACACAGAAAGATAATAAAGGGGAAGGATAAGGTGGTCATTTATTCCGGTCCCAGCCAGGTCTAATCCTGTTTGTTTTCTGAGGCTTAATAAGGTCCGTCAATGAAAAGACGTTCAACATCATTAGTCACATGGAAATACAAACCACAACCATATGGAGATATCACTTCATACTCACTATGATGGCTGAAAAAAAAGAGATGGACAATAGCATCTGTTGGTGAAGAAATTATAACCCACATACATTTCTGGTGGAAATGTAAAATGCTGCAGCCTCTTTGAAAAAAGTCTGGCAGTTCTTCTACAAAGTTAAACATAGTTACCTTATGACCCCCAAATTCTACTCCTAGACATGTACCCAAGAGAATTGAAAGTTATGTCCACACAAAAACTTACACATTAACGTTCACACTGGCATTATTAAAAGCAGCCAAAAAATGGAAATAACCTAAATGTTCATCAACTGATGAGTATGGTATTTCTATACAATGGAATATTATTTGGCCATCAAAAGAAATCAAGTTCTCATACATGCTATGACATGGATGAACCTTGAAAACATTATGCTAAATGAAGCAAGACACAAAAGGCCACATATTGCATGACTCCCTTTATAAGATATGTCCAGATTCGCAAATCTACAGAGACAGAAAGTAGATTAGTGGCTGCCAGGACTGGAGGGAGGGAGAAATGGGGGAATAACTGCTTAATGGGTATAGGGTTTCTTCTTGGAGTGATGAAAATATTCTGGAAATAGATAGTTATTATAGTTGTACAACTTTGTGATATATTAAAAACCACTGAATTGTACTTTATTTATTTATTTATTTAGACACAGTCTCACTCTGTCACCTAGGCTGGAGTGCAGTGATGTGATCTTGGCTCACTGCAACCTCTGCCTCCTAAGTTAAAGCTATTCTCCTGCCTCAGCCTCCAGAGTAGCTGGGATTATAGGCATGTGCCAGTACACCAGGCTAATTTTTGTATGTTTAGTAGACACAGGGTTTCACCCTGTTGGCCAGGCTGGTTTCAAACTCCTGACCTCAAGTGATCCACCTGCCTCAGCCTCCCAAAATGCTGGGATTACAGGTGTGAGCCACCATGCCTGGCCTGAATTGTACCTTTTAAAAGGGTGATTTTTATAGCATGTGAAATATAGCTCAATTTAAAAAAAGAAAAAATAAGGTCAGTAAGTAGTTCGATAGAGTTATTCCATTCTGTTTTCTCCTTTTATTTCTTTGGTTTCCTTTTTTCTTTTTGGAAATGTGGAACACATAGCTTTGAGATGACCTCAATAAAGACTGCATATCATTCACTGTGTCTAAAATGAGACATCTGTATATTCTCCACTTGTTCTGGTCACCCAAGATTTTTGTGCCAAATTATTGTTAGGGATATTTCATCTTGTGAGTCAGTTTGAATTTGCTCTCCTCTTAGATGCTTAATGTGGCATGGAACATCAAAAATAGAATGTAGGGACTGACACATAATGGGTGCTTTCTGAGGCCTGAATTGTTCTAGAACTTTTTTCAGTTGTAGTTTTTAATTTATAACAATTTGAGTGAGACATAATTGATATATAATAACTTGCACATAAAGTGTATGATTTGATAAATTTTGACATATGTATACAATCATAAGATAATACCACAGTCAAGACAGTGAGCGTAGCTGTCACCCCCAGAACTTTCCTAGTGTTGCTTTGTAATCTCTCCTCCCAGCCCTCCCTACCTCCACTCCCACACAACTACTGGTCTGCTCTCTGGAACTGTATATTAGTTTGCATTTTCTGGAATTTTATGTAAATAGGATCATGCAGTAAGTAATTTTCTTGTCTGGCTTCTTTTACTCAGCATAATTATTTTAGTACACAGCCACAATTATTTTGAGATTTATACATAGTTTATTGCTTTTTATTGCTGAGTATTAATTAGTCCATTCTACAGGCAAACTGTAATTTGTTTATCCACCTACCTGTGGATGAACATTTTAGTTGTTTTTGGCTATTAAAAATGGAGCTGCTATGAACATTTGTACACAAGTCTTTCTTTGTTTGGACATAGATTTCCTTTTCTCTTAGGTAAAACCTCGGAGTGGAATGGCTGGGCCATATGGTAGGTGTATATTTAATTTTGTAAGAAACTACCAAAACTCTTCCAAAGTGTTGTGCTGTTTTGTATTTGTAAATGAGAGTCCTTCCTCCACATAGAAACGTCTTTAAATGAAAGGAAAGATTGAGCAGAGAATGAAGCAATCCATTTAGAAGAGGTGGCCAAAGGTCAGAAATGAATGCTTCGAAAAACAATGAAAAGTGAGAGGAATACACCACTATCTGATGTTGCTTGAATGTGTCTGTTTTAAACATCGAAATTTCCAAATGGTAAACATGACACCTTAAGAGAACTTCCTTTTGTGCCAACTCACCCAGTTTTATCAGAAACAGTGGGAAACACAGTAGGAATACAACTGCTGCTGAAATGACAGTGTGAGGAGCTAATTATAACTTCCTTCCGGTTCTGGAATACAAGAACTTCAAGTGTAGAGCAGTTGGCAAGTTGCACACTTGATTCCAATTAGTTCCTTCCTGACATCCTTGCTTACATAGCACATTGTGAACTATGGAAGTTCATAGTTCATGAGTGGGACCACAGAAAGACTGTGCTCAGGCACAGCGTGCATTTTCCAGAGAGAAGCTAAATTAGGCAGGGCCGAATGGGTCCATATTCTTAATTAAACAGAAGCTAATCTGCAAAAATATTTAATTAGAAACTTTAAAAAAGAGTCTATATTGGGAGCAGAATTACTGAAATACAAGTAATGTCAAAGTTGCTACAAAAGGTTTCCACATAGCAGGTGACTTCCTGCATGTTTTGGAACAGGGACTGTAAATACAGTGACATAAGCACCATGCTAAATGGCAACCACATGCTTGGCCTGGGTACTGGGGTGACAATGGAGAGTGGTGAGGAGTATGGTGAACTGGAAAGTGTATACGCTTCTTTTAAAGGAAGTTATTCAGTCCTCAATAATCATTAACTTGTAATAAATACAGGTTCAGTGTTGTCAGTTCTGATTTTTCAAGTCAAGATGAAAATCTGTATTTTTAGGTGAAATCTGATTTTCTAAATGTTAGCAATAAATTTAAGTTAAAAAATGCGGTATGAATCAAGAAGAATATATATGCAGATCAGATAGGACTTGTAGGCTGCCAGTTTATAACTTCTGAGAGTGGAGGAGTTCTGGGAAGTTTCTCTCTCCCTATATATGTTCACCAATGCAGTGATTGGATTCCTTCCTCCCTCCCTCCCTCCCTCCCTCCCTCTCTCCCTCCCTCCCTCCCTCCCTCTCTCCCTCTCTCCCTCCCTCTTTCCCTCCCTCCCTCCCTCTCTCTTTCTTTCTTTCTTTCTTGACAGAGCGTCACTCTGTTTACCAATGCAGTGATTGGAATTCTTTTTGATTTCTTTCTTTCTTTCCTTCCTTCCTTCCTTCCTTCCTTTCTTCCTTTTGATGGAGTCTCGCTCTGTTGCCCAGGCTGGACTGCAGTGGCATCATCTCGGCTCACTGCAAGCTCTGCCTCCCGGGTTCATGCCATTCTCCTGCCTCAGCTTCCTGAGTAGCTGGGACTACAGACACCCGCCACCATGCCTGGCTCATTTTTTGTATTTTTAGTAGAGACAGGGTTTCACCGGGTTAGCCAGGATGGTCTCCATTTCCTGACCTGGTGATCCGCCCGCCTTGACCTCCCAAAGTGCTGGGATTACAGGCGTGAGCCACCGTGCCTGGCTGGAATTCTTTTTGATGGCAGCAGATTACATATTCTCTCCATTCCCTCTCCCCAATAAGAGTTCCAGTTAAAAATGTAAAACAGTTCCAGGAATACTGGTTTCCTCAGTTATTGAGAAATAATCAGCCATTAATACCTTAGTGGAAACTGAATTAAGTCTTTAGAAATCTGAAGCTGTAAAGGAGACCCAGAGGAGGTTTTCTCCAGATAGCATCTGCTTACAGATGGCCGTTCTGCCACTGCTCACATGATTCTACGGGGGGGAGAGCTCAGACCATCCACTCCATTGTTGGAAAGCTTTAGTTGTACAAGTTGCATGTGGTAGGCCAAAATCTGCCTCACTGAATTCCTCCCCAACCCCTCCATGGTGGTCTCCTGGAGCTATATACATAATGAGCCTAATAATTTCTTTCTGCATGGGAATCCTCCAAATACCTAAAGATGCTCTTGTGAGTATCTCAATTCCTGGCCTCAGTCTCTGTGATGACTTCAGTTTTTCCTCATCGCACAGGCATCTCATTAGTGCTCTCACTACTCTGTAAGCAGACCTCTGCTACAGTGCTTACTGCGTGGTTTTGTAATTTATTTGAACATATGACTATCTCCAGAGTGAACTGTGAGTTTCATAGGGGTATGGGTGGATTTGGGACTAAGTCTTATGCATTTTTGTATTGATATATTTTCATGTGGGTTGGTGCATAAAAGACACTAAGAATCGATGAAAAGAAAGGAGTAAGAAAGGAAGACAGGAAGAAAAAGAGGGAAAGAAGAAAGAAAAGGAACGAGAAAAGCAAGGAAAGAAGGAAATGAAAGAAAGAATGAATCCATGAATGAATTATAATGTGATTTCCAGATCCATTACCTCTTCGCCTATGGACATGCCTTTGTCAATACCATTCTTAAAATGTGGGACTTGAAACCATGGTCTGAACATGGAATAGGACTGTTAGTTCTCCTGACCTGGACACTGGATGGTTATTGATGTACCCTAAGGTTGTGTCAGCTTTTCTTAGTCAGAGGCATTCTTGTTGGGGAGCAAGACAACTATGATCATTCTTATCTTTTCTCCTATCTTACCGTTAATTGTTACTAAGTCAGGATTCCCTAAACCTGTCTGTATGTGAAACTGGATATTTGAACCCAAGTTCAGTGCTTTATATTTGTCCCATTAAATTACACCTTGTTATGTGCAGCCCAACATATAAAGGCCTGTGCTGGATTTTGGCTTTGTTGTCATTATCTCGCTGCCTCGCCCAGAGCTCAGTTTGCTGTCAGAACCATTGCTGGTGTTGAGCTGGGGTTGAGAGCCAGCTGAGATCACTGTCTTAGGGGAATGCAATAATCAGCAGAGAGTGTCTTGAGCAGGACAGACCTGGGTAGGGCTCCACAGCAGGGACTGTTCTAGGGGCCAAGGAAAAGAAGGAATTCACAGAGTGAAGGGAAGAAGCTAAGAGGAAAGGTTTTTGATGAAGGCAAAGTTTACCTTCTTTATATATCTGTCTAGGGATTGGTTCCACCATTACACGTTAGAAATTGAACAGTTATTTCCTTTTTACTCTCTCCCCCAATACATGTTGAGTTAATTAATCATTTTGCAGATACTCTTCCCCAATTTTCTTTCAGCGGAGAAACATACAGGAATGCTTTTCTCATCTAGGTATGACATTATCAACATCATGATTCTAACACTGGCCTTTAATCCTTATTAAGATGATGCTGATAACAAGCCATCTTGTTTTGCATAACAATTTATACTTTTCAAAGCACTTTCACATAAATACTTGTATCTTTGAACTAGCTTAATGAAAGTCACAGAGGGGCTACGCCTCGCTCTATCTGACGGGCATCCGGACAATGAAATGGGCTCCCAGGCTTCCTGAAAGCTATGTTTACTCCAGAGAATGGTCAACAAGAAATCTTCAAGGAAATCTATGGAAGAAATTTTGATGTAGGATATCTTTTGGGAGTTTCATTCTCTTCTTAGAAATGTTATTCTGTAATCAGCATGTTTAAACCCTTACGACTTGAATTTGAGAGGTGGGAGCTTGCCTTTTACGAAACCTAGTTCTAGCTTTCATCATTGTGTCTTGTTTTAATTTTTTCTCTATAAGAAATAAAGATAATATGATTGGATAGTTTACTCTGATACAGATAACTGTTGTTTGCTTATAAAATATGTAATATTGCACATAAGCCAGAGATTTTAAGAAAATCTAAAGAAAGATTCCTTAGATTGGATTTACCTGATTTGTCTATTTTATTGGTTCTACCAAATAACCTTGGAATAATTTATCTGTTGAATTGCTTTAATTTGTTTAAATTTATTAGTGGATTGTGTATTTTTCTTAGCTTTTCCAAAATTATCTTTTAATTCTTAATTCATTTATTTTTCTTTTTCACTTGATGAGAAACATTGAAATCTATGAATTTGATATGATCAGATCCTGTGGACCCTGGTATTTCTGTGTCATTTTTGTTTTTGTGGTGTTTTTATTGTCTTGAACACCTTAATGACATATAAGGGATATTGTTTACTTTTTGAGGTTAAAATTATTTACAAAGGCAATTTTCCATTGTCTAAGCGGTGGAGATTTTTCCTTTTACTTTGGTCTTACTCTATCTTTGTCTATTAATTTTAGATTTTGCTTCATTTTAGTTGCAGTTCAAAGGTATATTAACTTCTTATGGTTGGTGAAAGGAATTAATAAGGGTCAAATAGGCAAATATCAGTGGCATTGTTTTTTTAACGAATACATGAATCAAGACATTTAGTCAACATTTATTAGCCACCTAGTGAGTGCTGGGTACTCTGCTAGGCAGTGGGAAGTAGAGAGAAATAAGGTTCCTTCTCTGTCTTCAAGGAGCCTACAGGAAGGGAATTCATTATACTAGTGAATTAACAGAAATTGTGTTCATTGTCTTTAGACTTTCTGATTCATTCCAAGGTTGCACAACACAGCCAATTAGATTGCTAAACTCAAAGTCTGGGTTTTCTTCATGAATGCAATAATTGCAGTCAAGGAACTCCCTTATTTTCTAATTGTTTTAAAATTACTGAACTATAAAATGTGTGTTTATAAAACAATTCACACACACTACATGAGAATTAATTAATCAAATATCCTACTCAATTCCACTACCTGAATCACACAAAGCCCAGAGGTGAATTTATCTTCAAGGTAAATTCATGAAGCCTAACTGAGGCTCCTCACTGCACGGGCCCCTTATGAAGCCCTGGCGCTGCATTCATGTGATCATATGTTTTTGTCAAATTTGCCTAGGTAAGATTTCTGAATTCTTAAAGAGATTCTCACCAATCTAACTCTGTGGCAATCACATTTACCCCTGCCATCTGTGTGGTCAGGTAGCAATTTATTTAAAGGTCAGTAGGTAATCTCTTGGGATTGCCTTTCTTTGGGAAATTAGCACATATTTCTGAATAGTTAGTTACCAAGTATTTTGCTAACAACTTTATGTATGTATGCATTTATGTATGTACATATGTATTTATGTATGCATGCTGTATATTTATGTATGTACATAACTAGTTACCACGTATTGATAACAACTTTATATCTTTACATATATACGTGATGTTTTGCTGCTGGTACCGATTTTTTTAGTGCATCTAACTCCCTAAAAGTCTTTCGATTGTTCTAAACTATAGCCCAGAAACTGGAATAAAATCTTTAAGGAGTTCCCTCATTTATACCAGTAAAATATGCCATAAACATTGATGTGTGTAGTGTCTGAAGAGGCCTGAGAGTTCTTCCTTTAATGCTTCCTACCTTATCAGGTTGTATGACATATTTTCTGTTGGCAAATTAATAACTGGCACTGTATTTTGGGAGGCTGAAAAGGTGATATCAACAATAAACTCTCAATGGTGAAAGACGCAAGTTTCTGGGGGACAGGAACTCACACAGAGAGTTTTTCCTTCCTTATCTCCAGCACCTAGCACAGTGCCTGGCATGCAGCAGGCACTTAAGAATACTTTTCAAATGAATGAAAGAAGAGTGATGGGGAACCTGTCAAGAATTATATGAGAAGCGCCAATGTGGTTGAAGTTTTAAGCAGTCCATTAAATATGAAACAAGAGCATGACCCTGATTTTGATCAGTTAGAGAAAATCTTGTGACTCGAAGAAGGCTAATTCTTTACATAGAGACTTCCTTATTAATGACAAAACTATATGGCCCTCTACAGGGACAACCAGAGCCATCCACTACCATTCTGTGAGGACTGGCAGATTAAACAATTAAGATAAATATATTAACTGTGTGAGATGGCCAGCATCCAACTAAAAACTTTAGTATAGCAGTATTTCCAGTATGGCCTATGACCACTATGATTGTCTGGTATCTGCAGGGCCTCATGAAAAAGAGGGGTGATTCCATTTCTATCCAGAGGTAGGGTGTTGGTAGTCACTCAGTATTCAGTGTAAGAATCCAGTATTTCTACAATTCCCTTCTAATTAGGTCCCACGAAAGAAGATAATTTTTTTCTTTTTTTGAGATGGTGTCTTGCTCTGTCGCCCAGGCTGGAGTGCAGTGGTGGGATCTCGGCTCACTGCAACCCAACCTCTGCCTCCCGGGTTCAAGAGATTCTCCTTCCTCAGCCTCCCAAGTAGCTGGGATTACAGGCAAGCGCCACCACACCTGGCTAATTTTTTGTATTTTGTAGTAGGGATGGGGTTTAACCATGTTGGTCAGGCTGGTCTCAAACTCCTGACCTCAAGGGCTCTGCCTGCCTTGGCCTCCCAAAGCGCTGGGATTACAGGCATGAGGCACCGCACCCAGTGAAAGAAGAGAATTTGGATGGATTTTTTTTTTTTTTTTAACTTTCAAACAACTTACATGTGGCTTCTTTCCTTTTTTCCTTGGAGCAAATTCGGTTAGCAATTTCAACTCCTCTTTTCACCCTACCCCTTCCTGTTCCTCTTTCCCAACCCACCACCAATGAAGTACATATGTGACTTGAACTCAAAATATCATCAATTGTATGAAAGCAATTAGCATTTCATTTCAATTTACCTCCTGCACATATGGTGGATGGTTCAGCTGCTAGAATTTCGATGCAGGACTTCTTCAAAATCTAGGAGGAGAGGAAATAAAAGAGTCAATGCACAGCTTATTTTGTTCAAAGACAGAATTAGGGTTTTGCTTTTAGCTACTGAGATAGAGATAGCAAGGTTCAAGGACATTTGGTTGCAGTGGGGGTGGGGGTGGGAGGAGTGTAACATCTTGACTAGTACCAATACCAAACATTTATTAAGCCAGATTGTGCTAGATGCTGTTGGGTGTCCTAAAAGCCCTAAGAATTATTCATTCATTTGCTCTTTTGGCAGGTATTTACTGAGCCTATGCTATGCCAGTCCTAGTTTTTGCAGAGGTTTAACATAGGGTTGTGGAAATGGGACTTAACACTGGAAATGATAAATGCCAATGGCCACTCCTATTGGTAGGTGCAAGGGTGAAAGAGTAGACAGTAGGAGCTGCAGAGTTCATGGAGGAGACGCTGGGGCAGGTGTGCTAGGAAAGGCTTCATGGAAGAGCTGGGAGCTGAGGATGGGACTCAAATGAAAGGGAGTGGGTTAGGGGAGGGTTAGGGTCCAGGCAGGGAATGGTATGAGCAAAGGTGAGAAGGAAAAAGTACACAGACTTCTTGAACTGGAACAAAGGCAGCTTGAAAAGTAGAAATAAGAGAGTGATACTAGATAGAGCTGGAGAGATAGGATGGAAATGGTCAACTCTCCACAGAAGCTGCATAGTCAGATGACTGAGAGGTCCTTTTTTGCTTGAAAAGTCTGGAAAATGTGAGTTTCAAAGGGGGCATTTGTGCCTCACTCTTCAGGAAGACCTCCTGAGACTTAGTTAAATGGAAATGTACACTTGTCCACAAATGAGTCTTATAGGGTTGAGTGGAGAGTCGGCAGAGCACTGTGACTTCACAGGAGTTAATAATGAAGACTTTTGCTGGCTAGAGCGGGGTTTCTCTCCACCATTTATAAATCCTACCTTGAGAATATTGATTCTAGAATTTGAATAAGTATTTTAAACAAGTATAAGACATTGAGTTAATTTACCAACCAAATGCAGTATCTTTACTGAATTTGGAATTTGAGATGGTTTAGAGGGCTGAAGGAAACCCTTTCTCTATTCTTGAAAAGGGCATTTGTTAAAACAACTGACGATATGATTATAAAATTTAAAGTCTGTGAAAGAAGAAAGCATCTTTTAGCATTGGGAAACGCCCATTTATTTGCATCGTGCTTCTTTGTTCCAGCTTAAGTGATATATCACAAGACACAAATGAAAGAGAATAAATGAAAATGTGGGGCTGACTAAAGGGAAAATAAAGGGAAGATGATGCAAGAAGTGAGAATAGCATAGAAAAAATATGCTGTGAGGAGCTTATTTCCTTGCTAGAGTGGACTTAGTTCCAAGCTTTCTAGTAGCAAACGAAAAGGACAGCCAATATTTATGAGCTTTCTCAATCTGTGGAATGAAAACAAATCAGTTTCTCAGAAGAGGTAATATTTACCCATTCCAGAGAGAAATCTGGGCATCCTTATAGAGAAGCATTGCGAAAGAAAATGAACAAACATGCTTAAGAAAATATTAAGATGCATTCATTGAAATAGGTTATCTCCCAACCATGTATTTTAGGTAACTCTATGTACCTGAATGTCACCAAAAGCAACATTTCTCCTTGACAATTCTAAAATTCAGATTTTCTGGCTACTTTTCCTTCACTCTGTAGAACTTCATGGCATTTTTGTACTTCGATTCCCCTATTTGTTTGCAGCATCCTCCTGACTCCGCAGTTGGAAGTAATTAGTTCCTTCAGCTTCTGCCTCATTTCCTCAGCCTCTGGCTTACCTAGCCACCTCCACCCATCCCAGACACAGGTGCAGCCTCAGTTCCTCCCTGGTCCCTAAGTCTATCCTGACTGTAGCATGAAGGGAATGCTCCAGACTCCCATGTCCCTTGCCCATCTCTGTTAGAGTCAGCAGTCCTCACACACCTGCTCTGGGCACCTGGGGCAAACACTGAGCTCCTGTTTTCCACTCATTGTCAGTCTAATTTGGGAACAAGGACCCCAAGGATATATCCTGGGCACCTGTGTTTCCCTGCTGACTTCCCCAGTGTCTTATGGTTGATCTAGTCTTTTCGGTCTCTTGTGCATGTAGCGGCGTCCTAGGACTGGGACTTGCTAGCATCCTGGTGCACAGTGATTCATCCCAGACAGCCCTGCCTGAATTGTGAAGATTGTCCATTCACCCATCCCTGAACTTGCTGCTCTTGGGCTCTTCCTGTTTGATGGGGTACTTCAGCCAGTGGCTGCCATGACCAAGGGAGGAAGCCACCCCCTTTGACTTGTCGTCAGGCACAAGTCTCCAGACAGCCCACATTTGAGAAATAGAGGTAGCCCAGAGGGAGAAACTTATTAAATAGTGATATTAGAACAACACAAAGCTGTTTTTTGATGTTTTAAATAAAATTCCTCAGGCATTTGACATCTCCTAATAAATCATTTTATCATCCAAGACTAAAGACTTCAAAACAGTCCAAGAATTTAAAAAGAGCTTTTGGACTAGTCCTGTCCCCATTCCCCAAACACACACATGAAATTTTCACCCAACCTGAGTTTCAACCAACCTTTTTGAACCAACTCTGATCCTTAACCAGGGATTGGTAAAGGAACCATCCGTGGATCTTTAACCACAAAGGCACACTAACAGGGGTTGTCATAATAAACACATGCTGTATTATTCTCTCAAAGTGTCTGCAATTAGCTGATAAATCTAAGGGGTGTATGGAGGGCCAAAAAATGTCAGCCAAGCACTGTGATTCAATCCAGTAAAAACACAGCTTTCCCAATCTTAACTTAAAACATCTGGAAGGATGCAATACAGCCAATAGAGTAAAATTTATCAGTGAGGGGGATGGGCAGGATTTGTCTGGGACTGGAGCTCCTACTCATTTGAAATGTCTGGTTTCAAAAGGTAGGAAGTCACAATGGCAATTGGTGGATTTGAAGGGTTCTCGTGGTTCTTAGCAGCCAAGACTGTATGGTAATCAGCCTGTCTGAACTGTAGCAGACAGCAGATCAGCTCAGGGACTGGAGACTGTGTGGGGGTAGGGAGGCCCGGGCAGTGGTAGCCATGGCAGAGGTGTAGACACAGCACTGGGGAATCACTGACAGGAAATCACTAGATGCAGTGGAAGAGACTCACACTGGGTAGGGCTGATGTTAGAGGTAAGAGGCTTTGAGGTGAGGGTATGATTGATCTGCCGGGGAGAGAGGGATAAGATAATTGCACACCTCAAGTATAATCCCACATGAAGAGTTGGGTCTTGGCCCTGGTCCGTATTTACCTGACCTATGCTCCTTTACAAATCCCTTAACTTTTCTGAACCCCAATTTTGGAAAGCAGTTTAGTATCCTGAGTAATAGCTTGGAATCTGGAATCAAATAGCTGAGGTCAACTCACTCATGAGCAGTGTGACCTTGGGCAGGTTCCACAACTTCTTTGAGTCCCTGTTTCCTCTCTATAAAAGTGGGATAACAATAGTATCTACCTGAAGTACTAGCACGAAGTTGTTGTGTTGGGAAGATTAAATGAGATCACACAGGCAGAGCCCATAGCACAGTGCCTAAAACCTGATAAGTAATCAACGAATGGTAGCTATTACTATCAAGAACTTAGGCTCTGGAGACTGAGAAGATAGACTTGAACTCTGAATGGGTTTATATTCAATTCCAAGTCCCATCACTTACTGGCCATGTGGACTCAGACAAGTTATCAAACCTCCAAATCTCAGTTTCCTCTGCTGTAAAACGGGATAAGAAAAACACCAACTTCAAAGGGCTGTATGATTGTTAAATAAAATGACAGTCATGAATGCAGAGAGATTTTGTTTGTAAAATCAATTGGATTTAGGTAATAAAATTCATATTGGATTGGACAGTGAGGGAGAGCGTGAGATCAAGGAAAACTGACAAGGTTTTTGTCTTATAGACAGAACTAGGCAGATGTGATTGATCCACAGATAGTTAATAACCCTTGGGTCACCAGCCAGCATGAGCACCTTATGAAAATAAGGCACCAAGAAGAGTGGTCAAAATGACCTTGGCAGTAAAGCACTTAAGAGAATGTCTGGCATGTATTCAAACAACAGTTGCTGTTAACTATTTCTTTGTCATTACTATTGCTACTGCTGCTACTTTTGGGCGTGGACTGTGGTTCACATGTGCTTAAACCCCATTGCCCACTACTGGTCTTCTGCTTAATCATATTTGCTGACAAAAACTGAACCAAGGTTAATGCTATTTTCCTGCCAACTTTTGAACAGATTTCAAAGAGAAAATAGATGGAAAAGTATGTTTGAAATCCATAAAGAGCTAAATAATTGCAATGTGTTGTTTCTGGTAAGTTTACTTTTGTACATCTCATTGGATTATTGGTGGGAGGATGAGTAAGACAGGCAGCAGATGTAAAAGAACTTTGCCAAGTTACAGGAGCTGTTTGATATATTTAAAGTGAAATCCATTGTGGACCAGTCTGCATTGTATATAAGAGTTTATTTTTTTCAAATTCTAAAAATCTAATGTCCTTTGTCATGAAGTTCTCAGTTTATGCAGAGATTTCTCAAGAATCTTTATAGAATTGTGAATATCTGCACAGAGTTATAAGGAATCCCCCCCTTATCATAGGCACGGCATTTTTTTTCCTACTTGCTCTGCTTCTTGCTTCAATAAACAACCAATCTTTATTTACTTGGCCATTTCCTGTTGGATAACTTTTTTGTGTGTTTATAATGGACCAACCTCTTTTATCCACTGATGGTATAGGTGCCTTTTGCTTTCACACATATTTCAGAAAGTCTTTCAGAGCATGTTCCTTGGTGTCTTATTTGTTGTAAAGGGCAAATTCTGGTTTAAAGATGTATGGGGTTTGAAGTATGCTGGTGCCAACGATGGTTAAGTGTCTACTGACCATTTACATCTGTTCAGTTGTCTAAGACAAAAACCTGAATGTTTAAGTTAACCTTGCTCTCTCTGTCACTCTCCAAATCCAGTATGAGTTCTGCCACCTAAGTGCTGGTGATTTGACCAATGAAATATCTCTATATCCATGCACATTTTAATGTAAACTGCCATCCTTTAGATAACTTATCCTAGTTTATAATTTACACTGTTTTTTTTTTTATTGTTTGGTCACTGTCTTCTTAGATTATAAACTCTACAAGGAGAAGGACTGGGTTTGTTTTTACCCATTATTATATTCACAATGACTAGCCTGGCACATGGTAGGCATTAAATAAATATTGGATAAATAAATGAATAAATGAATAAAAGACATGCAGGAATTAAGACACTTCCTGCATGTCTTAATAAACTGGTATTATAGCATATTATGTATTAATCTCCTTTTCCCCCTATAAGTGTAACCTCAGGGTCTTCTGAATATAAGTTCATATTCTGCATCTTGTAATACTCCCCTCTTCTGATTAAGTACCACCATCTTTGGGGACTTGCTGCCTTCCCAAGAGGCCAATTTCAACACCTCATTTTAAAAAAATTGCTTACCTTAAAAAAATAATGTTGTAGGTATATCATAATCCCCTGTATTAGGTCGGCCAGCTTTGTAAAGGCCTCAACCCCTTTTCTTGGGAAAAACATAGAGAACTGTAGTTGGCGGGTGGGGCTCAGCCTCCCACAGAAGGGCCACAAACATTATTACAGCTGACGGCAGAAACACATTGGATAAGCCTGAGGACAGCCAGGCAGCTTGGGAGACACAACTGGCTCAAACACATCTTCAGGACTGTCAATGTTGTCCCCATGAATTTTGAAATGATTTAATCTCTAATTAATAAAATGTTTAAAAAGTTGCCCTGTCTCTACTAAAAATACAAAAAATTAGCCGGGTGTGGTGGTGGGCGCCTGTAGTCCCAGCTACTGGGGAGGCTGAGGCAGGAGAATGGCGTGAACCTGGGAGGCGGAGCTTGCAGTGAGCCAAGATCGCGCCACTGCACTCCAGCCTGGGCAACAGAGCAAGACTCCACCTCAAAAAAAAAAAAAAAAAAAAAAAAGTTGCCTTTTCTAACTAAATTCTGCTCCACACTTTAACAGGCACACATATTGTTAACCATGGACATTACCCCAGATCCATGTCAGTTCTACAGAGTCTGACTTTAAATAAAAATGGAATATGGCCATGTGCAGTGGCTCACACCTGTAAGTCCAGCATTTTGGGAGATGAAGGTGAGAGAATTGCTTGGGGCCAGGAGTTTGAGAGCAGCCTGGGCAACATAGCAACACCCCATCTCTAAAAAAAAAAAAAAAAAAAAAAAAAAACTTTACAAATACAAATATGGAATATTATACACATGTATTTCTGGGATTCATATATGATTTTATGTACGCTAATACACTACACCAAATACATTACACCACTCTTACATGCAACAAAACACATTTTGAAGCAGTCTGTATATCTTAAACAATAAAGCTTATTCTTAAAACATGCCAAAGTTTTTGTCTGAGGGAGGGCACCCCACTCACTTAAATAGACGCTACTCTGTTAGTTTCACACTCAATGAAAATCTGATCCGAAGGAGTGTAGGATAAACAAGGTTCTAAAAGTGAGGAAATTCATTTGTTTCCCCACTAAACCATTTTCCTCTCATGTCTGCAGGAGAAAAGCTCAGAGAGCTGGGAACTTCAAAATGTGGTTTATTTAGTAAGATGAGCAGACTGCAAAAGTGAGTGTCCCTTCTTGGGAGCTGATTTCGTTCTAACATTCTGCTGTTGCTTTTACAGTGGGTCTCAGCAGATTCCTCCGTATAGGAGGGGCTGCAGGAAGAATGGGAATGATCTGAGGATTAACTGAACATGCCCCTCTGCAATCTTTGTAGCCTCTTCAAGCTCTGGGAATTCTTGTTCAATTTGGACTTTTTAATAAGCTGAATAGAAATAATAGTGTAGGAGAAATGCCGGGCCTGAGTGTCTGCAAAATCTGAGTCTAATTAATGACTGCTGAGGCAAAAGATTTTTTTTAAAAAAGATTTTCTGCCCACTACAGAAATTACAATTGATTCTATTTATGTTTTGTATCCAAGCCTGCTAATGTGAATGGTGCCCAGAATGCCATGTTTTACAGATGCAATCTTGGAAGAGAGGGGAGGGGAGGGGCTGAGGGGATTTTACAAGAAACAGAGCCACAGACTGCCCTCTTGTTGTGCAGTGCAGGTCTTCCCTGGGTCACAAAAGCTCTATGGTACTCTGTGTTGCTTTATAATTAATAAACATGCAAAGCACAAGCCTGGATATCATGGGAAATAGGACACACGGGGCAGTCTTTGGGATTGCACAACTTAGCATGTGACCAGGAGGAATGGCAGACGGCATGGAACAGATCCACATGCCAAGCAAGAGCTTCCAACAATTGGTGCCACAGGAGTCCAAGGCAGGGAGAGCTCATGGAGGAGGAGAGAGCAGGGCAGGCTTTGTAGAGATGGGAAGACTGAAGGGTGCCTTTGGACAGGATTCAGATGGGGCGAAGGAAGGGAAGGAGGTTGCCTCCAGTGACCAACAAGCCTGATTTATGAGAAGAGCTGCTGCTGCTGAAATGTGCCTCCCCATCTGCTAGCCCTGGAAAAGGGATTAGTTCAATAAGGCAGGCACTTTCCAGGACTTTGGGAATGTGACATGAATTTTGATCATAGGAAAACCCTTTGCAGTTCCTGTTGGGGTCTTGGAAGAGTAGCTGGGAGGCAAGCCTTGAAGACAGATTTTGCCTTTTATCACAGCTTTGTTAGGGCCTGGGCCAGATTAGGGGGTTACATTGCTTCCCATGAGTGGAAGGGACAAATCAGCACAGGATCTGGTTTTCATAAATAAAATAAATTTATATATACCATGGAATAGATTGATTCCTCGGTTTCGCTGATCTCACAGTTTCCCTGATAACAAGGATGGTCATACCACAGCTTGCGAGAAATCCTTGCAAACATAGTTGTGTTTGCTCAATGCTTGTTGTTTATTGTTGATCAAACATGCAGAAAGCTCTATGTGCTGACTCACTCTCCTTAATAGGAAGCCTGATGTCGGCTTAAATATTTATTCTAGGGAAATTCTCCTAGATGCAGATGACTTGGGGCCAGCAACTATGGGCTCTCCTTTTTCAGACAGTGTCCTTGGTTTCAGGCACCACCCTCAATTGCACACCAAGTGCGGACAGCTGGGAGGAGGAGCTGGCATCGCGGTAACCAGGCCAAGTGTTGGGATTCAAAGCTGCTGACCCATTTCGGTGTTATCTGAACCCAGCTTTCATGCAGGTTCCTGTTTCACTGCCTGAAACACTTTGAAAAGGCAAACAAAGACCCAGGAGCCTTGCTGGACCTTTGCTTCATATTTTTGCTCGAGGGCTGGTGCTAAATTCACCAGTTGTGGTCAGTGGAAATTCCCTGAAGAAGCCACAATATGAGAAGGCACAGGGATAGTTTCTTCCTTTACAGTGTTACTGGCTTAAAGGGCTACAATCTTCCAACCATCCAGACTTCTTCTTGTAATTTTATCACTATATTCTGCAGAAGCAAGCGGGAAAACTGTCATGGTGCTCAGAGGTAGAGTCCTGTGCAAGTGTGGAAGGGGAGATGTTCCTTTCAGCCTGTATCAATTCTCCAGCTTCTCAGGACAATGGTACTTCGTCTGTTGGGCAGTAATGATTTCTGGAGGTGCTCTCCACCTGGTAGTAAGAGGCAAAGTGCTCCCCTGCCCATCCACGATGTATTCAGATCAGGCTACAGGGATTCTGGTCTTGCCTCTGTCAAGCCAGTTCACCTTTTCGGTCCTCAGTGTCTTCCTCTCTGAAATGGAGCTACTTCCTGGCCTGCCTGCATTGTTTAGTAGAGCACAGTGGGCATTCACATCGTGGGCATTAGAAAGACTTGAGTCTATTCGGGATCACTACTCACTGTGCTGTGTGACCTTGGACAAGTTAGTGAATCTCTCTGAACTTTTAGTATCTACTTCTATAAAAGGGGTAATGATTTCTACATCAAATGGCACCTATGAGGATTCAAGGAGATGATTATGTGAAATGATTTGCACAGTACCTGGCACATAGTAAGAACTCACTGAATGGTGGTTTTGATTATTTTTACCTTCCTAAGAAAATAGACGTAGGAAAAATCATGGGCTCTAGAGTCAAGGAAAAAGCAGGTTCTAACCCTGCTTTCCCCCTTAGGGCTGTGTGGTCTTGGGCAGGTTATCTGAGCTTCAGTTTCTTCATCTGTAACATTGGAATAGGAATATTTATTTTGCAGCATTGTCATGATTTTTAAATGAGATAATATTATATGGGAAAAAGGGATAATGTCTGGTTCCAAAGTAAGTTCTCTACAGCTGTTAATTTCCTTCTGCTCTTTTCCTATCTCTCTCAGTTAAGAAACTAAAATGGAAAACAAGTGGGAACGTTTTGAAAAAATCTGACACATAAGTACTTCCTCTTGAAGGAGAGAGGATTGAAGAACAGTGGAAAGATCAAAACATGAGCATCAGATTGAGGAAGCAGAGCATCTGGGGATTTGATGAATCCAAGCCCTGGGCAACTGCCTTCTGGTAATCCAGTGGTGATTTTCCATTTCCTTAGATATTCATGGCCAAATGTCATGGAAAGAGCAGAATCTTTGGAACCAGAGCTGAGTTCAAATTCCCCACTCCACCATTATCAGAGGGCAGACCTGAGGGCAGTTTTTCCAACCTTCTTGCACCTCAGTTTCCTCATCTATAAAACGGGGATACTAAATCCTTCTTCAGAGAGTGGTGGCCAAGTGCCTGGCAGAGGAGCTAATAGAGAGAACATGTTCAAGTCACAGTGGGTTTTCTTCTTCAAGGCTGAAATGCTATGGATTCTGAGTGTCATGATGTCTAGATTTCCTGAGTCTTGATTTCAAGCCTGATTGCTCTGTTGTCAGACTCTATATCTAGCTATAGTTTCCTGTTGTCCTTGGATTTAGCTTCTGCCTGCTTCTTCATTTCATCTTTTGCCATTCTTCACTTTAAGCATTGGTCTTTCATTCTCCTATGCACTGTCCTGGGCCGTGCTCTGCCAAGAACATTCTATCCATGCCTTTCCAATGGATGGCTCCATTACGTCCTTCAGTTCATCTCTTCAAAGGAACCTGGGTTCTTTTTCAACCCTTTTACTCTTAATCTCATGGCCATGTTATTTCTTTTATTCCCGTTATCACAATTTTAATTCCACATGATTATTTATTTACTTGTTTTTAATGTGTCTCTCCCACTGGATTGTAAGCTCTACCAGGACAGAGCCTCTACATGCTTTAGTTGATACTGAATGGTCAGAGCCTGCCATAAAAGACTTTCAATGAGTATCTGATGTATGAATAAATACTAGCCCCTGCATATTAATTTAAGGTTTAAAAATATGGGCATTATGGGCAGAAAACTTTGTGAAGAATTTGAGCTTATCAGAAGCTGCTCTGCAATCTTATTTTGGATAATTAAGCCCAGTCTTATTTTATTATGAGAAAATAACCAGCCACAAAACAACATTCATGGGAACAAGCTGGGATAGAGGCTTCAGATGGGGGGAAAATTGAGAGTTTTCTTTTCAGTATCCAAAAGGGGAAATGAATCTACTTCTTAAAAATAGTTAGCCAACTTTTAGGCCATAATTATTTCTGTCTGATTTGAGAAAGATGAGCTCGCTCTACTTGTCTCTGTTTCTCTGTCCAAGCAAACGTATGAACAACTGCCATAAACATGGGTTTCGAGTACTGGAAGGATCAAAACCACTAGCATAACTCACAGATAAAAGCTCACAGGAATGTTATCATTCAGCTAAAAGTTTGGAGACTGAAGTCTCAAATTAGTTTTCTTTCTATTTTGAATGATGGTTTCGCTAAAATTTCTTAAAGATCTTTGCAGTTATTTCCATTTGGGGATGGAGGAAGTTTTACAAACATTTGGGCTCATGTTGAGCTTGGGTGAGTTGCTAAGGCTGATGTATTCAAGGACAACACTGATTTATGCATACAAAAAAGTCCAATCATCTGTGTGGGAAACAACACTTGGAGTTAGGCACACGGCTCATAAGAACGTCTGAACAGATAAGAGTTGTCCCTTTTCAGAATCTAGGCATCTTAAGGCAGGACTATTGCCTCCTAATTGGCCTACAGTCTCTGGGTATCCCCAGTCTCCCTCCTATGTATGCAAGCACTGCCATCAGATTATTTTCTTAACTTGTTTCAGTAACTACAACCACTGCCTATAGGTTAGAGGCAAAACCCCTTCAAGGCTCATGTTAATCTGGTTTCAACCCAATATCTGGGCTTATTTTCCATTACTCCTGACTCCTTTACCCAAACTGTCCCACTAGATAGATAGGTATTATTATTATTATTGACCCCTGAGTATGCTTTTCTGTCTTCCAGCCTCTAGGTTGAGGTCATAATATTTCTCCTTTGGTGCTACCCATCACCTTTTCCTGGTCTTTCAATGATTCAGGTCTGCCCTGCCTTCTCATGAGGACTCCTGCCCAGAATAATCCACCTCTGAGCTTCTTAAGGATCCATGATTGGCCCCCAGTCCTGCTATTAATCATGTTTTGCATCCCTTGGGTTGTTGTTTTACATGGTTATTGTAGTTCTTGTTGCTTACACTGTCAAGTATGCCACAGTGACCCCAGAAATAATTTAGAGTAGGAGTCCTTCACCTGTGGACCAATAACTGGGTCTGATAATTCTCTATGCTATCAATAATTTCCACTTTCTGGTTAAGGTAGCTTGAGGAGGCATATATTCTTTGCAAACAAGCACTTCTTGAATAAAACAACTGTCACTGGAACATAATTAAGACAGAAATTCCAAACCTGAGGTGGGATGAATTTTTGCAATTCTGTATTCTTAAGGTCAGATATGTCAATGTTCTAAAAGCATACCTGGGGCACTTAAAAAAAAAAAAAAGCAGATTTGAAATATATGGATCCCTTGGATCCACCTGAAACTCAATGCAATAGAATCTCTTGGGAATAGGTATTGCAAACATAATTCTCAAGTGATTTTTATGCATATTCAAGAATGTTTAGGGGATCAAGGGAAGCTGACATTAATATCCCTCATATGATGGGGAAGGGAATTGGAAGAGGCAATAACTCATATGCTTTGAGTGCCTATTGTGTGTCTGGAAAAATATTAGGAATTTTCACCAGTAATCCTTGTAATCCTCAAACAAGCCTATGATGTAAGTCATCATCAGTCCCTGTTTCCAAACAAGAAATGTCCAAGGATCTCTAAGTGTTAAGTACGTGGGCCAGTGAAACTGTGGGTTGCCGGGCTCTGAGCTTCTTACTTCCCACTCTGCATTCCACTCTGCTGGAGCTCCTAGCAAACCCTGAAGGGAGAGCAGCATGGAGGCACAGCCATGCTGGAATTTTCCTGGGTTGGTCTGGGAGGGCTGGCAGATGCTGAGCCCTTGGCCGGTAACCCATGGATCAAGACCCCCTTGACGTCTTAAGAGGAAAGTGATCCCCTGAGCTCTGAATTTGCATCCTGGACCCCAAGTCTGTAGCCTGGTAAGCTTCCAATGAAGATCACAGATGCCTGCCTGATCACAAAACCTAACGGTGGAGGCTGCAGAGCATCTGAACATCATTGCAGGTGCAGCACACATACTGACCTGCTGGCTGAGGCTTTAAGACAGCAGCATCCAATATTCTATCTGGACCAAGGGCCTTGCCTGTGTGTGGGAGGTGGAGAATAGAGGCCCTGGAAGCCAGTGTCCTGTTTACCATTCAGGAAAAGGTGTGAAGAAAATCACCTATGTGTGAAGGAGGACTGGTGACTGTGCAAACCCTGGACAACACTGGAGCCCATGTATTTGGGGATTATAGGTCGAAAGCAGTGGGTCTCAACATTAAAATCACTGGGGAGATTTAAAAAAACTCTTGAGGTCCAGGCTGCACCCCAGACCAGATGCCTAGGCAGCAGTGCTTTTTAAATCTCTGCAGATGACTTCAATGGACAGCCTGGTCTAAAGTGCATCCAATGGCCAAGTGATATAAGTCCAGCCTACAAGTGCTCTGAAGGCAGCTTGCGTTTAGTCACAGTGGGAAAGCTGAGGTGGTCAAGCATAAACCACCAGCCACAGTCTGCCCAGTTAGAACGGAGAGGGCCTCCTGAAGCTTGGCTCACTGCCAGAGCAGCGCCCCTTTCAATTGTTAATTTTCCACTGCAGGGTACAATTGAGAAAAGACGTGTAAAAGGCAGAAGGGAGAGATGGGACGTGGCAGACACAAAGATATAGGAAGAAATGATGTTCTCTCAAGCAGAAAAACACCAGGCTTGGAGAGATGGAATTGGGGTATTAATAGCAGATCAGAGACAGAAGGTGCCTGAATGTCCAGTCTCAGAGGAAGAGCTCTACTTACTGAGTGGATGATGCCTTGCAGAGCCTGAAAGCCGTCATTCACAGGAAATACATGATCCTTACTGTCCGCAATCCGGGCCAGCTGAGAACACAGCAAATACACAAACACATGGGGAGACTGTTAGGCTTGGATGTGGAAAATTTAGGAAAGCCGTTGGGGCTAAGGGGCTCTAGTTATATTCAGAACCCAGGGGAATATGAGGCCTTCACTGGGCTCAGGGGCTGCCCTGAAAAGCCATCAGTAATAACAAGCTCACCAGTGGCCTCTCTGGAGCAGGCCAAGGGTTGGCTCCAGCTTTTACATTTGTTTTAATACTTTTCTCCTCGGGAGCAAAGGTAAGAGTGCCCAGCTTGATGAACGCTTGGCCTGGGTTGATATGTTTATAAATCTGGGCACAGGCCATGGGCTCATTTTTCTCCCATTCACCCAAATTCCTGTTGGCAACTTTATCTGAATCAAGCAGATTCAAATTCCCTTTCAGAGCAACTTTAAATTCAAGTTGTGGTGTTGGGTGAGGCCACCTTCACCTTTCACCCAAACTGCCCATTGAGGAAAGGGCCCTTGCAGTTGGTTCAGCTGCTCCTGCTTTATGGAGCAGGAAACTGAGGGCCAGGAGAAGCCGATGTAGGGCTTGTCTGCCCCCAGATCTCTGTGTGGTTCTGTGACTGCCACAGAGTCAGTGTCAGCTGTTGTGTATGGCTTCTAAAAAAAATATGTTTTATTGTTTTTACTGATTGCAAAAGTAATACTTACTCATTGTAAAAACTTAGGAAAATCCAGGAGAGTTAAAACAAAAAGAAAACAAAGGTTACTCATAATCCTTCTGTCTGTTCATCTATCATCTATCTTTATTAGCCATTTGATAGATACTGTTCATACTTTTTCTATGTGAACATACAAATGTTTATTTTAGAAGTGAGCACATACTATTCTCACTGCTTTGTAATCTTGTTTTATTCACTTAGTGATATATCATGAGCATTTTCCTATGCCATTAAAACAAAAAGAAACTATGAACTACATTGAGGAACATGTATTTAGATTGCTAGTAAGCTTTTACAACTTGCTTATTATATGCATCTATACACACTTTTTTGCCCACTTGTCCAATTATTTCCATATTTTTGTGTTGAAAATGCATTGCGTTTTTCATGGGTGAAAAGGAACATTTGTTATTTGAATAAGAAAATCATACTTGTCAAATTAAATTTGGCCCGGGTGTGGTGGCTCATGCCTATAATCTCAACACTTTAGGAGGCCACGTTGGGAGGATCACTTGAGCCCAGGAGTTAGAGACCAGCCTGGGCAATACAGTGAGGCTTTATCTTTACAAAAAATTAAAAATAGCCAAGTGTGGTGGTGTGCGTCTGTAGTCCCAGCTACTCAGGATGTGCACCTGTATAGTGAGCTAATCAGGAGGCTGAGGCGGGAGGATCACTTAAGCCTGGGAGGCAGAGGCTACGTGGGCTGAGACAGCTCACTGTACCCCAGCCTGGGTGACAGAGTGAGACCCTGTCTAAAACACAAACAAACAGAAAAAACCCAAGTTTTCCAAGTTAATTCAGATATCTTTTGACATCCTGGCAATTTAATGTTTGCCAAGAAAGATGCTGCCTTGATGGTCTGTGTTGAAGACCTCAAGAGCATCAGCAAATGACTTCATATTCCTTACACAACCAGTAATTCCTTCCTGTTTAGCATTTCTAGAAAAATAACCTATTTCAGGGGCATTTATTACATTGATCTGCCCTCTGCACTGACTGAACACGTTCTTCATCATTCACAAGCTCAGTATGCTCCAAACCTGAGGAAATCCATGACCATACCTGTGTCTCATTGAAATCTTTCACACCAACACAGTAAACAATTGCACCAAGATCTCGAGACCTATTAGCCTGGGAAAAGGAAAGAAAGGACATTAGAAAGAGAAGCAGTGACAAATGAACTCCTCTTAGAGCTATCTGACTAATTTCAATGATGAGGTATTTAATGAGCACCTACCATGTGGCTGGTGCCATACTGGAGAAGGCAATCCCCGTCCCCAAGAAGCTCAGACTGCAGTGGACATCACATTCTAACATAACACATGGTGGACTTGAAAAGACACACTGAAGTAGAGTCTTGATGAAGGGCTTTGAAAGATGAGGGAGGAAGGGAAAACTGCAGGCTAAGTTAAATATTCTGGGGAAATGATTACCTTTTCTATTCCTTTGACGGATTTTTACTGACATACATTTCTTTGTAATGGGGGTGTGATATCACAAAAGAATGGGGCCTTTGGAACTTGATATAGTTGAGTTTGACCCCTGGCTTTACTCTGTATCGTGTTTTGGGGATTAAATGAGAACATTTACAGAGCTCCTCACACAAGGCTAGAACCACGTAGATACTCATAAACGTCAGCACATTTTGTGAATAAAGCCCTTTCCATACCTACAGAATAAAGTGGTTTAATGGTATGGAAATTGTGGTCCATATTTGAATAGGTAAATCCATGATCTCCACAATTAAACATTGGGATGGCAACATAATGAATAATACCTAGATTTTGGCTCGATTTCAATATTTGATTTATTAAAGTCTCTGATAATCTGATTTCCAGATTCTCCTGTGTTTCAGAATGGAAAAAAAAATTGGAAATCCTTGGCACTTACAGTGGGTGCTTAATAACTGATAGCAAACATAGAGTGAGTGCTCAATATATGCATATTGATTTTGATTGTGTTATTTTTTCCCTTTCTTAGTACCCAAATCCACTTCTGTTTAACACTGAATTCTAGAAAGGACAAAAACATACGTCTTTTTTTCCTTCATGTTAGAAATTTCCCTGCTGCTTTTAGGATAAAATAAACTTTTAGATTCAGTGTAGCCCCAACTTTATTTGCAACAACTCTGTGATTCTTCTTCTCCAGTTGGACTTTATATAGAATTGTCAAGAAGGGAAAAGTTCAATTTCTTTATATCTTGAGCTTTATCTTTCTTTTTCAGAAGGTCTCCTTCTACTGGCACTCTGAATATTTTCCCAAGTTTGTATGTGCCATACCTAAAATTCCTTCCCACTAATCCCTATCTTAAGCCTCTGACACCCCATCATTTATTTTAGTTTCAATTCTTTCCTTATTAGGGTTTCTACTTTATTTGACTGTTATTTGGCACCCAGTCAAGCCATCTTGCATTCCCATCACATAGTGAGTTTCTACTTTCAAATACAGAGATGTATTATTTTCCAAATGCTCAGGGAGTGTCTGTCATATTACCTTGTGTATTTCCTCATTAGAGTTACTTTTTATACTAGTGAGAGGAGAGTTTACCTACATAATTTCTCTAAGTCCTCTGCCAGTGTAGACTTCAAAAGGCTGACCATTATTTCATGGTAAGTCTCATGAGGGCAGCAGCTGTGTCTCACTCACCTCTGTGCCTCTAGTTTCTAGCAAACGGTCAAGTATATGCCAAGCTCTCAGTTAACACTGAATGAATAAATGAATGAATATATATTTTGTGTTTGTGGAAAGAGCTGAATTTAAAGTAAATAGTTGTTAAGAGCTTGAGGAAAGTGTGATGCTACCATTAACTCCTCTTCTAGAGCCTGCATCTCTAGGATGTTGTTTCTTTCTACCTTGGGCCTGAATGACCCTTTGTCACTAATAAGGCTATGGTTTCAGTACATTTCTATAGTTAATTTGTTTCCTTTTATACTAATTATGCATATAGCTCAAATGTGAAACTTGAAAGAAAAGAATTTCATAAGTATAAATGTTAGTTTTCAATTCATCAGCAAACTTCTTTTTCTAAGTCTATTTATACAAGGTAAAATCTTCATTGAGAGAATTTTTCCACTTGCCTTGAGGAATAATTTTTGAGAACACAAAGAAAAGAAAAAAAGGAACTATTAAAAGAGATGACAATTTAACTTTGCTACCAACTGCTGTTCAACTTTGGTTCTTAGAGTGAAAATCTCAATGATTGATACATTCTGACAAGATTGGCTCTTACATATTTCAAGTAATTCTTTTCCTTCCTCCTGTTTTAGTAGAAAATATAAGGAAAAATTATATCAATGTTTATTTGTTTATAAGTGATATACAGTATTTAAAAACTGTTAGAGCAATATAATGCCATCAATAAAGGCAGGGTAGATATTTTTAATCCTTCAAAACAGAGTAATATGTAAAAATTTTGAAAGGGGAAAACATTTACTATGTGTAAGACATGAAAATTCACTTGTAGAACATGAATTATTATTTCTACTCACGAAACTCTATTTCATTCAGGGGATTTGCAAAGAACACCTATCACATAAATAGAGAGAGTGTGGCCCATTTTAGAAAGGAGAAGCCCCGTTCCATGTATATGTTTAGACACAGCCAGGCCATTGCTTACCTCCCTCTCTGAATAGAAAAAGAGATCTTCATGGAGTTCTCCATCAGTCAAAGCAATGATGACGCTGGCTGTCCGGTACCCTGTTTAACACAATACAGACTGGCTCAGTCCACCCTGCTCCACCCAGGGAAACCCCCTCTCAGTCCCGGGATTCAACCTCTTACCAGTTCAACCACCCAAAGTCAATATTGTGAGAATCACCAACTTTTCTTTTGGGCCTGGAAGCAACTCCAGCATGAAGAAGGACCCTCCATGGGGACAGACTTTAGGGGGAATAGGTTTTGCTTTCTCATTTCTCAGCCTCATCTCGAAAAATGGCCAAACCTGGTGAAATGGTCACTAAACCAACATTTGGGAGTAGCACCGGTGAATCAAGTGTGATTATTTTCTATTAGCAGATACATAACTGTTGCCCAAGCTGTAAGCAAACTCCCACCTGGGCTGTTCAGACGTCCTTGTCACCTGCTGTAATGGACCACATACACCACCCCTTGAAGACAGTTTGGTGAAAGTAATAGTCATCATGATTTACAAGTTGACTGGAAGAATTATAGCAGTTGGCAAAGCCTACTAGAATTATTTCAGTGATTTTTAGGCTTCTCATATCAACGTTCATGGTTGATTTACATTAGCAAGATTTGGTGTTGATATTGAGTCTGTTCTGTTTGTTGCAGTTTAGGATGAAACAAGAAATGGACACTTCTATAGGCCTGGGAGGAAAATCTCTACTGTAATATTGAATCTCTTTTTTAAGAGATTTGACTGAGATACAGAAATGCTACTCATGAAAGGCACTGTAGTAATAATAGCTAAAATAATAAAAACTTCTATGTGCTAGGCACTCTACTAAGTATATTTTATGCAGTTTTTTCATTTAAATATAGGAAAGTTTAAATCAAACTGTTATCTTGATCTTAATGTTATGTTCAGTCACAGTAATGAAGAGGCTTGGAGCACAGAGAAGAACAAGAAAATTAAATTTTACATAAAAATCCAAGACTTTACTAACCTATGCAAATATTTACTAATTTAATGAATTCAACATGCAAAACTCTTCATGGGAATTAGACTGTGGCCAAAATGAGATCTTAATTACTTTTATATAACTTTTCTTGGCATCAACAGGACAGTGGAATTTGACCCAATACATGCCACCTTTCTATGCATTCCTTGTTTGTGATGAAATGTGTGTCTAAGAATTACAGATAATATCATACATGTCTTTTGAAACATGAAATGACTGAAGCACTTTTTCAGCAACAAACATGGAAAAAGTTAAATAATTCATAATGGTAGTTCATACTATAGTCTTACCTTGTCTGTTTTCATAATAAATCTGCTCACTGGCCTGAAAAACATATGAAAGAGCCCTTAGACTTATAACCACTGTTTGCCACTCCAAAAACCATAGTGGATAATGGGCTCTGTTGTTGAATATGCAGCCAATTCTGTCTTGATTCCTTATGTAATTCACCCAGGCTTTGCTCAATTATCAGTGGCTGATATCCATGTAAAGTTACCTCTCATTTAAGTAGTATACAGTCATGTGCTGCATAGCAATGTTTTGGTCAAGGACAGACTACAAATATGACAGTAGTTCCCTAAGGTTATAATGGAGCTGAAAAATTCCAATCACCTAGTGACATGGCAGCTGTGGTAACACAGTAGTTCAATGCATTACCATTTCTATGTTTAGAAACAAATATCATTAGTGTTACAATTGCCTACAATGTATAGTACAGTAACATGCTATATAGGTTTGCAGCCTAGGAGCAATAGGCTACACCATATAGCCTAGGTGTGTAATAAGCTATACTATCTAGGTTTGTGTAAGTACACACTATGATGTCACAGTGACAAAATTGGCTAACAAGGCATTTTGTTGAAATCCTTGTTGTTAAGTGATAGATGACTATAGTTGTCAGCATGGATCGATGTCTTATTCCTTATGGCCTAGTATTTGTTAAGTGACAGATGACCGTGGTTGTCAACATGCATAGATATCTTATTCCTTATGGCCTAGTACTTGTTTCCCTTAAAGCTGAAGTCCCTGAATTCTGTCTCAATCACTGAAGCTGACATCCAACAAAGGACATTTTTGGAGTGGCGGGACTTGTGTGTGGCGTGAATTTGTGACTGCCAGCCAACCATTAGCTAACAAACCATTCATCAGGGTCAGGGAAGGAGGAAGGGAATCCATTTCTATAGTTCTTTTGGCTAGAGTTATCAGTGTCCAAGTTTATGGGAAGAAAATGTACTCTCTTGCTATTGGGTGCTAGTCAGCCCTCTTAATATATGTGCCCTATCTCATCAGTCACCCCATGTTGATATTTCAATATCACGTTTTATATTTGGATTTCAAACTGTTTTAAAATTACCCTTTCAAATCCTTCATGCATGTAAGTGTCTCCTCCTGGCAGAACTTTCTGGAGTTCTTCTAGGCCTTGACGGATTTGCTCTCTGAAATCCAAAGACACTTTGTTAGTCTTATTTGAGCATTTGTTTACTTTGCTGTTGTAGTCATATGTACTGGTCTTCTTCTTACCTCTGTGGATACTGCTGTCTAGTCCCAGTAATTCCCCAAAAGCCTATCAAAGGGAAGGCCTTTATATTATCCATTCAGGGTCAGCCATAGCACAGGATGAGTGGATTTCAAGGATTAAGGGGAAAGACTCTTCTGCAGGAATCTCCATCTGCTTGTAAACACTTTCCTTTCCCTTAACACAGACAGTGTTTTTCTTCTACATTGGAAATGAGTCTCTAAATGCTGCTCCTGATGGGACACACAGCAACTTAGGCAACAATACAAATGGCTCATGTGAGCCAGAAAGAGGTGAGAACCGAGAACCCAGGGAAAGGCCACCACAAGGATGCAGGTGGAAGAGGGTGGCATCCACAGCAAACTGCCACCGCACGGGTGTGCCAAAGGAAACGGAAAATAAAAACCCAAGGAATCTCCGCTTTCCAGGACAGCCAAGAGTGTTTTCTGTGGGCCGGTGCCTGTGTTTTCTTACTCTGATTGTTCAAGGTGACGGTATAGGCAGGAAGAGTCCAACTGGCAGTGGGAAATATAAATGACTTGGGGGCCAAATGGAATCTTTGTGGACCATTCTCTCTGGGATGTAAGAAGTCTACATTCACGTTCCTGTCTTTTAAATAGCTCCATATTGTGCCAAAAAGGGCAATAAAGTATAATTTCTGACTCAAATACCTTATTCATAAACTGTAACCCTATGAAGGGTTTGAAATTTTGCCTTCCTCCTACTGGGGTCTTTTTAGTGGTAGAGGGTGGAGATGCTCTATTTAAATTGGGAAGAGAAACTCCTTTTGAATAGGAAAAAATCTAACATTTATTGAGCATCCGCTATATACAAGGTAGTGACCAAAGATTTCTGATTTCATCCTCGTCATAACCACTGAAAGTGAGTATTACTGTCCTTGCATTACAGGTAAGAAAACTTGGGTTCAGAAAGGTTAAGTAGGAGAGTGGAGACTTGAAGTCAAATCTACCCGACTCAAAAAAGGCTTTCTCCTCTGCAAAGCAGCCTCTAGCATGGAACAATGCTAGAGAAGTGGGAACCTTGCATCAGTGAAAGGCAATGGCAATTCCTAACACTGTCTGGGAACCTATGGCTCTGAGAACGTATGGTGCCAGGCTCTGTCTAGATACATGAAATATAATCGATCCACTTAAGCCTTATGACAGCTCTTTGCAGTAGTACTATTGTTACCGCCACTTCACAGATAAGAAAACTGAGTCACAGAGAGGTTACAGAACTTACCCAAGGCCCCTCTTACCTAAGGCAGAGGTGGGATTTAATCCCAGAGGCCCTGCTCTTAATCAGTATGATAAATACTCTCTTTTTCTCTCATTTATCCTGGCATTGCTTGGAGGGGGAATTCTAAAGAAAATAGTAATCTTTTGTTAAAACTGATATGATGGGGAGACCGTGGGTGAGGGTGGATTGCCAGACTGCTGGAGATTTTAAAAGACAAACAGAAAAGGGGTTTGCCTGTATCTGTCCCTGGGTTGCTGATGCTTCATAGGTGGAATATTTAATACCAAGTAACTCAGACTTTGGAAACTGACTATTGTCTTTTCAATACCTGTGTATCAGACCACATGCCCAGCCACCCAAGTCAGAAACTGGAAGCCCTCCTTGATCCACTAACTTGAATTTCCTTCCTCTCACCATCATCACATTCTGTTAGTTCTATTTCAAACATATCTTGAAATGGACTACTTCTCTATCTCTTCAGCCAACACCACTGTCCCAGCCACCATCATCTCTTGCTTAGCCACTGGGGTAGTCACCTGCTATCTTTTGACTGGCCTCTTGCCCCTTTTTCCATTCTTTCTCCATAAGGTTGCAAGAATGTCCTTAAAGTACAGATCAAATCATGGCATTCACTGTCTGGCTCAAAGCCCTTCAACACCAACCCATTATACCTGGGATTATATCCCAAATCCTTTTCATGACCTTCCAGTGCCTATGTAGATGGCTCTTGCCTCCCTGTCCAGCCTCATCTCACATCATTCTGCCCCCACTCTCTTGCCTTCAGCCATACTGGTCTTCCCAAGCCCCTTTCTCCAATAGGCACTTCATATCGGCAATCACTGCCGCCTGGGAACACTATTTGACCAGCTCTTCATGGGGCTAATTCTTATCCAGCCTTCAGTCCCAAGTTAAATGCCACTTGCTCAGAGTAGTCTTACTTGACCTTCCTAATCTGAATTGTCTTCCTCTATTAGACTTTTTCCTGGTACCCCACAATTTTGTTTTATAGCACTTAGGATATTTTATAACTAATAACATTTGATTATGCAATTATTTGTTTAGGTTTTGTTTGTTTGTTGCAGTTCTAGACTTTAAATTCCTTGAGGACTCGGTCATGGCTGTTTTGGTCCCCACTATATCTTCTGTGCCTACTACAGTGCCTGGAACATAATAGACATTCAACAAATACTTACTGAAGGGGCGAGTGGAGGGAATGGATGTCTCCATTGTTACTCATTCTGGGAAGAAACCATTTTGGGGCAGGGATGAGCTTCCCTTGGCCATGTGGAAGGAGGCCAAGCAGGACCTGACCTGGACATTAGCCAGATCTGGTCACTGACAAGTCTGGGCCCATGTGGTGGTTAAAAATCATTCTCTAGGTTGTATTTCTTATATTACCTCTAATATTCCAATAAATCCCATCAAAAGGCATATTTTAATTTCAAACTCTGTTGTTTGGTAATGAGAAAGGGCATATATCCTGGAGGATAAAGATGAGAGCAGTGTCCCCCACCAAGTCCATGCCCCCACCAAGGGCAGTGCATGGCACCAGCAATCCCCAGGCAGGGGGCAGCTCTGCCCTGTGAGTTACCAGTTTCATGAGAGTCAGAGCAGCAGAGGTAGTGGCAAGGGGACATGACGGGGAGGCTGGGATAGGAAAATTGGGGTCTGTTTGTGAGCACACAGAGGTGGCACCATGGAACCCCTCATAATAGCTGGGGGGCACTATGGGGCAGACGGATAATTTCTGACAGTTAGGTGGGAGAAGCTTGGGCATTAAAAGTAAATATGATCTAATTCTTTGGTCATGGACTAGTGAAGTCTGGGACATTTGGGTAACACTAAAAGTGGAATATTGTGTTAAGACTTGAGACTTAAAAAGAGAACAAAAAAAAAAAAGGGCATCTTGGGGGTGTGGAAATATTTGCTTGGCTTCACTGTATTTTTTCCCTGCCAAATAAAGTCTGGGAACTGGGGTATTTTCTCTAAGCCTATTTCCCTTTCTTTACAAGTATTTTCTTGAGGTTTTTTTTTTTTTTTTTGTACCAGAACAATCAAAGGCTGTTTTGGAAAATGTCCTTATCCTTGATGCTTTGTATCTGGCAAGATACGAACTCAATAGTTGCGAGTGGTGATTACAACCTCCCCATTATACCACCCTTGCTGCTCAAAAGATCAAATAACACATGGCCCCATCTCCCTACTCTCTGCCCTTCTTGAAGGACCCACAACATCTAAGCAAACAAAATGGATGGTTTCATAGGAATTGTGGGTGTGTTTTAGTTCTGGGACAACAGAACTATTAATAAGGGTCTATTCTTATTTTCTCTTGGAAACTGAAGGAGATTGGGAGAAAGATCTTTTAGGGGATGATAAGAACCTCTCTGAGGACTTGGTTATTACCAAGTGAAATGTTATCTTCCTGGGAAATGAAAGAGGCAGGGAATCCTATGAAGAGAGGCTGCTATTACAGAGCCCCTGTTTTCCTTGGTGATTTCACATGTCTGCCAGTGTTCCTACTTAGAAGCTAAGGGTTTTAGGTCACATGTTTTGTGTTCCTTTTGCAACTCCCACTACACTTAATGATTGGCCTCAAGCAGGTGACTGTTGAATGAATGATTCCAGTTTGGGTGCATTCACCCATCATTCATTAATGGCCACTGCTATTTGTTGAGCATACACCATGCACCCAGCACTCTGCTGGTTTGTAGGGGTAGAAGGTGGGGAGAATCAGTCACAATGTCTTCTGGACTTTCTGTTGTTCTAGGAATTGCTCTACTCTTCATGATTACTTTCTGGGATTCTGGTTGTGTTATGACAGTTTGATAACATTGCTGATGAAAACATTAAAAGATGAACACATAAGAAAAAAATTAAATTAAAAAAATAGCTGGGCATGGTGGTGTATGCCTGTAATCCCACCTATTAGGGAGGATGAGGCAGGAGAATCGCTTAAACCCGGGAGGCAGAGGTTGCAGTGAGCCAAGATCACGCCATTGCACTCCAGCTTGGGCAACAAGAGCAAAACTCCGTCTCTAAAAAAATAAATAAAAGAAAGAAAAAAAAATTTAAATAAAAGATGGACACACATAGAATGTCAAGAAGTGCTTCAACAAGACTTTATCCCGAGTATTCTACTGAGGTTTCCACTGCAAAATCTCCCTTAGGATTCTGCAATGGCTATCATATTTTGGTTCTATAAAAACAACCTCCATCACCATCCAAAAATAACCCAACATCAGCTCTGCATTGTCAACTTCCTAGTCTTCTTGTAAAAGAGCTTTATCATCTCTAGTACTCTTCCTTCTTCTTCTTTATTCTGAATTTGTTTTTGTGGATCTAGTTTACACCTGGTATCATTTTCCTTCTGTGGAATTGGACTCTTCTCAAATGCTTTGCAGTTGTTGCCTTTGGTTCTCAACTTATACAGTAAACACCTATCACTATTTATTACCACTAATGCCACTCTTGGAACATTCCCAGATGGCCTTATGGCTCCAATTGTTGACTATAAGAAAACAGTGTAGTGAACAGAAGAACACAGGTTAATTAAACACATTTTGCTGTTACTTTAGGAGTTATGAAGTTCTACAACCAATTGTAATCATTTGTTTACAATGTATATAAAACATAGTCTCTTTGGGACTTTTACCTAAGCATAGGCCAAAATGATTAATATGATATCAAGATGCATGCTGAACCAAAGCTCCTCTTGTGTACTTTTTAGTGAAATACAATTTATACACAGTGACACGCCCAGATATTTGTTCATTTCCCTTATAATTGTTGAATATATTTCTATAAAATTGTTTATAATATTCCTTTATTATATTTTAACATTTGTAGGATCTGTAGTAATATTCCCTTTCCTGATATTATCTGTAAGTTGTATTTTCTCTCCTTTTAGAAAAATCACTCCTTTTTTTTTTTTTTTTTTGAGACGGAGTCTTGCTGTGTCACCCAGGCTGGAGTGCAGTGGCACAATCTCAGCTCACTGCAACCTCTGCCTCCCAGGTTCACGTAGTTCTCCTGCCTCAGCCTCCTGAGTAGCTGGGACTACAGGTACGTGCCACCACACCTGGCTAATTTTTTGTATTTTTAGTAGAGATGGGCTTTCACCATGTTAGCCAGGATGGTCTCGATCTCCTGACCTCGTGATCGGCCCGCCTCGGCCTCCCAAAGTGCTGGGATTACAGGCGTGAGCCACTGCTCCCAGCCTAGAAAAACCACTCTTACCAGTGGTTTATCAATTTATTCTTTTAAAATACTCAACTTTGAGCTTTGTGATTTTCTGTATTATTTGTCTTCTTCCATTATATGTCTGTTCTCAATTTGATTGATTCACTTGTTATTATTTTCCTTTCCCTACTTATTTTGAGCTTAAGAAGTTCTCTCTTTTTACTTTTTCATTGGTTTTAAATCATTTAAACTTTTCTTCTTTTCTAAGGAAAACACTTAAAGCTATACATTTACCCTAGGCACGTGACTTTAGCTGCATCCCGCAAATGTTGATATGCTGGGTTTTTGTTCTTTGTTGGATACGTTTTCTAATTTCCCTTGTGATTTTTCTTTAACCCATGGATTGTCTTTGACACACAGACTTTCTTCGATAACTTTTTATCTCTAGTAAATACTTTTTATGTTGAAGTCTGCTTTGTCTAATATCCATTCTAACTTTTTATGATTGGTGCTTGCACAGTATATCTTTTTCCATTCTTTCACTTTTAATCTATCACCATATTTATATTTAAAGTGTCTCTTGTAAACCATATATAATTGTATGTGGTGGACTGTTATACTAATGTCCCCAAAGATCACCCCTCCCACTGTATGGTCCCTGTATGGTCCCTTCCCATACTGGCTGTGCATGTGGCCATGTAACTTGCTTTAGCCCACAGGACATCTGTAAATATGACAAAAACTAAGGCTCTATTAGCACAAGAATATTGGAGTTTGTTTTGTTGGACTGTTGCAGCCACTGTGGGGGAAAACCTGGTCTTTTCAACTACTTTGAGAGAGAGATCTTCAGCTGTTCCAGAAGCATTGTATTTCCCAGCTGAGCCTAATCCCCAGCTGATCCTATATATAAGCTGCATAAATAAGTCCAGGTGAAATCAGCGTAAGAAATTATCATTTCAAGCTATAATATTTGGGGTATATTTTATGCAGTAATAGATCAATGATATGCTGGATCTTGCTTCTTTAGCCAATGTGACATTCTCTGCCTTTTATCTGGAATCTTTAGCTCATTTTATATTTAATGTAAGTCTTGGAGTGGTTGGGTTTGAGTCTACCACCTTGCTATCTTGCTATTTGCTTTCTAATGGTCACTTCTGTTCTTTGTTTCTTTCTCCTTTCCTATATTCTTTTGCATTGATCATGTACTTTTTGGTATTTCATCTAGTATGTATCATCTACTAGCTTTTAAAAACACAAAGCTATATGTCTTCTTTGTCTTTTTTAGAGCAGTTGCTCTACGAATTATAATATGCATCCTTATTTTATCACAAGCTACTATAAGTCAATATTATGCTACTTCTCACATAATAGAAAAACCTTTTAATATTATATTTCCATGTAGTTCCCTCTTATCCTTTGTGTTATTATTGTCATACATTTTATTTCTCTGTTTGTAACAAATCCCAAAATAGTATTATTTCTGTCTTAGTCAATTGTCTTTTTATGAAATTATGAAAAGATAAAAAATAACCTTTTATATTTACCTAAATATTTATCATTTCTGGTACTCTTCCTTTTTCTTCTTTATTTTTAATTTGTTTTTGTGGATCTAGTTTATACCTGGTATCATTTTCCTTCACCCTAAAGAATTCCTTTAGCATTTTTTTTTTCATAGTGCAGATTTACTGATGATGATTCTCTTAGGCATTTTCCCCCCTCTGAAAATGTCTCATTCTGCCTTAAATATTTTAACTGGATATAGAATTCTAAGTTGATTTTTTTCTTTTTTCTCTTTAAAGATATTGGACCTTCATTCTCTGGATTGCATTTTTTTCCTAATAAAAAGTAAGTTATTATTTTTAATGTTGTTTCTCTTTAATATATCTTTCCTCCCTTCCCTCTGGCCACTTTTAAGATTTTTCAGAAATTTGACTATGATGCACTTAGGTGATGCTTTCTTTGCATTTGTCCTGCTTGAGGTTCTTTGAGCTTCTTGGATCTGTGTGTGGATCATGTTTGGTATTCTAATTACACAAATACATGTTATCAAGCAGTGTAGATCACTTGATAGTCTCCCATAAGTCACAGGACTGGTTCATTTTCTCCCTCCAGCCCTCAAACTTTTCCCTTTCTGTCTTTCAGTTTGGATAATTTCTATTCACTTGTTTTTAAATTTATTAATCCCTTTTCTCTGGTGTTCAATCTGGTTTTAAGCCTATCTGATAAATTTTTTATTTCAAATAATGTATCTTTCAGTTCCACAGTTTTCACTTGGTTCTTTCTTTGAGTTTTCTTTTTTTAATTTCTGATGACCCATATCTTCCCCCATTATATTTGCCTTTTCCTGTAAATTATTTAACCTATTTATAATAGTTGCTTAAAAGTCAGAAAAAAATAAAAATAAAAATAAAAGTCCCTGTCCATTAATTCAAATAACTGAGTCATCTGTGGTTTGTTTCTATTAACTATGTTTTCCTTTATTGTGAGTAATATGCCTCTGCTTCTTCCCATTTTTCATAATAGTTTACATTTCAGTCACTGAGTATAAAAAAAGCAGTGCAGACTTTGGTATAATATTGATTTGTGTTGTTTACTCACTGCAGAGCATAAGGCTTTTATTCTTTGTGAGCTAGGGTGAGGGGCTGATCATTAGATTCCTCCTTGAGTCAGGGTGAGCTTGGGCTGGGCTGCACCTTTTGTTAGATTCATGTTCCCTGTTATTAGGCCAACTCCTGGACTTTTGCTCTGCCCTGCCTTTGTGATCTTCTCAGTACTTGAATTGGTAGATGGCTAGGTGCAGCTTCAGATATTTTTGCTTGACCTTTGTATTTCACTCTGGTAGGACTCCAGAATCCAAGCACAATGAGAATCCACCTAATTATGTGATTTCTCTCTACTCTGCAGGCAATTCCTCCACTGCTGCTTTCTTGGAAAAATGCAGAAATGTGGGTGAGGGGGGATAACTTAGGCTGAGAGATTTCTTTTTCATTTCAGATTCTAATGCCTCCTTCTGGCACACATGGTTATGTAAGACTCAGCTGACTTTTCCTTATCCCTGCAGAGTCTCTGTCTATGGCAGACCCACTCCTCCAATTACCCAAACCTAGACCACGCATCCATCTTTAAGTACGGAAGCTTCTGCAGAAGCTTCTCTGCTTAGCTATTATATAAAGGGTTTGTTTCTCTCTAATTCAGTTAATCAGTGCTTCCTGCATCTCTGCTAGCCTCCTGGAAACATATGAATTTTATTTTGTCTGGGCTTTTCTGGTTGACCATGGAAATGAAGGCTTTTCACATCTCTGAATATCATAAACAGAAGCAGACATACTTTACAGTTCTTTTCTAAATGTTTGTGACTACACATTTGTCTCAAATCGAAAGAAAAATGCTAGATGCTGATTACCAGCATACAAATACACTCTAGTATCTCTTATCTTAAAAAAATTTTTTTAAGTCTTCTTTGATCCCACATCTCCCTCTAGCTACTGACCTATTTATTCACATCTCTCTATACGACACAGCTTCTTGAAACTTGTCTCCTCACTCCTTGTCTTTTCTGGTGGAGTCCTTCTTCCAATGTTTAGTGATCTTTGGCTGTCTGTCCATATCAAATGAATGAGACTAAAAGCCTTGTTGGAAGCTCTGCATGCATGGTGGGCATGCCAATTGATGAATGACCAGCTTTTTTTTTTTTTTTTTAGTAGTTTTTTTTTTGTTGTTGTTGAAGACCCTCAAATATCATTTTATGTGTGTGTATTTTTCCCTCTAAGACATTTATTTCTACAGAGAAGTAGTTTTCAAACTCTTTTCTTAGATTTTAAGTATGAAATTGGACAAGGAAGAAGGCTGGAAGTAGCAACATTTGTTTTGCAGATGTCTCTATAATTTCTCTGTGCCTGGTGTCCCTGACTATGAAACCATTCTTGTGCAATTTTGTCAGAAAATATGCTTCTCCTCTCTGGTGGAGGTAAAGAAGGGGTAATTTTCAAACTCTAGTGGGAGGGAGGGATGGTTCTGAAGGTTGAAGAGCTTTTAAACAATCAATATTCCAGTTTTCACTCTGTAACCCTTCTTTGCCTTTTGCAATATCTAGGTTTTGAGCTTTCTAGGATTCTACAAGGCTACATGGCTTGTTCTTCTTCAGTATTTCCTTCCACAGGATTATATTTGACTTTTCTCCACAGTGCCATATCATTTGCCACTCTTCCTTCCCTTCTATTCTTACATGTGGTGTTTTTATGGTTTAAATATTTCTCAGTTTCCTCAAAGATGGTCTTTGTGCTTTTGTTTCAAGTTTTCCTGGTTTGGAGTTGGTTTTTTGAGAGAAAGGGGAAAACATTTTAACTTATTAAAATATTTTTATTTATTTTAATTTAAAAATCTCATTTTAAAGTCGCAAGTCCTCATTTTTTAACCCACTCTGCTCTGACTTTTGTCTCCACAACTCTGCCTCTGCTGAAACTGCTTCTAGCAAGGACCTCTACATTACCAATCCAATGGTCACCTCTCTGGCTTCATGTTCCTCAACCTCTTTCAGCATAAGACACAGTTGACGTCCTTCATTTAAGCAATGCTTTCTTCTCTGAAAGATTTGAGAGTAGATTTGTGTTTTATGGCATGATTTCCATTACACCATACTCTCTCCTTCTGCCTCACATTTCTATGTAAGTTGTTCCATCTCATCTAGAACTCTAAAGATTGGAGTTCTAGCTCCAGAACTCAGTAAGATCACCCATCCTCACATCAGCACTGTTTTACAAGGTCACCTCATTCTTCCATGACTTCAGAGCCAAACTCCATCAAAGAAGCATGAGCTTTGGAGGAAGACAGACTTGGGATGGAAATCTTACTCTACCATGTGCTAGGTATGTCAGCTAACCTCCCTGAACTTTAGCTTTCTCAAAGTAAAACAAAGGTGTGGAACGCTAAGATCCACCAGATTTCTTCCAGCTTAGAATATTGCATCTGATTTGAACTGGGAACCAAAGAGCAAGCAGAAGTAGAACCTGGGTATCTTCTGGGAACTGGGGAGGCCACGCTTGGCAGACAGGAATAGTCCATGATGTAACACAGGATCCAGTGCAGAGCCAGAAGTGAAGCTGACAAAGAGGAGCCCATCAAGGAATTTTTAAAGGTTGTAGCATAAGCTGGCATAAAAGACAAGAGTGATGGTTTAATCACAGGACAAGATGGATTTGTCCAAACTCTTCTTTATACAGCTCTAATTTCATTGGTCACACATTTGTGCAGTAATTTCACCATGTGGTTTTCTATGGCACCATCTGGCTTTTGAAATAAACCCTGTTAGACCTTCACATACCTTAAGACTCAGCAATTTAACTCCTGGTTATCTACACGCATACCCTGGATATATTGCGGGTTCTGTCCCAGACCACCAAAATAAAGTGAATATTGAAATATTGAAGTAAAGTGAATCTCGCAACATTTTTGGCCTCCCAGTGCATATAAAAGTGATGCTATACTATATTGTAGTCTATTAAGCATGTAATAGTAGTATGTCTTTAAAAAGTACATACTTCAAATTAGCCGGGCATAGTGGCAGGTGCCTGTAATCCCAGCTACTCAGGAGGCTGAGACAGGAGAATCACTTGAACCAGGGAGAAGGAGGCTGCAGTGAGCCGAGATCATGCCATTGCACTCCAGCCTGGGCAACAAGAGCAAAACTCGGTCTCAAAAAAAAAAAAAAAGTACACACTTCAGTGAAAAATACTTTATTGCTAAAGATTGCTAATGATCATCTGAGCCTTCAGTGAATCATAATCTTTTGCTGGTGGAGGGTCCTGCCTCGATAATGACGGCTACTGACTGATCAGAGTGATGGTTGCTGAAGGTGGGGTGGCTGTGGCAATTTTTAAAAACAAGACAACAAGAAGTTTGACCCATCAATTCACTCTTCCTTTCACACAAGATTTCTCTGTAGTATGTGATGCTCTTTGATAGCATTTTACCCACTATAGAACTTCTTTCAAAATTGGAGCGAATCCTCTCAAACCTTGTTGCTGCTCTATCAACTAAGTTCATGGAATATTCTAAGTTCCTTGTAATTTCAACAATGTTCATAGCATCTTCACTTTCATCTCAAGAAACCACTCAAGAAACCACTCAAGAAACCACTTTCTTTGCTCATCCTTAAGAATCAAGTCCTCATGAGTTCAAGTTTTATCATGAGATTGCAACAATTCAGCCACATCTCCAGGCTCCACTTCAAATTCTGGTTCTCTTGCTGTTTCCACCACATCTGTGGTTACTTCCTCCACTAAAGTCTTGAACCCCTCAAAGTCAGTTGTGAGAGTTAGAATCAACTTCTTCTAAGTTGCTGTTAATGTCGATATCTTGGCCTCTCCTGCATGAATCACAAATGTTCTTATTGGCATCTACAATGGTGAATCCTTTCCCAAAGGTTTTCAATCTACTTTGCCAAGATCCATCAGAGGAATCACTATGTATGGCAGCTATAGACATGCATTTCTTAAATAATAAGACTTGAAAATCTAAATTACTCCTTGATCCATGGGCTACAGAATGGGTGTTGTGTTATCAGGCATGAAAACAACATTAATCTCCTTGTACATCTTTATCAGATCTCTTAGCTGACCAGGTGCATTGTTAATGAGTAATAATATTTTGAAAAGAATGATTTTTTTTTTTCAAGAAGTAGGTCTCAACAGTGGGCTTAAAATATTCAGTAAACCATGCCGTAAACAGATGTGCTGTCATCCGGGCTTTGTTGTTTCCTTTGGATAGGACAGACAGAGTAGATTTAGCATCATTCTTAAGGGCCCTAGGATTTTCAGAATGGTAAATGATCATTAGCTTCAATTTAGAGTCACCAGCTACCTTCACTCCTTACAAGAGAGTTAGCCTGTCCTTTGAAGATTTGAAGCCAGGCTTTTGACTTCTTTCTAACTATGAAAGTCCTAGATGGCATCTTCTTCCAATAGAAGGCTGTTTCATCTCCACGGAAAATCTGTTGTTTAGTGTAGCCACCTTCACCAATGATCTTAGCTAAATCTTCTGGGTAACTTGCTGCAGCTTCTCAGTCAGCACTTGCTACTTTGCCTTTTATGTCATGGAGATGGCGTCTTTCCTTAAACCTCATGAGCCCACATCTGCTAACTCCAAACTTTTTTTCTGCAGCTTCCTCCCCTCTCTCAGCCTTCTAGAAATAAAGAGTTAGAGCTTTACTCTGCATTAGGCTTTGGCTTAGGGAATGTTGTGGCTGTTTTGATCTTCTATCCAAACCACTAAAATCGGCAATAAGGCTGTTTTGCTTTTTAATCATTTGTGTGTTCACTGGAGTAGCACTTTTTATTTCCTTTAAAAACGTTTCCTTTGCATTCACAACTTAGCTAACAGGTGCAAGAGGCCTTGCTCTTGGCCTGTCTTGGCTTTTAACCTGCATTCCTCACTAAGCTTAATCATTTCTAGCTTTGAATTTAAAGTGAGGAACTTGCAACTATTCCTTTCACTAGAGCACTTGGAGGCCATTGAAGTGTTGTTAACTGACCTAATTTCAATATTGTTGTGTCTCAGGGAATAGGGAAGACCAAGGAGAGGGAGAGGGAAACAGATGGGGGAAAAGCTGGTTGATGGAGCAGTAGGAATACACACATTTGTCAATTAAGTTTGCTGTCTTATATGTGTGTGGTTTGTGGCACCCCAAAACAAGGACAATAGATAGTAACATCAAAGATGACTGATCACAGATAACCATAACAGATATAATAATAATACTAACGAGTGTTGAAATATTGAGAGAATGACAAAAATGTGACATAGAGACATTATAATGAGCATATGCTTTTGGAAAAATCATGCCAACAGACTTGCTCAAATCATGGTTGCCACGAACCTTCAATTTGTAAAAAACACAGTATCTGCAAAGTGCAATAAAGCAAAGTGCATAAAGAACTTCTTGCTTTTGCCCACCCTGCCCTCAACAGGAGGCAAGTATAAGTACGTTCATTTCCTCTTTGTTTATAATAGCAAAAAGTTAGAAAAAATTGTCTATGAATAAGAGAGTAGGTAAGTACAGGTGGTATGTTATTACAATAAAATATGATAAAATAGAAAAGTATGCAGTAGTTAAAATGAGCCAACCAGCTATATGTATCTACACAAAAAAAATCTCAAAAACATGACATTAAGTATAAAAAGCAAGTTCAAGAAAAATACATACAATATGACCATTTAGAAAGTAAAGTTTAGGCTGGCTGTGGTGGCTCATGCCTGTAATCCCAGCACTTTGGGAGGCCTAGGTGGCCAGATCACTTGAGGTCAGGAGTTTGAGATCAGCCTGGCCAACATGGTGAAACCCTGTCTCTACTAAAATAAAATAAAATAAAATAAATTAGCTGGGCATGGTGTTGCTCACCTGTAGTCCCAGCTACTCGAGAGGCTGAGGCATGAGAATTGCTTGAACTCGGGAGGCGGAGGTTGTAGTGAGCCAAGATTGCACACTGCACTCCAGCCCGGGCAACAGAGCAAAACTCTCTCAAAAATAAATAAAAGTTTTTAAAAAGTTTAATATGAATATATATTATAGCTTATGCACATATAAAAGTATGCAATATCCATTGAAATGATAAATCCCTAATTCATGATAATAATTATCTCTGGTGAGGAAAGAGAAATGGTAAGCCTACATAGGAGACGCTGCCTGTAACCTCTTATTCCACAAGCGTGGTGGTGGGTAATGAGTGTTCATTAACCTTTTTTTCTACACTTTTGTTATACCTCAAATATTTAATCACTTAAAAAATTGAAGTGAGTAGTGAAGACTGAACCTGGAGTTCATGAGGAGGCATTCGGAGGCTATCAGAATCAGCATTAAATACAAGACTCAACAGGTTACCCACACTGGTGGCAAAGGGGCTGAGTCAGGTGACAGCCATGTGGCTTCCGAGGTAGAATTGTGGATGTGGACCAGTACTGGGATTGTTTTTGTGGAGCCATAAAAAATATGTTGGTTTTGGCTAGCTAGCTTTGGATATGAGAACGCTACTGTTCTTTGGTTCTGTTGACTACTTCTAAAGTTTACCTTGCTGTCTCCATCCAGACAACAGAAATGTTTCTGGGCACTGCTTTGTCAGTTTTTATTCTTAATTTGTATTTGCCACATGAGTAGTAGCAGGTGAAGGGTGGTATCTGTGATGTGCTAGGGTCTCTGTTAGGTGCTTTCCATACGTTAATTCATGAAAGTCTCATAACAACTCCATATGGTGGGCATTACTATCTTCATTTCACGTTATGAGAAAACAGATTCAGAGAAGTGCAATTACATGTACATGGTGGCAGAGCCCAAATTGGAAACCATAATGGGTCCTGGTCCAAAGTCTGTGTTTTCTCTGTTACATCTGTGGTGCCCAAACTTGGTATGTAACAGTGTACTATATACAAAGACACAGGAGACACATAATTTTTTTTTTCTGGAGCATAAATTGTACTCCAAAACTTGAGAAAGAACTCAACAGAATTTTTATGTAACATCATATATAATGGAACTATATTATGGAATAGAATACATATGCATGCACATTTTTAAGATAAAAGAACTTTAAAGAAGTTCTTGCTTTTAACAAGGCACTTCAAACTATACCGTGAGGCCCCAGGGGGTACACTTTTACTTTCTTCTACTAACAAGGGTACTCCAGAGGAAGGGATTGAGAAGCAGTGGACTACACTACTCTCACAAATCAATCTGTTCCCAGGTCTGCTAAATTGCTCCATGGTGATTTCTTTTTACCATCATTGTGACCAACATGGAGACCCCTTAGACAAACCTTCTGTGGAGACATTCCCTGTGTGCCCTTATCTGGAAGAAGTCTCCCTACAACTATTACACAAAAGAAACAATAATTTTCATCTGGCCTCATGTTGAGGCAATATTTTCTACCTGCATCCCTCTATATAGGGATAGACTGGCCAAATGTTAAAACTTCAAGAAGGATGTGGGCCAAGGGGAGCTGGGGACTTGCCCTTTGAATCACTGTTGGGCCTACTGTGATGATTTGAGGTGGGATTTGTCCAGGAGGATTTGGGGCCATTCCTTAGCTGTTTATAAAAACCCCTAACAACAACCACAATAGTAACAACAACTAATGTTAATTGAGCACTTTCTATGTGCCTGCATTGTTAACCCTTCCAACAGTTCTGTGAAGTGGGGATCATCATTGCATTCACTTTGTAGATAAAAAAACTGAGGCACAGAGAGGTAAGGAACTTGCCTGTGGACTCAGACCACATAATATTATCTCCCAATCAACAGGACAAGAGAATAAACAAATGCCCCACTCCCTCACCATTTGTCTTAATTTCGCCATCAAGCCCTCACACAACTAAAAGAATAGTACCTCAAAATGAAATGAATCCAAGTTCTTTCAAGCACTAAATATCTTAAGACTCTTTCTCCTTGTTGCTTTTAAATTTAGAAAAGGCCTTTAGAACTATGTCTTTTGGTAATGGCAGCCTGTAATCATTCTACTCCAGGAATCAAGTGATGTCTTCAGAGTATGTCATTTTCCCCTGTGACACTAATAGCAAAACCACACTTTCAACCAAACCAAAGGATGACTGAGAGGGAGAGAGACGTGTGGTCTCTTGGTTTCCACTCAGCAGTTGGAGCCAAGTGTTCTTGGCTTCCATTCTACCTCCTTAAGCAATAAGCAAGATACTTAACCTCATACCTCCATCTGTGAAATGCTGATGCTACCTCTTTACCTCTTTGTGAGGAGTATTTCCAAGTTCCGGTTTCCAAAAGCCCATGAAGATGAAATGTATACAGGGCATAGGCTGCCTCGGGGAACTGTTTTCTTAAAGATGTCAGAGAGTTTGGGTGGTGAATTGTGTATGCTTGGATTTGTTTTAAATTTAAAACTGTACATAATAATAAAATCATGGGAAATCCTACAGTATAGTAATTAAGAATATGAACACTGGGATCGTGCTTCTTGAGTTCAAATTCAGGTTCCTACACTTTCACATTACAGTGGCCATGAGCTTTCTCTACCTCGATATCCCCGTCTTTGATAATACATATAATAAATGTAATTCTCAAAACTACCAAATTAGGTAGATACTATTATTTCCTCTGATTATAGATAAGGAAAGTATACTAGGCTACTGGTATATAATAAGCCCTTAGTAAAAGATTATATTTAGATATACACACATATGCATATGTATGTACATACACATATTGGTGGCTTCCATTTGACTATTACACAGATAAGAAACAAAATAATACATGCAGAGGCCGTATGTACTGGGTAGCTTTGTAATGTAATAGAAAAATCACTGAGTTTATACTTTTTAATTTTGTGAGTTAAAAAAAATGGTGCTGCCAGTGAGTATATGAATGAATTTGAGCAAAGAATTCTGTCTCTCTGGGAATCATTTTCCTCAGCAGTAAAATGAGGTCAGTGGGTTGGATAAGATATAATAATTCTTTGACTCATAGTTGTTCTGTTATGCTTCGTTTTTTAATCTTGCAAAGTTTGGAAGAAAGGTGAAATTTCCAGTCAAAGATAATGATCTTGGTCTGCATATTTTAACTTTTGCTTCTTTTTCCAAATTGCTGTAGAAATAGCTAACTGGTATAATAGAGAAAATGTTTCTTCACTGCTGAAAAATAGGCAAGGATGCCAGAAACTTCGAATTTCTGCATGATGTGGAGCTGCGGAGGTCAGAGTAAGGGAAGGACCCACCACCCCGGGATCCTAGAGCACAAGAAGAAAAGCATGAGGGATGGCGGGGAAGTGAAGGAAGCTAGTTCTTAACACAATAATCCAGCATCTACACCTGGCCATCTTCCTTTAACTTCATCTTCCTCTTTGCCTTGGAAAGACTGCTGGGTCTCTACTCTGCCTAAGATAAAATTACGCTGCATATAAATGTTCTCATTTTCCTTAGCCTGAGCTCTTAACATTTTCAACAAGGATCTTGCATGATCTGCTGCAGAACTTTTCCCAAATCTCAGTACTGAAAAGCCCATGTGGTTCCATTTTTAAGTCACTATACTCAGAAAAAGAATCAGCAGTTGGGAAGAAGAGGACCAATTTTAGGAATTTGAGAAAAATCCCCCTTTGAAATAAAGTCATATAAAAAACAAGGGAGCACATATAACCAATTCTAATTTATATTTATGTTGAAGACATTCTAATGTATATTTACGTTGAAGACATTCTAATGTATATTTATATTGAAGACATACCTTCAACAGCAAGGTCATACACACGTGGAAAAATTTAGGAACAGGAAAGTATTCATAGGGATGAAAGATATTAATTGTCAATTGAAAAATGCAATGGAAGCAGTGAAAAGTAAGCTGGGTGACTGTGAAAACAGAAGCAAAAACAAAATAAACAACTTAGACTGGTAATTACAGGATCTGAATGAAACATTCTCTCAGATGTCAAAAATAATAGAAAGATTAAAAACTTAGAATATAAAGAGATATTGGATAGATTCAAGAACCAAATGGACAGAAGAAATGTTAATCACAAAAGGCATAGAAGAGAAATGTTTTAAGCTGAAAGTTTATTAAGTCTTCAGATAGAATGGCTCAAGTACTATACAAAGTACTGTACAAAATTAATGAAAGGACTACACCTGGAAATACTCTGTTGATATTTAAAAAAATATGTATGATAAAGAGAAAAGGTCTATAAGCAGCCAGGAAGAGAAAACAGGCTACCCACATAGGAGAGATATATTAAATTGGCATCTCTCCTTTCTAATAATGCAAGTTGACTATGTCTTCAGAAAATGTAGGGGGAAAGATAGTTAAGATAGAAGAACTTTATATTCAATGGAAATATTTACCTGGAGGTGAATACAAAAAAATTCTCATATAAATAGTGACTTAGAAGTCTTAATAGTCACATATTCTTCAGGAAAGTCTTACCTAAAAAAAAGACTCAGCAAACTGAGGAATTAAAAATATATAATTAAAACTTAAGTACTGGAAAGGAAGTATGTGTGTGAATGTGTGTGTGTATTCATATATATTCAATGAAATCAGTAAATCTTACAGTAAGTTTAATTATTGTTGATATGTTTATAAAATACAATGCAAATATTTCTTAAGAAATTCAACAAGAAGAATCAGTAGATATTTATTCAATTCTTGTCACTATTGAGGCAAGCAAAATTATCTGGCAACTGTTACTAGGATGCAAATGAAATTATACTTTTCAAATCATTGAAAAATTACACAAAATATCAACGAAAGTAAAAAATGAATGAAAAAGATATATCAGGAAATGCAAACAAAATTCAAGTTTAATAATACTGATTTTGGACAAAGGATATAAAGCCAAAAGCACTAAAGGTGACAAAAAGATTATTTTATATTGATTAGATGCACAATCCATAACAAAAATACACATAAGCCAAGTAAGATGATGTAAATTAAAAAGCAATGTGTTGGAAATTAAAATAAAACAGTCATGGTGGAAAATGCAAAATGTCTATCTTCACAGATCAAGTAAACAAAAATATAAAATATTTAAAAATTGAATTAATGTTTCTTATAACAAAATTTTAATCATCAAAGTATACATATTTTCTAACATCCATGGATACTAAATAAAATTTGATCATGTAGTAGTCCACCAACAAAAATAAAAAATAGAAATTATATAAATTGAATTTTTAAAAACTGCAATGACTCTAGAAATTGAGGAAAGGGTAAACAAAAATGTGAAAATTGTGAAACACTTTTCCTAAATCATCTTAAAAATAGTAAATATAACTATTAAAAAATTAACAATAATAAGAACAGGACATGTCAAAATGCATAAAATTCAACAACCATATCAGATTTAAAGTATAATTTATACTATTAAAGCTTTTATTATTTAGAAAGAAAGTATAGTGAATAATCTTCTTTTTTTTTTTTGAGACAGAGTCTTGCTCTGTTGGCCAGGCTGGAGTGCAGTGGTGCGATCTCGGGTCACTGCAACCTCCGCCTCCCAGGTTCAAGAAACTCTCACCTCCCAAGTAGGTGGGATTATAGGTGCGCACCAACATGCCCAGCTAGCTTTTATATTTTTAGTAGAGATGGGGTTTCACCGTGTTGGCCAGGCTGGTCTCAAAATCCTGGCCTCAAGTGATCAGGCTGCCTCAGCCTCCCAAAGTCCTGGGATTATAGGTGTGAGTCACCACACCGGGCAATTATCTTTTATTTTGAGAAGCCAGAAAAACTTGCAACATAAGAAGCAGAAGGAAGGAATTAATAATAGTAATAAGATAAAATAATGAATCATAAAATCTAAAAATATATAAAACAGAACTGATGAATACATTTAAGAAACAAACCATTAGGTAATTTGAATGGAGCAAATAAGAGAAAAGAAAATAACTTTATACAATTGGAGGAAAGGGGTATAACCAAAGATACAGAAGAGCTTTTGAAAATTAAAAAGATACGTGATAAATTTAAAATGTCAACATATTGGTAATTTCTACCATTTCTCAAGTTAGAAAACATGATAAAAACAATAACACAAAAAGCTGAGGTAACTGTCAAAGAGCTTCTTCAATAATAATTTAGGCTTTGATGGTTTTCCTCTGAGTTACATTAAACTTTGAACAAACGTTTGCTCTCTATATTAGTTAAGCAATTCTGCAGCTTACAGCAAGATTGCCTACTCATTTTTCCAAGCTCATGTAATCCTTTTACTCCCAAACTGACAGAGATTGTATGAAATAAAGCCCCAGATACTCTCAATATTAAATATTGATAAGTAATATCTTTCAGGTTAAATCAAATCCAGAAACACAATAAAAACATAGCAAACCATGATAAAGTTTATTCTAGGAATGTAAGGTTAGTTTTTCATTAGAAAATCTTCTATTTATTTATTTATTTTTGATATGGCACGCTTTGTTGCCCAGGCTGGAGTGTTTTGGCATGATTATGGCTCACTGCAGCCTTTAACCTCCTATGCCTCAATGGATCCTGTCACCTCAGCCTCCTGAGTAGCTGGGACCACAGGGGTGTGACAACATGCCTGGCAAATTTTTAATTTTTTTTTTTTTTTTTTATAGAGATGGGGTCTCCCTATGTCGCTCAGGCTGGCCTTGAACTCCTGGGCTCAAGCGATCCTCCCACCTCAGCGTCCCAAAAGTGCTGAGATTACAGGTGTGAGCCATTGTGCCAGGCCCATTAGGACAGCTTTTGATTTAAAATTTTTACAGAGAGATCAAAGGAAATAGAAGAAAGATATAACTATTTTGATATGGCAAAAGGGTATTTAATATAACAACTATTTCAGATAAAAAATTTTTAATAATCTCGCATTTGAAGAATCCTTCCTTAACAAAGTAGATAAAATGTATGAAGTTAGCATCCAATAAAATGCATAATTGTAAAACCCAATTGGGAATTAAAGTCTGAAAATTTTAGAATGTAAGAAGATACACAGGAAGATATAATAGCTATAAATATTAGAAAAGAGGACAGAATTAATCACAGATACTACAATCACCTTATTGGAAAACCACTTAAAAATTAACTGGAAAACTATTAGAACTAATAAAATGTTTCATTAAAGTGGTGGGATAAGAAGGCAGATGTGGTGGCTCACACCTGTAATCCCAGCACTTTGGAAGGCCGAGGTGGGTGGATTATTTGAGGTCAGGAGTTCGAGACCAGCCTGACCAACATGGTGAAACCCCGTCTCTACTAAAATGCAAAAATTAGCCTGGCATGGCAGCGTGCACCTGTAATCCCAGCTACTAGGGAGGCTGAGGCAGGAGAATCACTTGACCTTGGGAGATGGAGGTTGCAGTGAGCTGAGTTCACACCACTGCACTCCAACCTGGGTGACAGAGCAAGACTCCCTCTTAAAAAAAATAAAAATAATAAAAATAAAAGAAATCTACAAAAAACCTGTTGGAAACCTATTGTTTTCCCCAAAACTAATATTTCTGAAGCTCTTTTTTTGGCAGGGGATGGGGATGGGGGCTGCATGCATGGTCTTTTCTACAGAAAACCCACTAACATGCACATTTTTGTAAATCATTTTATGGAGTTCAATAGAAGCCCATGGATCACAAACTATAGGTTCACCAGTCAAGAGTGAAGAATGACAGTTTGGAGAATACAACAGCAAAGCATTTCTTTCACAATGGAGGCAACTTAAGCTGCCTGGGGAAAAAATGTTGACAATTAGACTAATTTGAAGAAAAAAAACAAAACCGTACTGAGGGACGTAAATGAGACGTGGTATATCCCTAAATAAGAAAATAAGTATAGAAAAAAATGCAGTGCCATTGCTGCTGAGTTAATCTGTATTTTTCACACAGTTCGAGTGAAAATCCTAGGGATATCTGGGAACATAAAAAATTATTTAAAATGTATGTGGTTGGAAAAATCCAGTAAAGACCAAGATTTTCACCCAAGATTAGAAATGAGGATAGATTTTAACATCCTCCAGATGTTAAAACTAATTAAAACAATGTGATCCAAGTATAGAAAGAGACAAAAAAACAGAACAGAATAGAAAACCCAGTAATAAACCCAAGCCTAGCAAAGAGTTTAACTGTTCAAGTTGTTGGTAAAAGATTATTACACAATGGTGTGGGAAGAACTGGCTAATCAATCGGGGAAAGAAACACTGGACGTTGACCTTGTACCTTACATCATAATAAATTCTAGAAGAAGTACTAATTTAAATAAAAAAGAATCAAAAATACTATAAAGAAAGGTAGTAATAAAAAGGACAATGGCAGCCCAATTACAATTATAAATAGGGGTGCTAAATTTCTGAATAATATTAAAAAAACAGAATTCAGATATACATTAAAAGAATACATCATAACCAAATGTATACAGAAATACTAGAATGATCCAATATTTAAAAATTTTTTTATGACATTCACTGTACTAGTAGGTAAAAGAAAAATATCACCATCTTAACAAAACGCAAAATTGCATTTGATTAAATTGAGCATCTATTTTTTTAAATGAATAGTTGAACTTCCTTCACATGGTCTTATTTCTAAATGATGACACATTTGAAGTATTTCAATTAATGTAAGAACAAGACTCTCCTTGGAGTTTCCAGGGACTCATATGCAGTAGTTAACATCATTTTATTCTAACAGTACTTAAATTGACATTGTACACTCTATTATACTAATGAAGTGACCTGCAAACTTTGTTACAATCTATCAACTATTTAAACTGATGAAGCCAGGAAATCTTGGAAGAGCAACATGATACAGTACAAAGTACAGGAGTTGGACCAAATTTAGAATCCAGAATCAGAGTACTAGTTTGGCAGATTACTAGCTATCTGACCTCGGCAGGTTACCTAAACTTTTTGAACCTCAGTGTCCTTATCTGTAAAACTGAAGTAACAGCAGCCAAGATAGAGTATACTTGCTGCTGCCTATATCGCCTGCTGATTACAACAGAAAAAGCAACCAAGTAGACTGGAAAGAAAACAAAACTGGTGGACTGGGGAGGAAAATTTAAACCTAGAGAAATGACCTACACTACCATGAGGTCCAGAATTTCCGCCCCCCCGACTCAAGTAGCTGCAAACTCCCCAAATATGGTGACAGACAAGTTTATAGATTCAAGAAGCTCTGCAAAATCAAAATAGGGTACCCTGAAAGAAAACCATGCCCACACAAATAATCAAACTGCTAAGAACTAAAAAAGAAGAAACTGTGAAAACAGAGAAAAACGACACATTCCATATATAACAATGATTCAAATGACTGTATAGTTCCTTCCCATTAGAAAATAGAGTAACAATGGTTATATGAGGATAAATAAAAAATGATATATAAAGTGCTTTGCAGATAAAAGACACAAATCGTAGGCATTATTATTCTAATTGGAGTTTCTTTACTATATCTTAACATTATATTTATTTTCCATTCTATTTTTTCATCTTCTTATAGCTTTACCCTACGTGTATTTGATCCCAAGAACTGAATGAGAATACAGTCATTCCTCGGTGTAGGCAGAGGATTGGTTCATGATCCCTGAGTATACCAAATCCATGCACTCGAGTCCTGCAGACAGCCCCGCAGAACCTGCATATACTAGAAGTCAGCCCTCCATATATGTGGATTTTGCATCCTGCGAATACTGTATTTTTGATCTGCATTTGGTTGAAAAATACCTGTGTATAATTGGACCCATTCAGTTCAAAATGTTGTTCAAGGATCAACCGTATATCTTTGATATTATTTCTTTTGATTTACCCAAAACCTTTTGCTGAAATGAAAGTCTTTGCTATTTCATATCTTGCTTTTGAACAAGTTTTTCTTAATTCTATAAGGTCTCTCAAGTATTATACAGGTATCTTAATGGACGCTTTACTGTTTTATAGGGATATTATGACGATCAAGTGAGATAGAAAAATATAAATTCCTGTGCCCACCTAAAACACTGCAAGTCATATATTTCAGAAGCAGTACTAGCTTGGAAGTTCTGAAAGCCTGATTCTTTTAGCCAGTCTCCTGAGAAAGAGTTTGAGAGAGATCTTGCCCACATTTCTTCCATAGGCTGATGAGGTTGGGGGTGTGTCCATAAACCATGCTGTGCTTTGCCAGCTGACCTAGGCCAAGCAGTCACCACATGAAATCCACACAGCCTTCAGCAAGGCATTTTTGGCTGTTGTTTGATGTGCATTTGACCCATACAAAATGCTGCTTCCAGCATACCAGGGACTCTACCCTCTGTTTTCTCTTCAGAACAGGAAACTAGCAGTAGTGACGTTAAGGTACACAAAAATTAGATTCCCAGTAGATTCAGAGGATGACTAATTCCAACAAGCATAACAAACCACAATGGGTCTGGAAGACTTGGCATTCTGATAGTGTTTATAAATCCCTGACTCCTCTGACCCTGTCAACTTCCCAGAAGCTGTGAGCATTAGCACACAAAGCACCTGCAAGTGATGTGTGAACCTGGTCTCTTGGCCAAACTCTTATGAATGGGGCATGGACAGCATGAAGCTGCACTAGGAAGCCTCGGGTTGTAGGAGGATGTGACGAACAGGTGAGAGGGGTGTTTAGCTCCCCATCGCAGAACAAAAAACATCTCTGCATAAGGGATGGCATCATCTAAAGACTGAGCAAGATGAGGAGTCTTGAGATGGCTACAGACACCTCCTCAGAGCTTCTTAAAATCCTTGGCCAGTATTGAAGGAAAGTCACACAAATGTCTTGGATCTTATGATTCTCTGTTCAACAGAAGGCAGCAAGGTAAACTGGAAAGAATGTGGAGCCTGGGTCTGGTCTGGGTTCTGTTTGCTATTCTTGGGAAGGTGATATGGCCTCAGTTTCTCCTTCTGTTAATAAGGGATCAGAAACTCCTGTTTTTTTGAATGGAGTTTTTGTGCATCTCAAATGAAATGCATGCACATAGTAGATCAGGTTGAAGGAATAACAGGATTTGAAAACTCCTACATGGTACAGAGCACTCTTTTTGTTACAGATCCTAACAAAGTCATGGGAAAAAAATAGGGACTAGCTCAAGTTTGCTGACTTCAGCCAGGAAATTTTACTCTATCTTGTTAGTCCTATATTCATTTCTATAAGAACGTTAGAGAATAAAGTCTTCCTGCCCTCCCTGTACTGGCCCTTCCTCCTTTTCTTTTTCCAACACATCCATATATGAGTCTCCCAATAATCCCACATGTGTTCCCCATGGTGCTTCTCTCATGTGGGCCATCTCACTATTTAAAAAGTGTACAATTTCATAAATGGGGGAAGACTATTCTCTCCACTCTCTAGTATGCCATCCTAACTATGAATAAATGACATGACTCTGTTATTGCTAGTTTTCATCTGCAAGTAAAATGTGGCAAAACCTAAAATACTTTTGTTAAGCTAGGTCTACCTAGTTTAACTACTTCTTTGTGTCAACAACATTCTTTTACACTGTTTAAATTTCCTTTTATTTTGTGGTACCATAAGCCCTCCCTTTCTACTCCCTTCCTGGGTAATTATGAATAGTAAATATTTCAAGCTCTTACCTGTCTCACAGTGCACTTGTATCTCTGAAACCTTAATCCAAAATAAGTCTAATTTAAGTAAAAGAAAATATAGTCCCCCAATAATATGGTTTGCCAACATTTCGCTCCAAGTTAGCAGATGGAGTCAACAATCAAATGTGAGATTTATCTTAATGTAATTTCATCATTTATAAAATTTCACCAATATCAGGAAATTCTATCAAAAGTAACTGAAGAGTAAACTAGCAGCAGGACCCACGTGCCCGTATGTAAGGTTAAAAACTTAGGGTAAAAGGAGAAACTATTAGATTAAAGTGATCAACAGGTCAAGGCTGGCACCAGAGCACAAATCTCAGGGCTACTCAGGAAGTGATGGACTTCTTAACAACAGAGATAAGAAGTATCCTTACCTGTCTTCTGTCAGTTTCATTAAGGTTGTTCCTCGGGTGGAGAAGACAATAAAGGACATTCTCAACTGTGGGCTGGAAAGGAAAAGAAGCTCTGTTAGGACAGACAATAAGACTGCGCATGCCACTCCCTTCAGGCTCCCTCCCTGTTCTTCGCTTTCTATCATGGCTGCCAGAGCTGAAGACCCATAACCCACAGGGGGCCTCCAAGGCTGGTGCTGCGGGTGTTGATTAGCCAGCAGTGGACTTGAAGTGTGGGTCAAAGAGAAGACACGCTGGGTCTTCCTGAGGCTGCTTCTGACCTGATACCATTGCTCAGTGAGTGTGGATTACGAATAAGAATGATAAACTTCATTGTTGCCCTGTGTTCTGTTTGAAGTGTGTCCCAACAAGGGGACCAATCTGTATGGGTGTCTATAAAAGGGGATCCCGATAGGCAAAATTTGATAATGTTTCCATGGTAGCCTGGTGTATTCTCTAATGATGAGTTGCAGCTTGATGCCATCAGCTATTAACATTATATAACAAACTCCCTTTGATCTGAAACTGGGATCACTATCAACTTTTAATTTCTCCTTGGCTTCCCAAGGAGATTATCCTATAAGGAGAGAATGTGCTGATTGGTCATAAGAATATCTATTCCATTTGGTAGTTATACTTCTCATTATTGATGAATAAATTGGCATGGTTTTTATATGGCAGTGCTCAGGAGCATTCTCAATGTAAGAGTCACACTCTGGAGACAGAAGCACTCTCACCTGAGGACGAACTTGTTTCTCAGTCTGCAAGATGGACCATCAGACTGCAGTGGATTCAGCAATGCAATGCTGTTCTGTGTGTCCAACTTGTTCTTCTGTGATAGCATCAATCTATTTCTTCACAATGCAATAACCTCCCACACCTGATCGGGCTCTGAACCTTGTAGTTCCAGTTCCCCAAGTGTTTCTCAAACCTGCCTCACTTCCCTTATCTTAGCTTAGGATCCTGGCCTCAATCGTCTGACCACTACAATTTCCTAGCTGGTGTCTTGCCTAGGAAGGTTCTTTGCTCCAATTCACTCTTCACACTGTTCCCAGAATTATTTTCCTAAAACAAAAATTAGAACCTGTCACTTATCTGCTATAAAATTTCCAATGACTCCTACTGTCTCCAGGATAAAGTCTGCATTTATTACCATGTGCCTGATGCATCTTTGGAAGCCCTTGGCATGGTGTTTAATATTTGATAGGAGCTCAGGCAATACCTGGTGAATTGAATATTGGTCCCTAAAACAGATCTCAGTTTTCTGTCCATGACCCCATGCTGCCTGGGACTACTTCCCCAGCACTGGGGCAGCAGGACACCATGTCCTAAACGATAACAATCATAATGATTATAATAATACAATAATGGCCAACCTTACTGAGTTCTTACCATGTGTGAGATCATAGTGATTTGCACGTATGATCTCATTATACTTGAACAACTTTATGAGATTGGTACCTATAGTACCAATCCTGATAGTTCATATCAAACTAATAGTTCCTATTTTCCACAAAAGGAAATTGAGGTCCTGAAAAATGGAACAATTTCCTCAAGGTTACACAGTGGGGGAGTGGCAGACCTGGGGCTTGAAGTCAAGTGTTTTAATTCTAGAACTTGGGCTCCTAATTGCCACATTATATACTGCTTCCCTTCTGTCAAGTTCAGCTCTGGAAATAATAAATTTGAAATGTGGAAAATAAAGGTCTCCAAGAGGCAACTTGCATATAAGTCTAGGCTAGAGGCATAATTTGGAAGTCCTCAGCATACTGATGTGGGCAAAGTTGTTCAGAGAGAGTGTCAGCAGTGAGGAGGGAAGTGAGCCAAATACAAAACCAACACTAGTATGGGAAGGGCTGGCTGAGGCCAGTGAGATGGAAGCAGAACGAGAGCCCATGGAGGAAAGAGTTTCAAGGAAGGATAAGTCTGGATCCAATGAAACCCCTGCATCCAGTGGACTAAGGGCTGCAGAGTGCTCCTGGATTTTTCCTCTGGGTCATCCCTGGGTGAGACCTTGGCAAGCAAGCAGGTGAAGGGTGGGGAGGAGGGCCAGATAGCAGTGGGTTAAGGAATGAATGAGAAGTAAGGATATGGAGATGGCCAGTCTTTAAAGACAAATGAGTGAGAAACTAGTAAAGAAATAGGGTCCCATCTATAGGAAGACAAGATCAAGAGATTCACTGTCATTGCTTTTTTTGGGACAATGGGCAGGAGAGATTAGTTTATGTTTGTAGACTGTGGGGAAGGAGCCAGGGGAAAGGTAGAGAAAAATACAAGACAGAAACAAAGACCTGGAGGAAACTGGAGACAATGGGATAAAGTCAGACTAAAATGGAGAGGTTGGCCTTACGTGGGAGGGATACTTGGATCTCAGAGACTAGTGGGAAGGACATATATGCATCTTTTAGGAGTAGATTGGAACTTGAACTCGTGTCCACTACTCTCTGGATTCCTGGTGAAGTAGGAGGTGAGGTTCTTTGCTGACAGCAATGGATGTGAGGTGTAGGTTGAAGGCTTGAGGAAAACAGCAAAGCATAATAATCATTATTAGAAAAATGACAGAGGGTCAGAATAAAGATAACTAAAAGGACTCAAAATGTCAAAAATCCCACTGAGATTAGAAATGATGTACTTGTATTGGCAACAGCCACTGTTATTGAATGAATTTCCCCCCTGCAGTCCCAGCTGCCGTCCCAGCTGCCTTAGACTTTTTATTAAAATGAATAAATAAATGAAAATTGCCCATTCATTCACTTATTTAAAAATACTGACTGAGCATGTACTATGTATCTGGCACTGTTATGGGCACTTGGGCTGTGACTGTCAACAGACGACAGCCCAGCCTCTGCCTGGTAGAGTTTAGGAGATGGTAAGATCTTGGCTCCACACTTTGAGGGGCTCCATGGCCAAGTAGGGTTAGCGGAGACAACCAGAGAAGGGTGCCTTGTCTGGATTAAGCCATATCAACCTCCCTGGTCCTCGGTTTCTTCATTTATAAAGCAAGAGAATTGGATTAAGGGTTCTCTTAATCCCCTCCCTTGCCCCTGCCCACAATTTTCTAAGATTCTAAGATAGTGAAGAGTCTGGGATTGCTGAGGGAACCGAGAAAGATGTTGTGTGCCCACTCTAAGCCAGGTGCTGGACTGGTGGGCTTGCACATGTTTTCTCTTATAAGCCTCATATATAAACTAGGGTTCAGCCAAGGTTGGTGAATCGCTACGGTTGCACAACGGAACTTAGATTCAAACTCATATCTGCCTGACTTCAAAGGCTATTCCACTAGACTCCTCCACTTCAGAGAGAACAGAAGCCCAGAAGAGCAAATTAGAGACAGAGCAGATACTGTGAAGGGTGTGGAGGCAGACTTGTTTTATGTCACTCCAAAGGACCAATGGCTGCGAGTGAAGAAAGGACATCTTGGTTTAATGACAAAAAAGACTTATGAAAACTGGAATTGTCCAACTATTGGACATTTGCCTCAAAGGCAGTGAGTTTTCTCCAGAGCTATTCAAGTAGAGAGTTACACAATGCCTCCTAGGATAGGGTGGGAAGTCTCGTTCCTTTTAATTCCTAGTTTCTATGATCCTTTCAAACATTTTCTAACACCACCCATGTATTTGTTTCTCTCCTTTTCCTGTATTTTTTCTCCCTTCTGTCCTCTCAGCATCTGTTTTTCCTAATCATCTGGGTTTAGATGCTTCCTGCTGTAGCTTCCAATTTTTGGCATAACAGACAAGCCACCTCCTAACCCTTTCCCTCCAATTAGGCAGGTAGGTATGTGTTGAGGTCAATAACCGAATTTGAGGGGAACATGTCTGTCACTACCCAGGGCTTAGAGGATAACCTGTATTCTGAGACAGAGAACCTTACTCAAAGAAGAACTTTATGGTCACTCCTATCAACTGGAAGACTCTATGGAGGCCATCAGCATGAAGTGGAGCTGTGTTAGATATTTACGATGATCAGACCAATTTTACCAAAGACTTTGACAACTTGCTTCAAGCACTCTATGAAAGCTATTACTGTTGTGTTATCCCTTGGAGGCTGCACACAGCGGGGTGAAGTGACCTCATTTCCTTACTACTAAGTCCAAGACTCCCATGATATTTGCAGTGACTATGTTCAAAACTGCATTGCCTTGCCTGGGAAAGTGGTGTTGAAAATGCTCAGAGGATTCTACCAGATAGTACACACAGCTAGAGAGTGACCATTTGTCACATTTTGCTCAGGACTAAGGAGGGTTCCCCTTAGGATGTGAGACTTTCAGTGCTAAAACTGGGAAAGATCTGGGCAAACTGGGGTGAATTGTTCATCCTACACACTGTACACCCTACACTTGAGTCCAGCTAAAATGTGCCAATTGCTGCTGCATGATGCAGTGTGCAAGAAAAATGTTAAAGGTAATAAGAATAGGCTATTCAGAGAAGGGAGAATGCTAAATATTTTTGGTCTCATAACCAGATTTGGCTCCTCCCAAAAACATAAAGCCAAATGTTACTCTAAAATGTGGCAAAAATGAAAACAAAGCAAACAGTCTCTGGTCTGAGATCTGAGAGCCCACCTCAGTCAAAAAACATCCCCAAAGTATGTAGTAATTAATAGAATAGCAAACATGGACTAGTTTGACTCATGACAGAGAACTACAAGTGGACAAAATGCATAGTGTTTCTCACCTGATGAATTTATGAGCCAACTGTTCCACAAAGTAATAGATTTCATTCCAGTGGTGCAGCACACTTCCTGATCTAGGAAAACAAAAGCAGGTGTTGCGTGACTCAGGTGTTTATTTGTCTTTACCTTGTATTATTTATCTTCATATTCTGTTATTTTACATTTGACCTCTCCAGTAACTGGACTTATTACTTGAAACTTCTGTAACTTTGGAAATTATTTGAAAGGCTGTTTCAACCTTCTGTTAGGGTTCTTTAAGATGTTGTAAAAGAACTCCCCTCGTTCTACCTCACACTGCCCCCACCCCAAATCCACATACCCAAACCCTGAAAAACAACAACAGCAACAACAATGGGCCCAAAGAGATTCACAAGTGAGTTTCGCATCTTCGAGAAACAGCTATTTTTGTGCTATTAAATTATTTCTCTGATTAGGGAAGAAAAACTATTCTAATCCATTTAAATGAAATTAGCACACACCATAAACACATCCCCTCCTCAAAGAGTCCAACTTCATTTGTAAATATAGATGCAAAATCTCTAAATCATATTAATGAAATGAATACAGCAGGAATCCAAAAGAATAATAATTAATTGGTGAAGTTTATTTCAGGAAGGTAGTGATAGTTGAACATTTAAGGAAATCTAATTTAGTCATATTAACAAAAGAAGAAAAATGACACAGCTTTTTGTTATACGAAAAAGGAATCCTCTTAGTGACAAAAGAAGGAAACTGTTTCCCTAGGACATACGGAATCATGGGATTTTAGATTTGGAAAGGGGCTTCTTTATTTCCCAAGTTTGACTTCTGTTTCACTGGTACCATTTCCTACTACTTCAGTCAGCTTATATTTTCCATAGTGCTCATATTCAGTTTGTTGCAATGGCTCCAATTAGTTTTTTCTATTCGAACCCACTCTTTTTAGTAGCTGCGATGCCTCCTCCTTTTCACGTAAGGATCAATTTCAGGCAAGCTCTGCATTTCTGCTTGCCATTCTAATAACTATTGAGGTTAGAGTTTGCTCTGTCTACTCTGATATTTTGTACTGCAAACATTTTCCACTGATTTCTGATGATTTTTATTTATTATGCACTCATTTACAATTTTAACATCCAGAGAGCTATTTGTTGCTGTTTTTCCTTTGTTTCAAACGATTTTATAGAGATTTAAGAGACTTTTTGCCTTCCTTTTAATGGAATGATATTCACAAGAATTCTCATTCTGATTGGGTGTATTCCATTTCCTGGAGGACAATTTATTTTTCTTTGTCCCATATCCAGAAATGATACATCTGTCTGACCTGAACAAAAGTGGTACAATATACTCTGGTCACACCATTAGATACTCTGTGTCATAAGGATGTCTCACTTTCCTCAAATTAATCTAGAACTTCAATTCTAGAGAATGTACATAAGCATCTTTTACAGTGATACTCGTTCCACTGTTAGAGAAAAAAATTATAAATCCACCAGTACACAATTTCTATGAATATATTCACACACACATTCTTATTTCTTTAAAAAAATGGGAAAATAAGTTAACATTTGCTCATTTTATGTGGAGAATGCATGGGTGTTCATTATATTATCCTTTGTCCTTTTTTGAACAACACAGATTGTCTAGAATCTTATAATAGGCACTGTAAAAAGGGTCAAAAGCAATGATTCAATCCTGGATTCTTCTCCTCATACAAGAGATATTCATTATAATTATGTTTTTGTGTGCTCATCTTGAACCCCACTTTGGCTAATTTGAGATGATATCTGGCATAACCAGAGGCAGGAAGATAATACTGGGGATTTAATATTTCTTATTAACTATTAAAAATAACATCACCCAGCACTACTCTAGCTGCCTAAGGTGCAGAGATGGCTAAGAAATGGTGCTTTCCCCTCAAGAACTCAGAGTTGAGTGAGGAAGACAGAAGAATTAACACGTAACCTGTCATGAAAAGTGCTGCAGTTGAGGAGTGTGCATTTGGAAAAAAGAAAAGGGAATGGCTCTCTGTGCTGGTGCAGGCTGTGAAGGGGGGTGGTTTTTAATCCCATTCTTGAAGGACAGGTAGAAACTTGTGAGGAAGACAAGGGGAGAAAGATCATCCTTGGTGTAAAACATGGAAGTTGGGGAAGAGCAAGTGGTTTCATGGTGCAGCACCATGCAGCCTGTAGAGGGGAGGTGAGGAGCTGGGGAGATGGGGAAGGGATCTGGAAGGAGCATGCCAGGGTCCCCTCCTGTCAAAAGCACCCCTTTGTCTATTCTGCTCACTCAGCCTTTATACATACTCCATCTGCTTGGGATACTCATCGTCCGCAGTGGCAAGCAACTCTTCATTCAAGACTCAGGTCAGTGGATGCAGTGGCTCACGCCTGTAATCCCAGCACTTTGGGAGGCCAAGGCAGGTGGATCACCTGAGGTCAGGAGTTCAAGACCAGCCTGGCCAACATGGCGAAACCCCGTCTCTACTTAAAATACAAAAATTAGCCAGGCGTGGTGGCGCATGCGTGTAATCCCAGCTACTCAGGAGGCTGAGGCAGGACAATCACTTGAACCCGGGAGGCTGAGGTTGCAGTGAGCTGAGATTGCACCATTGCACCCCAGCCTAGGCAACAAGAGGGAAACTCCATCTCAAAAAGCAAAAAAACAAACAAACTCAGGTTGGTCTCTCCGTGTTGCTTTTAACCAACACAGACAGGACTCACTACCTTAAGCATAAGGCCCTGCCTTATGCTCTCAGGGCCATCGTGTCCACCTCTCTGTCAGCATCCCCTGATACTGGGTGGCAATCGGTCTTAAAGAAATTTCCCTCCCGAGCATTACCTGTTTATTGAATGAAAGAAAGAAGAGCATGAAGAAGAAAAGCCTCTATTGCTCATGGAAGCTTCCTGATCTTTTGCCAACTGAACCTCAACTATTCTGCCTTGGCTTGGATAAACAGCCTGGGTTTGGGACTCAGATGGCTCTTGCCAATTCCCGTGACTTATGTGAAGTAAGCAGCCTTCCCAGTTGGGTCACTGATTCTAGGGCATAGCTGCTTGGTGACTGGGCCCGCATGATCATCAGTAGATCTCTGAACTGAATGGCAGCTGGAGTCTCCCACGAGCTCACCAGAACTGCACATCCTAACCCTAGGCTTAAAGCTTTAGAAATCTTCTTTCATAAAGACCTGGCCATCCTCCTGGACAGGGTTCACTTGTATACTTCAGGTCACATAGACTTATCCAGGGTGCCATCCTTCAGCCATAGGGTGGATGCTCTGGCCCTGGGGGTCCTGGGTGATCTGGCAGAGATGGCCCAACGCTGTCCAGGTGCCTCAGAAGATATGCCACATGACTGGCTATAAGCCATTGCCAATCCAGAATTCTACAACCCCTTTCCACTAGAATCAAGAGATCTCCTTAAAGACTGGCCATTAGTGGCCACTTCTGAAATGCAATGCTGTGTTTTGGTCCATACAACCAGAAAAATTAATCTTTAAAATTCTGGTTACTGAGCGGGTAGGGTGAGATATCTAATGATTAGAGAGGAATCTCCAAACCTCCTTTATCCCATGTCCAATTTCCTCATCAGTAGAGAATTTCTGCCGGGAGGAATTTATATTGGGAAGATGGTTAATGGGTACAAAAAAAATTAGAAAGAATGAATAAAACCTATTATTTGATAGCACAAGAGGGTGGCTATAGTCAATAATAATAAATAATAATTTAATTGTACATTTAAGTGTAACTTAAAAAGTATAATTGGATTGTTTGTTACACAAAGGATAAATGCTTGAGGGGATGAATACCCAATTTTACATGATGTGCTTATTTCACATTGCATGCCTGTATCAAAACATCTCATGTACCCTGTAAATATATACATCCACTATGTACCCATAGAAATAAAAAAATAAAATCAGGAAATTATACTAGGAGGAGAAGCAATGTGTTGGTGAAATAGGAACTTGAATTAGAATTGGGAAACTATTATTGACTCCCTGTTTAAGCAGCAAGAGTTTGAAGTAAATCCTTTTTGTGTTAATATTTCCTCATTCTCAAGGAGT